>NC_088343.1:8006250-8317500 GCF_036884655.1 Musa acuminata AAA Group | reverse complement strand
TTGTTGAGTCAGTATAAAAGGTACGAGATTAGTTTAAAGTATTATATAGATGCAACAAACCATAAAAATGACTCAAAAGATTTAATTGAAAATATCTTCTTGTTCAGATGAGACAAACAGTGCATGTGATGAAAACTAAATATGAGTTCACCAAGCACAAAAATAGGCATATGTGGTTTAATCCTTCCAATTTAAGCAAAATGTAACAAGAAAATAATTATTGTGTTCCTTACATAAGACCAAAAAATTACAGACATCTCTACCACATTGCACGTTATTGTCTAACCAAAAGATGCCATGATAACAATATAATAACAATTATCAATCTGTAAATGTTAGTCAAGACATAATCTCTGAGTTTTCATGATGCCAGCTAGCCAAGAAAATGCTACTTTAGTCTAGAATCAACTCCTTAACACTGGTTAAAAACGAAAAAGTAGCACTATACTGAAAGAGTTTTTCTTAATTTGTGCAGAAAGCACACTAACATAGTAAACTGTGTAATGTTTCAAGATTCTTCCATTAACTCTTCCTAGCTCCTAAGTGCTGCTGCCAAATTTGCTCAAATTGTTTCTCCCATTTACCTGCTCACCAGAGGATCACCTTCCTTGTTTAAAATTTATTATTTAGCCACAGTCAATTTGCCAGGATTGAACAGAATCCACCACATTTAATCATCCATAAAATTTCTATGTTATGATTGCCTTCAGATCCCGTCTAAGATCTGAACGACAGCAAGGGCTGCAATTTACAGATTATAAGTCGTTAAAGGACGAACCCTTTGTTAAATTTGACATTTCTAAACTTAATTATAACAAAAGATCGAGACCAAATGTATTAGATTAATGCATAAAATTTAAGACCTTCTATTAAAAGGAAAATTACTAGAGAAATTATGAAAATATTCACATCACATGTAGATTTAAGTCAAACAATACTTCTTTAACTCAGCTTGTCTATGCAGATGGCAAGGTAAATGGCCTACAAATGCAGATATTTCAACGAACTACCACAAAGCAAACAAAAGGAAGCAGGAAGATCCAGTTGTTCGCATCAATCAAGAGAAGTAAAAGGCGTTCCCATCACATATGAAAGAAAGACAGCATCTAGCAGCAGCAAAAGGATAAATCCTCACCTCACCGGTATGGACGAAGCAGCCGAGGAGGTAGTTTTCGTCCATCCAGTACTGGAGGTCCCCCACCCAGATCGTCCGCTTCTCGTCCTCCGCCGCCGCCTCCTCGCCCTGCTGGTGACGGTTCGATTTCGACGGCGGCTGAGGCGGAGGCGTCGGGGGATGGGGGTAGGGAACGAAGGGATGCCCGTATGGCGGTGGCGGCGGCGCCATCATAGGGTGCTGCATCACCATCGCCGGTGCCGGGTACCGCACCGCCGTCCAAGGCTGGGGCGACGGGGTGCGCCGCGGATCGACTCCAGCCACCGGTTGCATCGTCGCCGCCGTTTCGATGAGGACGGCGGGCGAGGCAAGCAAGGAGAGAAGAAGGAGATCTCGCGTGGGGGGGGGGGGGGGGGGGGTGGGGATGGGAGGGGGATGGGCGATGAAGGGTTTAAATAGGTTTAAATAGGGAGGGCGGATTCGATGCCAGGTTTGATATTGACCGTCAGATCAAAATATAAGAGACGTAATCGCCGTGGTTTTGACCAGATCCGCGTTTTATATCGGACTGCGACAACTGAGTTCGGTACCGGTTTAACCTGTGTCGGCGTCTCGATGTACAGGTCGTAATTGGGCCGGGCCCAAGTCCACGTCATCCAATTCAATGAAGCCGAAGACGAACCACTTGATCATGGTCAGACTTACTTTACGCAGTCAAAATGAGACTAAAAGGACAGGAAAGCACGATTCGACCCATGAATTGCATTCCCTTAAAGGTTGAAATTGACATCCATTATTTTCTTGATGAGCATTCCTTGTGTTGAGGAACTCCATGCTTTAGTGGACAATAAGCCATCAATTAAACAGGAGCTGAGGAAAATGAGAATTGAGATCAATCATATTCTCCATAGCTTCAAATTCCGTAGAAATCTGTGATTGACCCTACGGACAATCACGAGAAACCAATGAAAACATTAAAAAAACCTTTAAAAGAATGAAGAAGTTAGCCGTAAATTTAATAAAAAAAACCTCACTACAAACTTTTAATAGCGTAAATTTGAAAAAAAAATACAGTAAGACGTCTGATTATATTTTTTTAATGGCATCAGGAATAATTTTTCCAATCATCCAACAGAAACATTTTTTTTCTCCGGCCAAAGGTTATAGTTTGAATCAAACTGAAAATATGTTGTCGTAGCTGACAGAACTTGCGGTCTCAAAATTTGGAGTGGCAAGTCAGTAGTCATACCAACGAAAATACAAAATCAAACACTTACAGCGCTATGACTGAGTGGATTAGCCCCAGGAAACGAATGAATCGCCCCCACCCATGTTGTTCGCTACCACGACGACCGTGGACGTACAACGACACCCCGGAAACCCCCGCCGGACCTTCTCCTCCGCTATATGAGTAGGATGCCGGGTGAAGGCCCTCGTGCCCACCACGGGGAGCGTAGTGACCACCGACATAGGGATCTGCGGGGAACGTGCGGTGGCCGGGCTCTTGTCCAGGATAAGGGTAGGGCGCCGGGTGAAGGCCGTCGTGCACACCACGGGTTACGTAGAGGCGACTGACATAGGGATCGGCGGGGACCCGGTGGTGACTGGAATGGGCGTCAGGTCTGACTGGGGTCGCAGGATCGCTAGGAGGGTAAGGGTTGGGGTGAGGATTAGGATAGAGACAGTGGTAGGAGGAGTAAGCGACGGGGCGGGGAAGGTCATGCTGCGGCGGCGGTGCGCTGGAGAGGTGGGACTCGGGGTGGTGATGCGGCGGTGGCGCCTGGGGTTCGGACCACCAACGGCTGTAATCCATACCCTAGAGAGGTAGTGGCACTGGGGAGAGAGAAGGCGAGAAGATGTGATTGACTCCGCCTCGGTCGCTTTCGCAGAGAGAACGACACCACAACCGGTGAAGTTACCGTGCTTATTGTTGCGCTACTACCTGCTCTCCGATAATGTAAAACAGAAAATTCCATGGATGGATGCCTCATAAGCCACAGGAAATATTACCAAATTGAATTTATTTATTCTATTTAGTATTTTAAATTTTACATGCTACATATAAAGCCAAACAAAGTTTTAAATTGATATAAAGTTCAATGAAAACAGTGGTTCGACCTAAAATTCGTACATAAATGATTTGGTAAAGAAAATTGATGTTTAAATTTGAAATAAGTCAAAACGTTTATAAACACATACTGCTTGATACAAATAATAATTTTGTATATATAAAATAAAAATTGAATAAATATATGTGTAGACTATAATTCTTCACTTGATGCGTTTTTAGTAGCAAGGGGTATTATAGTTATATTTGTAATAGAGAATCTTTTTAAAAGGAAATGCCAGTTGTTTCCCATCCTTGAATGAGGTTTATTGGACTCTGTAAGTTTTCAGGAAGTCGGTCATGTAACTATAGTTAACGATTGACTTGGCTTCGTGGACCACAAGTTATTTTTCGCTGATACCTATAGTTAACTATAGTTATTTTTCGCTGAATTGAAGTTCTTCCTATTTGTGTGATGTTCGCAGCTACTTTCTTCTAGCTTGTATTACTTGTCCCCTGCATACCGATCGTCTCGAATCCCAGTTATGCTCCCTTCCGTGCTGCACAATATCAATCAAGATTACTGGGATTTGAATTAATCATGAGAGCCAAAGTAAGCTATGCCTTCTGTTTTCTGTATCATTTAGAAATTGTGATTTGAATTCCCTCGATCTCAGAATCGAAGCAATGTGCAAAATGATAGTCTGTTGTAGAGATTAAATTCTTATGACCTGATCAAGAAAGCTGTTTGTTAGATGGGCAGCGTGTTGACTTGTTTGTTTGATACATCCCGTAAATTAGCTTCTCATTTGTTGCTGTCAGTTGTAGAAATGCTATTGTGGTCGAATGAGCCGTTACCTCATGCGTGATGCGTTCAAGCCACACAAATAAATATAGCTTTGTAGCCCTAAGTCAGGCATCTCAAATATCCGAGCTGTCCGCTATATTGTGCTAACTTTTGTGAAGAATAAATACATATTATTATTAAATAAATATATTTAGGTACCGTCTAATAAACAACTTTTGTCTGCCAAATGTTGTATGGTATTAGTATTTGGTTCCATGAAGAATAAACAAGAATTTGGTTCGGCTTTATTGCATTTAAAAGAATCAATCTAACAGATGTCGAGGTAGCAAAGGAAATATCCATACTAGATGGCAGGAATGTGAAGTTTAGTGCTCAGTGTTACTACATACAGGGGAAATGATCCATGGCATGACTGGAATTACATCGCGGTGTTACACATTCTCCACTGTTCCGAGCCTAACAAAAGTGCCCATCTATGTTTCTCAAAAGTTCATCCATAAGATAGATACTTAATTTGTGCTCTTGAGTATCGCAATCCACCTTCGGGTTTGGAGGTTTTTGATTCAAGACTACGCTGGATGCATTCTTTTTACACTGATTTGCAACCATAAGACATGGATGAGTTTGTCTTTTCTAGTATAGTAGGATAGTTAATTGGCAATATCATCATTATCATCTCCACGGTAACTTGATCATCCAAACTATTCAAGCATAAAAAACAGAAGACTACTGACAAATTTATCGTCTCACTTGTGATTGGAATAGTTAGCAATGGATACTATATCACAATTAATCAACGCTTCGTTCACACGAGGGGTTTAATCCCACATCGAGGAATCTGAGGGTGGCGAGACCGCAGAGATGCTTAAAAGAAGATTCGTGCTACGATTGTAACATACTTACCTGGACGGGGTCTATGGGCGATCAACAAGGCTCATGGCCTAAGCCAATGGCCTCCATTGCACGTTGGAGGAGCATTGGCTTACCATCTCCCCAAGTGGGAGAGTGGACGTCATAATTTGTGGCAGGGGGGTACGCGCACGCGCGGCCCCTACCCAAGTTTTTACCAAGCTTTTGTGTTCGTTCGACTTCCCTCTTTTTGGGTCAATGTGACCAGTTGGGATGCGCTCGGAATCGATTTGGATTTATTAATTTAAAATTAGTTAGTTATTTTATAATTTAAAATTAAGTATTCTTGAACCAATGATTCAAGCTCATTAAATTAATAGATTAAATATCTTTTCACATCAAGTCAGGATAATAATGCGTGACATTGTGATCGAGAAACTTTAGATAATAATAATGCGTGACATTGTGATTGATTATTTTGCACGAACGATCTTTCTCCTATTAGTAGATAATTTTCTTGCTTCTAATAATTACGACCACTGACAAGAGAAAACTGATGCTTATTTATGGGGGATTTGAACTTAATTCTATTTAGGATCTATAATTTGACTTGACATCAGAAATCTATTTGTCCAATTCCTAGAAAGTTTGAACATTATTTTTGGCGTTGTCTCAATTGCCAAAAGAAAAAAAAAAAAAAGAGAGAGAGAGAGAAGAATGAAAGCATCATCTTGATATGAGAATATGTATTGCTTAAAGACAACAAATGATAACACCATTTGGAGATGTAATTTATTTTTATGATTTCTTTGTCATTTGAACACATTATTATTCAGCACGGCTGTTATAGCCATGTAAACTAATTGATTCTTTTATCTTTCTTGTTTCTTAGAATTGGCTTAACAAAATTCCAAATGTAACATTTTATTTTATGAAAGATTAAGCAATGATAATATTGGCACATTAAGACATGTTAACTACAAGATTTTTAAGGAATTCTATAAATGATATTATTTTTTCTGTGAAGATAATGACTTACCGGTTTGTATCATGCTATTGGAATCCACTTAGAAAGCACATTATAAGATGGGTCACAATATACTATACTAAGATTTATATCTGAATCATGACGAGGACATGCAATCTTAATATACTATACTAAGATTTATATCTGAATCATGATGTGGACATGGAATTTTAAACGAAGAAGATACTCTTATTTATTAATTTAAAGTTAAATATTTTAAGATAACGACACAAGTTCATCATATTAATGCAGATAGTAATACATATCGTTGTCATAAATTAGCTACATGAAACTTTGGACCATAAGCTGCAATAAACTAACCTTTATTATGATTGTATTGTTAGCTTCATGATGGAATATTTAGCTAGAACTATACCTGTCTTCTAATAATTGCAATTGAGTGTGAAGATTGATGCTGCTAAGAATGGTTATACACAAAATCCATTTGGGATCTATAATTCGACTACTAGAAATCTATAGATCCAATTGTTTTAATTATTTTGACATTGACATTGTTTTTGAAGATTACATATGATAACAAATAGATTTCTTCAACTATATTTTAGTGACGGTGGTAAACACCATATCAGCAAAAACTATTGTGGTGAGCCTCGCTTGGGAATGTGGCTGTAGCGACGGTGGTCGATCGCTGGTCGGAAGCAGGGGCGAAACCTTGCTTTTCTCATTGCTCTGATACCATAATAGAATGAAACAAAGAAGAAGATATAAAGGTAAAAAGTATACTTCAATTAGTATCATATAATGTTTATTTATACATGATAAAGGAGAGGATTTTTTATGATGGGAAAGATTCTTCGGTGAGAGCAGACTTATTGATCTTCAACGGGTCTAATAGAATGATTCCGGAGTTGAAGACAGAGGTTGCTAATGATTCTGGAGTAGAGGATTCGGTGACGGGGTGCTTCCAGAAATGAGATTATTTTCCTCATATTGATTGTTTGACTTGTAAACAATACAAAATTTCATTTGTTATCATCGTATTAGAGCAATTCTTGCCTTAGCAAGCTCTATTCTCCTTTCCTCTAATCTCCCTTCCTTTAGACTTGTCACGGCCTTCGACAGCTGCAGCCTGTTCTTGTTGGAGCGAGGTTCGCCTTATGTGCCTGACCTTCGACGAATCCCATCACCATGAACCCGATTGTTGTATGGACCGCAACCTTCGAGAACTTCTTACAATCGGGCTTGTGGCTGCGCTTGACAAGGGATCAACCTTGATCACTCCCTCAAGGGATCGACCTTGATCTACGACTTGTGGGGTGCTAGCTCTTGCTCTAGTTGAATAGACAACCCTATCAGCAACATCACTGTCCACATTGGCAATTGGCCATCATCTCTATACGATGATGATTTGATCGTTGAGTCGGGTGGACGAAGTATATATACAAATGGGCATGATGTGTCATTAAATAGATTGTGTTAGAACCCTATATCAATAGACCCTCATCATGTTTTGTCATGTACAATATCAGAACATGATGGCTGGTTTGGTAGGTTCTTTGACTACCTCATCCACTATGTATTTGGATGTGTTGACTTCCAAGTTATTTGCAATCAATGTCTTACAACCTTGAGTGTGTTGTTTTTTATCAGTGCTTTATAGTTAGATTTTATCGTGTTGTGGTGAAAGAATGCTTCATGTGATCCAAGATGATCCAACCAAAGTTAAAGCTGAACCCCAATTTGGCTCAATTAGAGTTCAAGTCTAACACCAAATCGATCCTAATCCAAACCAACTCAAGCTTGAATCCAGCTCAAGGACCAGATTGAATGTAGCTCAAGTCTCACTAGAGTTTAGCTTGTTCAAAGTTCAATTTAGCTTAATCAAAATTCAAGCCAAAGTTCAATTCAGATCTAATCTGGCCAAACCTAATGCAAGCTCAATCTCAAGCTCCTGATCAAGTTGCAACCAAACCAACTCAGCTAAGTGTAGAAACCTTGCAATGCCTTTTTTTTTTCGTCATTGCCTTCAATTACTCATCAATTATCGCATAAAATCTAACTATAAAGCACTGTTAAAATTGATTCTCATTGACTTACAGGACACCTATGACTAGCAGCTTGCTCCTCTAATACGAGAGAATGTTAGAATTAATTTCTATGATAAATTAGAAACTTGAGGTGCTTAGAATAAGATGATTTATATAATTTGTGGATTACTCTAGGAAGTAATCATTTACATTAGTCTTCGTAGATAAAAAATTTAATTAGATCAATAAAATGTTCACTAATTGCTTTATGCAACAACAAAAAAACTCATAAAATGAAACATAAATTAATCATCAATAATCACATCCATGACATAAAAGTCCACTAAGTACTCTAAATTACAATTTTACTTTAAATGATACAGAAACTCTAATATAAGTTTTACCTCCATGATTAACAAGTATAATAGTATTGTTCTTGTTTCAACTGAAACTCGGAGTGATCCAACAGCAGTATCTAAAACAATCTTCTGATTTGACCATTCTGCTGATGGTATTATTTTCTTTCATGTAAACATATGGTCCTCTCCAAGTCCACCGAATTACATATATACAGTTAGGACGACATCTTGTCTCGAGAGTAGAGATTAAGAGATAGTAATTACTATATCTGATATCAGTCATGAATAATGCTTGATCATCTAAACTCATCTTCTTTGTCCAACTCTTATTCTTCATATCAAATTGAAATAGATGAACTTCATTGTCCATCCATAAGCAGTTAACCAAGAACATATCCCCATAACTTTCAGCTAAATAGATGTCATCATTGAAAATATCTATCTCTGTGGGTAGTGGCATATCCAAATCCCCAAGCCGAAATGGACAAACTTGGAAGCACACTAAATGCCTTTTATCATTTAAAGCATAGAATTGCTCTTGGAATTTGATGATTTTCTTATAAGAGGAGGCATATATATCATTCTCTTTGGTCCATGATTTATCTCCCAACCTCCAAAAATAAAGATGAGAGTACTCACATAAACAAAAGATGATGATGCAATCATTATTTGTTGGAGGTGACGACATGTAAATGAATCTTATATTTCCTTGGTACTCATGTGCTGGGAGGTCCAACCTTACTTGAGAGAATGGATTATATAGAAAGATCCTATCAAGTTCCAGAACTAGCCATCCACGTGAGCTACCATGAATCTTGTATATTTCAGGTTTATAATCAAGTTTGATCTTGAACGACATGTCCTCGTTTACCATGTTGTGTACATTCCAATAATCATTACCATGTCCGATGCCTAATATCCATGGGATTTTGCTCATGGTTGGGTCATATCGTGGAGATATGACCCACCACTTCTTGCATACAGTTCTCAAGCGAATAATATCCTTAGGGTTCAAATGCATTAACACTGACTCGATAATATCGATGGGAATATACTTGATGACATTTTTGGTCATATTCTCCTCCTTCTCCATTAGTTTTTTGTTGTTCACAGTCATATGTCTGTTGCAGAATAATTACATCACAACCTCATATATTAAGAAAATTAAAAATAAATCTAATATAGTGTAGTCGAGAGGGAGAGAAAGATAGAAAAGAAAACATATATGAGTTTTACAAGCAAACCATATGATGCTATTTTATTATCATGTCATGTGAAAAACCGAGAGGAATATGTAAAGGAGAGAGGATATAAGGAGTGGGGTATTTTACGTAGCTTATGCTTGAGTTAATGTGGACCACTTGATTTACATGCAATATCTCTCATGCTTTGTTTAAATTGGAATGATGATATCTTATAATAAAAAAATATTTATGTTTGAGTTCATGTAGACCATTTTTTGCATGAGTACCTCTCATACTTTGCTTAAATTGGAACGGAGTTATTTTATAATAAAAAAGATTTAAATTTTGGGTTACACAACGATTAGAGCTTTAGTCTCGTACACTTTTAGATTTGGTCCAATTTAAGATAAGTGATAACGTGAGTTGGTCTAGGATTTTATGATAACTTGTCAAAGTTCATACAAGCTAAACTAGTAAATATTTTTATTTTTATTGTTTAAAATAATTGTGTTTCATAAAGGAAAATAAAACAAGCTTTATCAACATAAACTAAGAGTCAATAAGCTAGAAATTTTTAGCAATCTTACCTAGTAATAAAGATCTTATCGATACACATCTAATATAGTTAAGACATTGCTTTTAAAATAAATATAAAATCAAAACATACCAACAGTCATACGAAAGTAAGAATCTCCTAAATATAAATCTCCATAATTAACTTTATAAGACATAAATGAGAAATCATGATATAATCTCAAGACAAATATCAAATCAATGTCAAATCATGTGATATTCATTACCACTAATCATAAAAGTTGATAATATATTTTCTAATAACAAATATAAAGATCTTATATTTAGAGTAGTATATCTAATAACAAATGTTATATTTTCTAATAACAAATATAATAACAAATGTTATTTAGAGATCATATCTTGGTCCCAATAAAAGATAGAGTAGTATCCTTGAGAATATATTTCTTTCAAGAATAATGAACTAACTAACTGTCATATCTAAGATCTAATAATCCCAAAATAAACTATCTTATTAGGTAGAAAAATAATATTAACAACTATCATCATCATATCATTGATTTAATCCCGATTACTAATTAGACTCAAAATTCATTAATAGTTTTGAAAATTCTAACATCAAATAAGAACTTTTTTAAATCATTAAATCAAAAGATTTATTGTTGGAAGGTACCAAAGCCACTATATCCTATTTTTGACCTAAACTATAGATGAACTCATTTGGAAGGTACCAATCTAATGTTGAGACGAAGTCACGTTGAATCGGGTCCAGATCAAATTGATTTGAATTACCCGAGGCCAGTCCAAATCAGCCACCAATGAATAGCCTCAATTAGTAGGAATAGATCAAAGATCTCTTTGGACTGATCTGAATCGATTAAAGTAGTTCGATTAAATTCAATTGCATAGGGTTTGGCTGAGTCGCATGCGTTAGGTTGAGATGGAGGCTTCCGCTTGAGGCATAAGGTTGGAGTTGACACAAGTTTAAGTTTATTCTTACTAAGATCATGGCGGGTTGGACTTTGACTAAAGTTATATTTGGCGCACCCTAATCGACTGACCTGACTCCATGCGAATCTTGTCCATGTCAAACCAGAGACTAAATTAAGTCAAACTATATTTGACAATGACCTATTAATCCAATTCTTTTAAAGATTAGTCTCCCATTCATCCAAATTTTTTTGTTATCGTAAGAGCCTAGAATTTTGTCATATATTTCATAATAAAATTATTTTGAAAATGATAAGCAATTATATTTAATCTAATACGACATAAACTTTAAAAAGTATTTGACAAGCTTCAAATTACTTAATTTAGTCTAAAATAATCAATCAATATAAGGTATCAAATTCATGAAATTATTTTATTATGATTTACACGATTAAAAATTTTAGGTGCTTCAATACAATTGCAAATTTTATCATTTACATTTTATTTTTTTTTAGAAAATCTATCACTAAAAATATCTAAAATTCATAAAGAATACATAGTAATATGATAACATTGAAACTTCTTAAATTTACATCATGCATCTCAATATTTTTGAAGATCAACCATTAAATAATATCTCAAATTCATAACAAATTGAAGGTAATTTAAAAACATTCCGAATTCTATGTTTTGTATCATGAATCTCAATTGTTTTTGTAAATCTACCATTAAATAACATACAGAGTTCATAAAGAATTTAACATAATTTTACAACATTTTAAATCTTCAAATTTACATCATGTATCTCCTTTTTCAATAATATAATATTAAATAATATCTAAAACTCCTAAAAAAATTCATGGTAATTTAATAACATTATAAATTATAAATTTTACATTATTTTTTAGAAAAAATATAGTATCGAATAATATCCAAAATACTTTCTACCTAAATCAGAGAAATAATGGAGGAAGTCCCTCTCTCACCATTGTTGTTCTTCCTCGATCCTTATTATCTTTGTGCTCCTCTCGACATCATAGAATGAATAGGGGACTCCGTCATGCTTATATACAAAATGATTCAATTAAGTAGAAAGCCTAATTTTTGTTTTCCTATTAATAATTAATTAAATAATTATATTATTCCGTAATTAACCATTCAATAAAGGAAATAGTCTTAGTGGTTGGAAAAATAAAACATTATTTTTGGATGAACCCATTAGGAAATAAATTAAACTCATATGATAATGTACAAATTAAGGAATTTTTAATTTTCCTCCCCATCATAATGAATTTGGTCCACATGATTTGTTTAATAGAAAAAGATTTGGATTATACTCTAACAAGTTAGATTGTGGTTCTTCGAAATACGATCGCGACTCAAATCCAACTCGGCTTTACTCTGTCGATTGGGATCTTGGGAAGACGAAGGATTTGATAGATAAACCTGTAAAAATTATATCGAGGGCAAGCTTATAAATTTAATTCAAATGGTTTGTGAAACTAAGATAGCATTTATTTGCCAAATCATGTGAAATTTTATAGTATGCAAAGGTGACCACTAGATCAAGATATAGATTAGTGTCTGGAATTATTATGTAAATTATCCACCTATCATCGAGCCAGAAAATTATATCTCAAATCATCAGATGTAATGATTCATGTTGATGTTGTGGGGTTGCTAGCTCTTGCTCGAGTTGAATAGACAAATGTACCAGCAATATCACTGTCCACATTGGCAATTGGTCATCATCTCTATGGGACGATGATTTGATCATTGAGTCGGTTGGATGAATTATACAAATGGGCATGATGTGTCATTGAATAGCTTGTGTTAGAACCGTATATCAATAGATCCTCATCATGTTTTGTCATGTACAGTATCAGAACATGATGTCTAGTTTGGTAGGTTCTTTAACTACCTCATCCACCGTGTATTTGGATGTGTTGACTTCAAGTTATTTGCAATCAATGTCTTACAACTTTGACTGTGTTGTTTTTTAACAGTGCTTTATAGTTAGATTTTATCGCGTTGTGGTGAAAGAATGCTTCATGTGATCCAAGATGATCCAGCCAAAGTTAAAGCTGAACCCCAATTTGGCTCAATTAGAGTTCAAGTCCAACACCAAATCAATCCTAATCCAAACTAACTCAGCTGAATGTAGCTCAAGTATCACTAGAGTCATTCTCGTCAACTACTCATCTATTTGATCTCAATGTATTCAATTATCATACTATCCAAGGTGAAATCGATAATTCTTATTTAGTACTCAATTTTAAAAAACTTGTGCTTGACTAGTCAAGTCTTCTTCGAGGATCAGTTATGCTTAATCTAAAACTTTCAAATCTATAAAGTTAGTATCAAAAAGTGGAGTACTTATGTAAAACATCCTTAGTATCTCAAGTCTAAAGATTAGATATACAACTATGACATCGAAATCATTGTCTGACAATAAAATATCATTAACCATCTAGCATTTTGTGAGCGGATTAATAAGTGAACTCATTCTTTAATGAGCACCCGTACTGTATCTTTAGTATCCCAATATGAATAGCTATGAGACTAGTCGTCTCGGATTAGTATACAACATACTAATATATTCGGTTATCTCAATATCCCTTTCGAGTAACATGTGATCAGGATTATTTAGGGTCTCATTATCGTGATCTCATCACGATCCGATTCCCATTGTATAGATACATGAATATCATAATATATGTACAGATAATATAAAATATAAAATATAATAATAATAATAATAATAATAATAATAATAATACACAAAAAAAGATTGTGCGACGTATTACGTGTTATCACTCATGTGATTGTGACATATATGACTAACTCCTTGAGAGAATGTTAGAATTAATCTTTATGATAAATTAGAAACTTGAGGTGCTTTGACTAAGATGATTTATGTGATTTATCAAATTCGGGATTACTCTATGAAGTAATCATTTACATTATTCTTCATAGATTCAAAAATTTTAATATGATTAATAAATGATCATTAGTCTTCACCACCCGCCTTCATATCTTTTTGCACACAAGTATCAAAAGTTGGTTTATACAACAAAACAAAAGCTCATATAATGAAACATAAATTAATCATCAATCACATCCATGACATAAAACTCTAATATATGTTTTACCTCTATGACTAACTAGTATAATAGTCGTTGTTGTTTCTTGTTTCAACTAAAACTTGGAGTGATCCAGCAGCAGTATGTAAAACAATCTTTTGATTCGATCACTCTTCTCATGGTATGATTTTCTTTCTTGAAAACATGTGGTCTTCCGTGGATCCACTTAATTACATATATGCAGTTAGGACAACATCTTGTCTCGAGAGTGGAGACTAAGAGACAGTAATTACTATACTTGTCATTAATCATGAATAATGCTCGATCATCCAAACTCATCTTCTTCATCCAACTCTTATTCTTCATATCAAATTGAAATAGATGAACTTCATGATCTAACCATAAGCAGTTAACTAAAAACATATCCCCACAACATTCAGCTAAATAGATATATTTATTGAAAATGTCTGTGTCTGTCGGCGGTGGCACATCCAAATCTCCGACCCGAAATGGACAAACTTGGAAGCACACTAAATGCATTTTATCATTTAAAGCATAGAATTGCTCTTGGAATCTGAGGATTTTCGTATAAGAGGAGGCATATATATCATTCTCTTTGGTCCATGATTTATCTCCCAGCCTCCAAAAATAGAGATGAGAGAACTCATGTAAATAAAAGATGATGGTGCAATCATGATTTGTTGGAGGTGATGACATGTAAATGAACTTTACAAATCGTCCGTGCTCATGTGCTGGGAGGTCTACCTGTACTTTAGAGAAGGGATTATACAGAAAGATCCTGTCAAGCTCCAGAACTAGCCATCCATGTGAGCTACCATGAATCTTGTATTTTTCGGGTTTATAATCAAGTTTGATTTTGAACGACATGTCCTTGTTTATCATATTGTGTACATTCCAATAATCGTTGCCTTTTGCGTTGCCTAATATCCATGGGATTTTGCTCATGGTTGGGTCATATCGTGGAGCTATGGCCCACCACTCCTTGCATATAGTTCTCAAGCGAATAATATCCTTGGGGTTCAAATGCTTTAACACTGACTGGATGATATCGATGGGAATATACTTGATGACATGCTTGGCCATATTCTCCTCCTTCTCCGTTAGTTCTTTGTTGTTTACCATCATATGTCTATTGCAAAATAATTACATCACAACATCATATATTAAGAAAATAAAAAATAAGTATAATCTAGTGTAGTCGAGAGGAAGATAGAAAAGAAACCATATCTTTGATAGACATATATGAGTTTTACGAGAAAGCGAAATATATGATATTATTTTATTATCAAGTCATGTGAAAATTAAGCAAAACTGAGACGATGATGTAAAGGAGAGAGAGGATATAAGGAGTGGGGTATATTACATAGCTTATGCCTGAGTTCATGTCGATTGCTTGGTTTACATGGAGTATCTCTCATGTTTTATTTAAATTGGAATGAAGGTATCTTATAATAAAAAAAATATAGATCACTTGTTTTTTTGCACGGAGTACCCCTCATGCTTTGTTTAAATTGAGACGAAGTTATTTTATAATAAAAAATATTTAAAATTTGGGTTATATAAGGATTAGAGCTTTAGTCTCATACACTGTTAATTTGGTCCAATTTAAGGTTAGTGATAATATGAGTTTGTCTAGGATTTTAGAATAACTTATCATTTACATTTCAATTATTTTAGAAAATCCATCACTAAAAATATCCAAAATTCATAAAGAATACATAATAATATGATAACATTGAAAATTCTTAAATTTACATCATGCATCTCAATATTTTTGAAGATCTACCATTAAATAATATCTCAAATTCATAACAAACCGAAGGTGATTTAAAAACATTCCGAATTCTAAGTTTTGTATCATGAATCTCAATTTTTTGTAAGTCTACCGTTAAATAACATACAAGGCTCATAAAGAATTTAACATAATTTTACAACATTTTAAATCTTAAAATGTACATCATGTATCTCTTTTTTCAATAATACAATATTAAATAATATCTAAAACTCCGAAAAATTCGTGGTAATTTAATAACATTATAAATTCTAAATTTTACATCAATTTTTTTTTAAAATCTAGTATTGAATAATATCCTAAATATTTTCAACCTAAATAAAAATTAAAGAAATAATGAAGGACATACCTTTCCGACATTATTGTTCTTCCTCGATCCTTCTTATCTTTGTGCTCCTCTCAACATCAATAGAATGAACAGGGGACTCCACCATTAATATACAAAATGATTCAATTAAAGTAGAAATCCTAATTTTTATTTTCCTATTAATATTTAATTAAATAATTATATTATTCCATAATTACCCATTCAATAAAGGAAATAGTCTTAGTGGTTGACAAAATAAAATTTCATTTTTGGATGAACCTATTAGGAAATAAATTACACTCATATGATAATGTGCAAATTATGGAATTTTTAATTTTCCTCCCCACCTTAATGAATTTGGTCCACATGATTTATTTAATACAAAAAGATTTGGATTATAATATAATAAATTAGATTGTGGTTCTTTGATACATCGTGACAATTCCAATCCAATCTAGATTCACGTTGTAAGTTGAGGTGTTGGGTAGATGAAGGATTTGACGGATGATCATATAAAATTTATATCAAGGGCATGCCCATAAAATTTAATTCAAATGGTTAAGGAAACTAAGAGAGCATCTATTTGTCAAATCATGTGAACTTTTATAATATGCAAAGGTGATCACTAGATCAAGATATAGATTAGTGTCGGGAATTGTTACGTAGAGTAATAGTTCACGTTGATGTTGGGGGGTGCTAGCTCTTGCTCTAGTTGAATAGACAACCCTTCTAGCAATATCACTGTCCACATTGATAATTGGTCAGCATCTCTATGGGATGATAATTTAATCGTTGAGTCGGGTGGACGAAGTATACAAATGGGCATGATGTGTCATTAATTAGCTTATTTGTTAGAACCCTATATCAATGGACCCTCATCTTGTTTTGGCATGCATAGTATCAGAATATGATGGATGGTTTGGTAGGTTCTTTGACTACCTCATCCGCTATGTATTTGGATGCGTTGACTTCAAGTTATTTGTAATCAATATCTTACAACTTTGACTGTGTTTTGTTTTAATAGTGCTTTATAGCTAGATTCTATCGCATTATAGTCAAAGGATACTTCATGTGATCCAAGATGATCTAGCCCAAGTTAGAACTGAACTCTAATTTGGCTCAATTAGAGTTCAAATCCAACACTAAATCGATCCTAATCCAAATAAATCCAACTCAAGCCTGAATCCAGCTCAAGGACCAGATTGAACATCGCTCAAGTCTCACTAGAGTTCAGCTTATATCGAGTTTCAATCAAAATCTAGTTTAGCTTAGTCAAAGTTCAATTCAAACCCAATGCAAGCTCAGTCTCAAACTCCTAATCAAGTTGCAACCAAACTAACTCAACTCAAGTGTAGAAACCTCACTATGCCCTTGCCTCTTTCGTCGGTGTCTTCAACTGCTCTTCTATTTGATCTCACAATGTATTCAATTATGGCACTGTCCTAAGGTGAGATCGTTATGATGATTCTTAATTAGGACTCAATTTCGACAAACATGAGCTTGAAGAGTTAAGTCTTCTTATATGGCTTTTACTAAGATTTCTATCAAACTTCGTCTCATAATATATTCAACAAATGCTCAACTTCCATGCAAGTTCTTGGTGACAAGTAATTGCTACTTAGACATGACCTTCTCAAGTTGGGAGATTTTGCTTTTACTATACATTTCTTCAACTAGAAAGAAGTGAGCACCTCCTTTTGTTGCGAGAATTCCATCATTGGATAATGTCCACCTTTCAAAAAAACATTTGTCGAACTTTAGAATGTTTCTTCTAGATTCATATCCTATCGGGGTGCTTTTTTTCTTCAAGTCCTTCTTATCTTTTGATTTAGATTTCTAGATAATCATGTCAATATTCCAAACCTTCTTGCATGTACTTTGCCACTACTCGCTTCTATAAAATTTCATTAACTTTAGGTTTGGCCTTCTACAATATTCCACCAACTTGATCACTCTTCCTTCGGTGCTTTAGTGTCATTCAGACTACCCATTAGGTTTGGCCTCTTCTATATAGCAAAACTCCTTACAAAAGCCACCCTCCACTTGATAACTTTGCTATTTTGTGCATGAGTTCTCATCTTTTTCTCTTGAATGATCATCTATGGTTGTTGTTTCTCTTGTATAACCATGCTAATATTACCATATTAACCCACCATGGCAATTTGATGTTTGCTTGACCCACTCATATATCACTTTTTTACGTTTTTAGTTGGGATTTCCTTAGATATGTAGCAACTTAGTGATTTTTGTTTGCAAGAGTCGATGTACACCTTAACCTCTTACAATCCACGAAGGACATGCACATAGAAGAAAATGTTAGAGGGATAAACATGCGGGTAATGTACACCTTAACCTCGTATAAAGAAAGATAAGATAATTGAGATTACAAACAACACAAAACAAAACACAATTGACTATTGAAAACAAGTTGAATGGTTGCACACATAGGTGTGACAAGAGGTAAGTGTAGGTCTAATTCTTACCTAGCACTTTAATCGAATAAAAAGTGATACGCTAAAGACTTTGTTCCTGATAGAATAGAGAATGAAGAGATGAAGAGAAAAGGTAAAAAGAGTATACTTCAATTAGTGTGATATGATATCTATTTATACATGTTGAAAGAGAGTATTTTTCTCAATTGAGCAGCGAGATTTCCTCGTGCAGTTGGAAAAATCTTATCTGCTATGCAGTTGGGAAAATCTCTTTGTTATCATACCCCCGCAAGATTGAGCTTCTGTCAAGGATGCTGATCTTGAACCAATACAACAAAAATAGTTTACGGGTGAGAGGCTTCGTGAGTGAATCTGCTAGTTGATCAACCATATGTACATGAGAGACATGAAGTTGATGTCTGACAACTTGATCTCGCGCGAAGTGAAAGTCGATAACAATGTGTTTCATGTATAAGTGGAACACTGGATTGACACATAAGTAGGTAACTCCAACATTGTCATAATATATTGTGGGAGTAAGGGTAAAGCTAACATTGAGTTCCTTGAGGAGATTCATAACCTAATTGAGTTCAGCAGCAGTGATAGCGATAACACAATATTCAGCTTCAGTTATAGACCATACGATTATCTTTTACTTCTTAAAATTTTAACTGATTAAATTAGACCCAAGAAAAATAATATATCCTGATATGATATCAAAATTTTCTATCCAATCAGCAGCATCAGGCTGTTGCTTCTTCAGCTAGTCCTGTTACTTTTGGAGGTCCTGTGAGTGACTGCTGTGTGGAGTCTTCTAACGCCAAAGATGCTGTGACACAAGTTGGCAGGTCCTCTGGGTAATACAAAAAATGGCGGCTTGGAAGAGCTCGAGGTCATTGCTTTTCATCTTCGTTTTCATTTGTTTGTATTTCATGATATTTTTGTTGTACCAGATGTTAATTTTATTTTGTTAATCTTCCTGGATTATGGAGGGTTTATTGTTGTGTGCAGACATACATATCTGCCTTGGGGCTTGCAAATATTGCCAAAAGTACAAAGTTATCAAGTTTATGCAATAGACAGTGCTTACTCACTAGATTGGTCAAGTTTATCTATCAAATGATCAGACTAACCTTAAACTACCGTCAATTAAATTGATTCTGAAATCATAAATAGAATTTGCCATCTGCATTTGCTATCTTAATACCTTTGCTGGTTATATAATTGAACTAGAACTGATTCTGTGTAATTTATTGATCCAAAGTCTCAGGAGTTGTCTGCACTATTGTGGAGAGGGGCTCCTGCTTCGACATCCACTACTCAGAGAAAGCCCCTGAGGTAATTAACTTGATGATTTGCCAAAGTTGTTCTGCTAATCTGATGTAAGCTACTGGAGAAAGATTGTGATTGTGCTACTCAAGGTAAGAGAATTACAAATGCAACAACATGTTGTGGCTTGATAATGAGAATGAGGGCACTGGAAGAAGAAATTCCGATGCCGGCGATCTTTACTCGAGCACTCACACCGTGTGATAAAGATGGGCACCGGCAACTGATGCATTCAGATCTTTGTGCAATTTGCAAGACCTAACGTGACATCCCTTCGCTGGTCTAGCGTTGTCATGGGACCTAAAACATGTGCCTTTTTGTTCTCCGGTGCAAGGTGAAACCTCATATCCGGTAGGCAAGTAGTGCACCTCAACGGAAACGTCGCCAAAGCATGTAGTTTTGTCTGCCAAAGATGCTTGTTTAGGGTTTCTAAAGGTCGATGCGCTGTCGTCATCCATGCTGATGAACACTCCATGTGGTAAAAGAAGAAAGCTTACCATGACACTGCTAGTCTTGAGATCAAAAAAGAAAGACGAGGGAAAGACGAGGGACACATCCTTTATGTTAGAGGAAGACAGAGAGATAGAGGGCGGAGGGGAAGTTGTCAAATGGAGATGCAAGTTGGCAAGTAGAGAGATGTGAACGAGGAGGCATAAAAGTAGCTTTAAGCCGTGTTGGTAGATTCGGACGATCTCACGAGCACTTCCCATGTTCTCAGTAATCAACCCTTTCGAGGACAAATCATGCTTTTTAGGTCCGAAGATCTCGGCGTATCGTAATAACCTATTGTCCACTTGTGCTGACAACACGATCGACTTCACAAAACATGTGGATGTCATATGCCGCGGTAATTATTCTTTGATGGAGATGCGTCACTCCATTCCTCCCTCTCGTCGATCGATTAGATCATTATTCCATGGCGTTGACATAACTATTTACCAGTCACCATGGAGGATGACAACAGAATAGTACAATTCGCTGACAGGAAGCTAATTAGAGTGTGTTGTCACATACTGTTCCTTGTTTGTGACGGAAACATTTGACTCGAGATTTACCAGTGTGGACAAAGAAAAAAGTCCCACCGAATTATTGCTCTGACGGACTTCGACTTCACCAAATAAAACAACATTATGTGGGCATTTATTAATGAAATTTATGTTAGCATTGCATAAGCATTTACCATTAATCCACCATACATAGAATCATAACTTATTTATCTATTTTCTTATATTTAATAATATATATCGAGTTTAAAAAATAAAAATAAAATAAAATATTAGATAGGGAACGATTTACCCAACCAATGATGGGACCCATCACATGAACGCCTCTTGCATATCCGACCCCTCACTGGCCCTATAAATCTTCTTCCTTCTGGCGTTCAAATTCCTTGCTCTCTCCCCCCCTATTTCTCTCTCTCTTAATTAAAGAGAAGATGGGTCTCTCCAACCATCTTCACGACGTCTCCGGCGATTCCCTCCCGCTTCTCCTCCTCGCCGCTGCGGCAGCATCCATCGCCTACCTCCGATCCTTACTCTTCCGCCTCCTCCCCCTCTCGTCCTCCCCCGTCGACGCCGAGCACGACATCGAGCCGTCCATCGGATCCGGCCTCGCCGGCCTCGTCGTCCTCGCCGATCACCTCGCCTCCAACCGGCCGTTCCCCTTCCTCTCCTGCCCGTCGGAGGGGGGGGACCGGCGGCCGGAGTGCGCGGTGTGCCTGTGCAGCCTGGCGGACGGCGACCGCGTCCGGCGGCTCCCCTGCCGCCACGTGTTCCACGGCGAGTGCCTCGACGGCTGGCTCCGCCAGCTGAATCTCTCCTGCCCTCTGTGCCGCTCCCAGCTGGCCGCACCCGAGCTGCGCGCCGTCGTCGACCGCCGGATCGGGGCGGAGCTCGTCTCTTGGCTGTCCCACTACTGATCCGACGGTGGAGATCGATCCGCGCGACGACGACGGTATCGATGTTGTTTTCTGGTTCCGGTTTACTTTCCAATATCTTATCATATAAAGGAAAAGCTTTCTTTTCTTTTCTTTTTTTTAAGGCCTTGCCTTTTTATCTCCCTCTTTTTTTTTCACTTTTACTGTACCTTTATTATTTTTTTTTATGCAGGCCTTATTTTTTGGGGTCTCTCTGACGGCGGAGATCTTTGATTTGGCATATGTTGTCACCGTTTTAACTGGTTTTATCTTTTTTTTTTTTTTGGCCTAAGCTGCACAGCACCTCAAATGACATCTGTTCATGAAGATGACATCGATCGATAGCATAACAAGGAGAAAAAGGGTTGGTGACGAACAAATGTATTCGTAGATCAAGCGATAGAATAATGACATTTTATTAGTAATTGAAATGAATAATAATGGTGAAATGGCAATGGCAATTTGCATAAACACGACAGGGAATAACCAGCATTTTGAGCTCCAAGCCAATTACTAATTAGATTTGAAGATGACAAGATAAAGGGTGCAATTTTCTCACATTATCTACCGCGGTTTGATCTTGCGATTAGCAAGGCTCCGAGTCAATTAATATGGATTAGAGTCATGCAATTTATACTTTCGATACGCTCACGGATGAGGTTACATCGAAAGCGCTATTCTACTGTATGCATGTCACGTTTAGATGATTTCGGTCACATTGAAAGCGCTATACTACTGTATGCATATCTCGTCGAGATGATATCATGCTAGATTGCAATCGTGATTCGTTCATTCGTGTATCCTACCAAACGGCTGGGGTCACTGTCGTCTCGCCCAACGTGTTCGCATGATATTGAGCATTCATCGTCAATCGAAGATATGTGCTTGGAATTGGAGGTCAACTTCTTCGGTTCCAAGGAAGACGACTCGACGTACGATCCAACTCATCGCCCTTCGCCCGAGGCCGCAAGTGACAGCGGCGGTCGACATCAACGACGATGCGTTACTTCTCATTGCATCTTTCGCATCCAGCGGTCGCAAGTCACTTCGACGAACAGTCGTATGTTTACCGGATCGAACGTAATAGGTGTGCCGGATTCAGGGTACGGATGTGAAAAAAAAGCCAGCCCATGGGCTGGGTCAGGTTTGGACGGACCGGGTTGGATTCGAGATCATGAAGTTCTACGCAAACCCCACAACCCGGGCAAAAGAATCCAGTAACGCTTCGTCAGCAGAATGCGGTGACAAATCGGGCGGGCCCCACCCGCATCGGGCGATCGAGGGAGCGACGTGTCTCGCGTGGCCACGTTGTGATCGAGGGCCCCACGCGTACGCATCAACACCGCCTCTGGTGGGATTTCTTTCTTTTTATTTCTTTCTTTTGATTAATATTTGTCGAGTTACCACTCCATTTTTATCGTTGCAACTTCGCCCACGTGTCAGTCGAAACGTGGAATCCCATTCCTGACCAATGACTAAAGTAAAACCGACGGTTTAGTCTGTATAAAAGTCAAATTGTGTTCCGGTGTCCGGTGCACTCTGTTGAGCACAATAAAAATCTATCGCGGGTTTGTTTGTCGCGACTTCGTCAGGCGTTCCCTTGCCATACGTATCTCGGTGATCGTTCCAGGGAAGATGACATGACATGCATCTTTGTTGTATTAGATGCATTTGTCGCTCGGAAGCTCTCGTTCATTCCAAACTATAGTGCTTATTTTACAGCTGTCAGCCCCATTCATTTCATTTTATTGCAACAAAAATGATTTCTCGTGAATAAGTTGCTGTATTTGTAGTAGATTTTCTTATCATAGTTGCCTTCCCCATCATTCGCATCTTCGTATTAGTTGCACTTATCATGTTTCGATCAGAATGCAACAGTCTCTGATTCTCTCATCGGTGTCGTCCGTCGATCCATCCTCATCAACCATATCATCCGTCTGTCTCCTCGACCGTTGCATTTGAGGGGGGACGTGGAATCCAACGCAAGCGCAACAACGCATCCCGCACTACGTCGTCTTTTGTCCGGTCATAGAACCCAAAGCGAGCCCAACAACGCACTCGTCACTATGGTTGGGTACAGGTTAGACTCCGTCGTCCACCACTATATTTTTTGCTCTCTCTCTCTCTCGCCTCGCTGACGGAGAAAAAGGTCGAACCATCCCGATCCGGTGGGGCCACAAAAAACCAAGTACCCAACCGCTTCGGTCAGCACAGCCGACACGAGCGGTCGCCCTTGCCCCGTCACCCCTCAATGCGCTGTTTCTCTCTCTCTCCTTCGCCTCCTTCCACCGCTTTATAGCCCTGCAGAAACAGAGAGAGAGAGAGAGAGAGACGTAGACGTAGACGGGGATGGATTCGTGCGAGATTAGGGCCTCGGGCGAGGGATCCGGCGATTGCGTCGGGGAGGGGAGAGTCTCTGCGGCGGAGCTGCAGGGGATCATGGACCGCATCAGGTCCAGGGTCGAGGTGCAGCAGGTCCAGGCAGCGTTCGAGATCCGGAGGCTCACGAAGACGTCGTCGAGGAACCGGCGGCACCTCTCCGCCGCCATCGAGCCCCTTGTGTTGATGCTCCGGTCGGGGAGCTCTCAGTCTGCTGAGGCTGCCATCCTCGGCTTCCTTAATCTTGCGGTTAAGGACGAAAGGTGCGGTCTTTGGCCTTTCGCTTCGGAAAAGATTTGATTCTTTCGATCTGTACACTTCTTGTTGGGTTGCTTCTTCGTCTTTTGTTCGGAGAATAACTCGTTGATTGTTGCTTCTAGTATTCTAGTATCCTTTATGTTCTTTTAAAAAGAGAAGATATTGCTGCTTTTATTTATTTATTTACGTTTGCCTTCTTTTGTTATTGCGAAATCGACAGCTCAAAGTTTATTTTTTTAGCAGAGATATCATATGAATCCAGAGTACAAATTGCTCAAATAATTACTCTAGATTAAGTATCTAAGCATTTCTTTTTTTCCTTTTGTTCATTTTTTTGGGCTGAAAATTGCCCTTGGCACCACCATTTTTAGATATTTTGAAAAACACCAGACCAGGAATTATAGAAGTTACATTGTAGCCAAAATGTTGACTACTTGCTAAAGGAGGTGCTTCAGATAAACCATCTGATATTTGTTTTTCCTTTTGATTTGTTGCTGGTATTCCATAATTTTGTCAAAAGGAAGTGTTTAGTGCATATTGTAGATTTATTAAAATGGAAGCAGATTGCATTTCATCTGTTATCTGTGCCATTAAAATGGAAGCAGAAAGTTGATGGCTGATCCTTCTGCCTAAACTGCTTTGCTCAGTCTTCATATAATTTTTTTCCTTAAATGTCGCACACATAGAGCATAAAGAAATTGCCACTTCATTACTAACTATTCCAATCACAAGTGAGATAATAAATTTATAAGTAGTCTTCTGTTTTTATGTTTGAGTACTTTGGATGATCAAGATAGTGTGGAGATGATAATGATATTGCCAATTCGCTATCCTATTATTACTAAAAAAGACAAACTCCCAGATGTTGGCCTTATATCATTGAATGAGAAAATCTGTTGCCAATTCACCAGATTTTGTTGTCTAGGACCAGAGGACTTCTATATTTTTCATATGAGGATTAATAGCAAGCTCAGGTTGGTTGTGAAGTTATAGTCGATATATGTAACATGTGTTATTTCACACGAGGATAATAAAATGGCAACTTGTACATGGTAAAACAAAAAATTGAACCTCTCTCTGAGATCTCTTGTTCTAGAACTTGTTCTTCTATTCCACAGACATGGTTGCTTGAACTAAGAATTCTGCGTATATGTCTTACTCGAAAGAAAGAGTAGCAGAGATATTGAAAACTTGATGCAGAGATAGAAGTCTAGGACCAATAGTCGTGTATTGTCGGATAACAAAGTGTGGTAATGGACACTCCTTGGTTTATGCAATTTTGTTCCTAGGTATTGATTAGCTGAAAAATTATTGTGACTACCAGTTCCACACTAGGTTCTCTAATTAAATTTCAACAGAAATTAGTCTTGAGGAGATGGAGAAAAGATCAAACGACGATATCCTTGCTCTTTCGGAGATTCTGCACTTTTTTTCTCTTGATCCATGAATGTCTTTTACTGTGATGCTGTTAACAACTAATATAAAATATTTGCTGAATTGCACTGTGCTTTTATGTTCACAGGAACAAGATCAGCATAGTGGAAGCAGGTGTGCTAAAACCAATGATCATTTGCTTAGCATCTCCAGATGCTGATTTACAAGGATATGCGACTGCTGCACTGTATACCCTTTCTGCTTCGTCGGTCAACAAATCCAGGATAAGTGCCTCTGGAGCCATTCCACTCCTCATCAAGGTCCTTGAAAATGGAAGTCAACAAGCCAAGATAGATGCTATTGCAACTCTCTACAATCTCTCCACCATCACAGACAACCTCAGAACTGTCCTCTCACTCCGTCCTATTCCTCCTCTGATCAGCTTTCTCAAAACTTGCAAGAAATCCTCGAAAACAGCTGAAAAATGTTGTGCCCTTTTGGGATCATTGGTTGGTTTTGATGAAGGAAGAACTGCTTTGACAGCTGAGGAAGGTGGGGTGCTTGCTGTGGTAGAAATTCTGGAAGAAGGGTCCCTTCAGAGTAGAGAGCATGCGGTTGGAGCCCTCTTAACATTGTGTGAGAGCGATCGAAGTAGATACAAAGAAGTTATTCTCAAAGAAGGTGCCATTCCGGGTCTTCTTGAGCTCACCGTCCAAGGGACACCGAAGTCTCAAGCCAAAGCTCGTCGACTTCTAGAGTTGCTGAGGGACTCTCCCTGTCGAAGCTCTGAATTACAAGCAGAGATGCTTGAGAATGTTGTCAGTAGCATCGTGTCTAGGATCGGTGGTGATGAGCAGGCAGAGAAGGCAAAGAAGATATTGGCTGAGATGGTTCAGATTAGCATGGAGCAGAGCCTGAGGCATTTGCAGCGAAGGGCCCTCATGTGCACTCCGGCCGAGCTGCCTCTTGGTAACCACCGATCTGAAGTCTCTTCAAAATAAACATCTTCTTTTTCGACGATTTCATCCTTTGTTCTCATTTGTACTTGTACAAAAAGTAGTGACAGAAAACCATATTAATAATAAGGTAACAAGATGATGCCGGTCCAGGCCACTGATGGTATCAGGTGACTGGTTTAGCAGTCGAGTGTTGTTAATTTGAGTTCATGTGTTCTTTGTTTTACCTTTCTGTGGGCTAATGGTATATCCTTTTTTTCTCCTGATAAAATTCTAGTGTTGGAATTCTGAAGTATCGCAAATCACAGAATGCAGTAGCCAATTAAGCTTTCTCATAATTCGCAAACAAAGGTTTGCATGGACATCTGCCTTAATTTGGATGTGTTCTTTTGCTGCTGCCTCTATTCATCTGTGTCATATGGTTGCATATCAGTGTAAAAAAAAATGCATCCAGCATAGTCTTGAATCAAAAACCTCCAAACCCAAATGTGGATTGCGATACTCAAGAGCACAAATTAAGTATCTATCTTATGGATGAACTTTTGAGAAACATAGACGGCACTTTTCTAGGCTCCGAACAGTGGAGAATGTGTAACACCTGCAATGTAATTCCAGTGATGCCATGGATCATTTCCCCTGTATGTCGTAACGCTGAACACTAAACTTCACATTCCTGCCATCTAGTATGGATATTTCCTTTGCTACCTCGATATCTGTTAGATTATTCTTTTTAATGCATTAAATCTGAACCAAATTCTAGTTTATTCTTTATGGCCGACAATGAAACGAATACTAATAACATAAAACAATTGGCAGACGCTCACCTGTGCTTGTCTCTCTGGAAGTCGGTGGCCAAGTCTGTCTGTCTTCGGATATGAAAACTGGGAAAGCTCATCGTTATCTAGTTGGCGTACAAAATAAACATTAATTTCCTATCAATTTCTGTTTGTCCTGTTCACCCACCCTAACTATTCAACGCTAAGTCCATTCGCAGCATAACATCTTTCGGGTTTCTTAGAGGTGTTTGGACATGGTTTTATGACCGAATTGCAGCAAAGAAGAAAGCGACAGCGGAGCCAGTTCGGTGTCCACCGACGACGACGAGTCACCGTTCGTGCTCTCTTGCTGTAATCATATGAGCGATCTTTTATTGGCAATACCTCAACAAGGCCAAAAGAGAAAGCTTACTTGCAAACGATAAATCTTCTGCACGCTCAATAAATAAAAAGGTTAAACTGAGGTATGATTTCTGTATCTACCTAGCATGCCGGTTTCGTCTTCAACCTGTTAGGGAAATATGATACTTGGGTCGTCACATGACGATCAAGCTAACACAGAAGAGATTAGACCTGCACTGTTGATCTATCTGTGTGGACATAAGTAAATTCAACGTAGATAATTATAAATTTTTTTTTCTTATTATCTACATAAATAAAAGGATAAAGATAAATGATTAAAGATGATTATATCCCTATAGAATATTTTATCTTTTTATGATCAGATATAAAAATTTATTTTTAGTATAATTAGTGAAGGATAATAATCATTTTAGATTATTTACGTTCACAACACCTATATTAAGTTATTAATTTAAATGTCGAAAGAATCAAGCCAAGAAATCCTCCTTAACTCTGTACATATAACGTATCGGGAACTCGATATTTCAATTCAGAAATACCTTGAATAATTCTATATATATAAGAGTAAATTATATCACTAGAATATCAATAACATCTTTTTTTTACGCATCCATTATCTTATGTCTCAATCATTATATAAATTATTATTTATCCCTTCAAAATTTAATATATATATTTATTTAAATATTTAGATACATATTTCATATGTACTAACATGCTGATTTGGTCTATATTTATTTAATATTATCTATATCTATTAACATGCTGATTTGGTCTTTATTTTAAAATTATATTTTGCTGTTGTTTATAAAATGCAAAGGCAAGATAAGAAAAATAATGAAAGAAACAGGAGTGTCAGTGAACAGCAAAGGTCCCCCACATAGAATACGCTTCCTTGCACACGTAGCCTTCTCAACGGACTCCGTCGTCCGTACCCCGAGCCGATGCAGTACTGGCGTGGAAAGGTCATCGCAACGAGCAAAAGCCCAAACGTAGAAGCCTTCTCACGTCGACTCCAGACCTGACTTCCCACTGTTCCCGGTCACCGCATGCAGGAGACACTCCGCCCCTTTCCTTTCAGTGGTCGGTCAAAGTCGTTTTTATTTCTTTCTCTTTTTTAACTTTTTAAGGAGTGGTCACAGGCATCTCAAACGTACCTCCCGGTGACTTCACTCACGGGAAGACGCCTCGTACAATTTATTTGGTCGACCCCTCCTGTCAATCTTCGACCCTCTTCTTGTTCTTCCATTCTTCCTCTCCGGCCGACGCCTTCGGTTCTCCATCCCCCATCCCCCCCTTCATTTTGGACCCCTCCCCCTCGCCTCTATTTGGGAACCCTAACCCTAACACTGACCTTAAATCTAAGGGTTGGATCCGATCGCTTGTTCTTGGATCGATGGGAGAGGGCGACGCGCTGGAGAGGTTGGGGCCAGAGGCGATGGATACCTCGTGCGTGAAGGGAGATCTCGGGATGGAGATCGACGCGCAGCCGTGTCGGGAGGGCGCCGCGACGGCGGAGGACTGGCGGCGGGCCCTCGCCAAGGTGGTGCCCGCGGTGGTGGTGCTGCGGACCACTGCCGCGCGCGGCTTCGACACGGAGACCGCCGGGGCCAGCTATGCCACCGGGTTCGTCGTCGACAAGGGCCGGGGCATCATCTTGACCAACCGCCATGTGGTCAAGCCGGGTACCTTTTCGATCTTGACCTTCGCCATTACGATCAAGATTGATGCTCGCTTCTTATCCATGCGATTGTTTTGTGCTGGTGCAGGCCCCGTCGTTGCGGAGGCGATGTTTGTCAACCGAGAGGAGATTCCGGTCTATCCGATATACAGGGATCCTGTAAGTTCTTGGCTGCAGTTTCATCAACTTCTTGATCGGTAACTGTTTCGAGAGATTAATTTTCTTGGTGGTGTTTGGCATCAGTTACCTTTCCGGCATTGCGATTGTTCTTTCGATGTCATTTTTCTCGGGTCATTTCTCTTGAATTCTAATATCCTGTGAGTTTTCTTGGATATTCTGCACCCCGTACGTTTTCAGTTTTGCAGTAACTTCTTGATCGTTAACTATTCGACCGATGAATTTTCTTGGAGGTCTTCGACATTGGTTACCTTTTCACCATTGAGATAGTTCTTTCAATATCATTTTTCTCGGATCACTTTTTTGAATTCAAGCTCACGATTCCGGTCTATCCAGTAGAGATAAGGATCCTGTAAGTTTTCAGTTTTTTGATTCTTGGCTGCAGTTTCAGTAACTTCGTGATTAGCAACTATTCGAGCGATGAATTTTCTTGGAGGTCTTTGACATCGGTTACGTTTTCTTGTCATTGTTCTTTGGATATAATTTTTTTTGGGGTTATTTTTCTTGAAATCTAATATTAAGGATCCTGTGGAAATATTTCAAAACACTAATTTGTTCTATAACTAATGAGGTCTATGCACTTGTTGATGCCACAGATTGTTTTCTCAATAAACTGAGCCTCTCAGTGGATAGCTTCATGTCTTCGTCTTATTTTCTTGGGAGGGCCTTGTTAATAATGCAAATACGTACTATTCAGGCATATGTTTGTATTGCTAGGCATGAAAGCTTATAATTAACCAGGTTCTGATAGAATTTTTGCCAGTGATCAACAAGCAATGCCACTCGTGTTATGATGGAGAGATCTATTCTCTTTCCTACCCCACTTACCATTTATCTTATGAAATCTGTTAAGTTGAATGGATTCGGATTGAGAATTTGGACACTTGAAGAATGGGAATATGAAGCAAGAAATCCATCTCGTTGATCTGTTCTTGAATTTTAGAACACAAGCATATCTATGACGTTTAACATAGATGTTTAGTACATCGGATAATTTATGTCAAGCAAGCATTTGATATTTTATGTCTTCCACCATAACTTAGTAGTGGGTTCTACAGATTCTCAATTTGGTGAAAATCTGATTGCTGTTCATGTTGCTTTAGGAAAATTGGTTGCTGTCTTACACATTTCCTGTCTTTTTATGATTAGATACATGATTTTGGCTTCTTCCGCTATGACCCTGAAGCAATCAAGTTTTTGATCTACGAGGAGATTCCCCTTACACCTGAAGCTGCTTGTGTTGGTTTGGAGATACGAGTTGTAGGAAACGATAGTGGTGAAAAGGTACGTATCATAGTTATGATTGTTTAATGGACCTTGTTAATTTTTCATTTTTAATAAGTCAAAGAATTGTTATTGCATGTGGTTTAGAATTGTGTGGTTAATACCTTGCAGGAAACAGGGTGAGGTTCTTAAAATGTCTTTAATTAAGGACTTGCTGTGAATCTTTTTCTATATGTACTATTCTGGTGGAGGAGGGATTATGTTTGTATGTGTGACTAGTGCAAAAGATTATAATGACAACAAGTATTACATATACATACATGTCGCTTTTGAGAATTCACATAATTTTATATGTCAAATAACTGAATAGCTTAGAAATAAAGATTTGTTAATGCGAAGCTTGGTTCTTGGCAAGGATTGAAATATTGTACCGTACTGGAGTTTCGACATTCACTCAGTATGGTACGATACTGTATACCGAGCGATATACCGTTCGGTATAGGTATATTATATATAATAATAATAATAATAATAATAATAATAATAATAAATAAAATAAAATAAAAATTCGGCGATGTCGTCGAAGCAACGTCGCCTCTCTCTTCTCCCCGGCGACGTCGCCTATATAAGTATATATATATATAAGTAAAAAAATGACATATATATTTATATAAAAAAAAGATTTTTTATATATAAATATTTTTATAAAAGGCGACGTCACCTTCTACTTTATATATATATATATATATACAAATGTATGTATATACCGTATGGTAACGGGCGGTCCGTGTACCGGCCAGTATTATTCAAAATTGAAGGCCTTGGTTCTTGGTGTCATATTCAAAGCTTGCATTTCGTGGCATAGGGCTGTGCCAACACCTTGTTGATGTGGCATGGTTCTGTGGTGTGCCAATTAATGCCCCCCTGATGGTTGGCACAAGCAAAATATTGGCTGCTATTTGTCGGCACCTCTAGCATGAATCGACATGCTTAACGCTAAAACATTTTTGGCATGGTATGTTTCAATTCGTGCCAACATATGTCAGTCAAAACGGTAATCTTCGATCATGTTAATAATGCTATTGTTACCCATTTAAATTTATGAATGCGATATTCACCATCTCGTTTACCAACATTTATCTTTTTAGATAATCCATCTTCTGGTAATGCTCATGTATATGTGATTTTACTCTTACAAGTATGAATTTACACTTGCATGCAACTAGAACAAAGAATGCTTATATACTTCACATGCTCGCTAGACATGAATAAATGATAACCTGCAGCACACAAGTACCAGTAGATATCCACACAACCACACATACATGTGCCATACAAGCACCTAACCCACAACACGCTTACATATTAATGCATGCACCATATGCGCATAAGAGCCTTTCAATTTATGCATGGAAGTCCATACCTTCATTTATATGTGCAGTAAATTTTTTTGACTCCAGGATGCACCATAAACTGATGAACAAGTGTAGTTCAAGAGTTTCCTTATGCTGTGGTTCTATAAACTTGCAGGTCTCCATTTTAGCAGGAACTGTAGCACGTCTTGATAGAGATGCTCCTCACTATAAAAAGTATGTGCTGTCATCTTTATCTGTCTCATAATATATGCATCATTTGTATGTCTTGCTATAATGTATGATAGTAAACGCCATTGAGAACTTTTCTGTACTTATAACTTATAAGAATTAAGAAGAGTTAACGTACTAATTCCTTACAATTTAACTACATTCGTATATCAGATTTTGTCCTGAAACACCAACCATCACCCCCTCTTCCCTCATTTTTAATCTTTGCCTCCACCTTTTTCCATTTATCTTGTCTTTTGCTGCCCCAGTCTTGAGGGTGCGCTGCCTCCCCTCATTCCTCTTCCCATTGCTTATAAGTTCAGAGTATCTTCTTTTCACATCAGTAACGAGCGACTGTTCAACATTATCCATGGCTTCGTACTCGTCTTTCTCAGATTGATTGATTGTTTTCGTTTCATTGATGTTTATTTTTCCTTCTCTCTTTTGGTTGGTAATTTTGTTTCACAAAATCAGTTATCAATTAATTAGTGTTTGTTGGGTATTAGCTAAGAAAATGAGGCTTCAGTTATCTTTTGCATTCTGGTCTATGGCTCTGAATTTGTTACTTCATTCTCTGGCTGTGTCCGTTGGCTGAATTGCAATCCTTGTTTACTTGACTATCCTTTATTGGAGTTCCAGGTTGTTCCCCTTGATTGGATAAGGACTAAGTTTGTGATTCGGGTAATCCAAATCCTGACTGACCTGATGATCTGGTCTGTAGCCAAACCGGAGGTGGATCCCATCTGATCTGCTCGTAGTTCTAATTGCAACAATTATTTTCTTCAGCATTCTACACTTGTCTGACACTTGTTCAATTCAACGAAGTGGAAAAACATCTCAAACTCATCTTCTATTTCATTAAACTGCCATTTTAGATACTTATATTGATCTTCAAGTTTGGCTCAGATGTACAGTAGTTTGCGTTTGTAATGAATTGATGTGTTATAATTACATAATTATTACTCCAGTGATGTTTACCATGATCTTCTGTATCTAGCACATGAACTGTGAAAGGAAGCATTCATGTTAATCCAGTGATGTATACCATGATTGACACTGTTTTTGGATCATGTATGTCACACTAATGTTTTGTTGCTGCATTATCATTATGTCGGTTACATCATGGTTTCTGAGTCTCTCATCAGTGTCCACTATTTCCTAGTTAAGTGATGTTATTTTTGCATTCTCAATACAGGGATGGATACAATGACTTCAATACATTCTACATGCAGGTATGTATGACTGATAGATGTTCACAGAAGCTTCACATTTAAAACTGAATTCTAGTTTTCCATTTATTTCAATCAGTTTTAACCATTTGCTGCTAGTTAATCACTTACATATTTCGTTATAACATGAATACCTGTTTATTGTGACTTTTTATAGCGAATTAACCTCTGTCAAAGGCTGTAAGAGAATTTCATGGGAATAATCTCATATAGTGGTGTGAGTTTTGTCAGTTGTTTTTAATCATCAGTATGTTAATCTCAAATTAGATATGTTATAGGAAATGGAAATCCAAAGAAAAACAAATGTCATCACACTGAACCATTTACAACGGCGCCTAGTTATCCACTCCAAAATAGTTTCTCCATAAATTGTTCTTTGTTGTATATATAAGATATTAAAGCTTACCTGCTATATGTTCAATGGTGTTAAGTTTAGTAAATTTCTGCTTTGACTTTTGATAGTGGTTGAATCTGCCCATGATTACTTGGTGAAAAGTCAAAATGAAAGTTAAAGGTTTTTAAAGTTAACTTGATATCTCATTCAATGTCAATAGCAAAAGTGCAAGAAAGAAAGGATCTGGTGATTGACTCTCATGAATGCTACCAAATTCTAACTGAATTCTAACTAGCATTGAATGCAAGAGATGACCCTCTTTGAGATGGTTTTTTTCCCATCATTTTGGTCTTAAATAAGTGATTCCATGTCATACCTTAAGAATGGTGATTTAGAATAATGACCATACTTTAGGTTTTCGAGAGTTCTTTCCTCTTTTTGCTTTCAATTGGTAGGAGTTGTTTAAGCCTATTGGTATGCCATGCATGAACCTTGGATGTGGCAAATATTTTTATCTCCATGACAATTGTTATGACTAGGAGTCTAGGACCACCTAATTGTTAATGCATCCTTTAGAACATATTTGGATGAATGTTCTATTGATTGTTTCAATGTGATTATACACTATTTGAGGTTAAATGACTTTATACGGTTAGATGCTTTGCATGCTATACTTATCTATAAAGATTCTCGGTTGAAATGCATGCTAGCACTCCGACAAATTCTTGGTTGGGATGATTTGCTGGTTACTTGTGTTTGGTTATCCTTGTTTTGAATAGTGCATGTTTTTATGAATTCAAAATGGTCGAAATATTAAACATCTTTTCCCTTGTCCATCTTTACCCTACTCCTATTTGGTTTTTTCCTCTTTTCCTTCTTTGCGCTGCCAACAGATCTCTCTGATCCATAGTGCTTTACGTGTGTTATTTTGTGTTCACCTCTTGCTCATAATATCACCTGATGTCTTTTATATCTAGATGTGAATAAGTTGTCTTGTTAATTTGCCTTCCTATATAGATTCTATTTTTCAGATTGGAATTCTAGTTTGTAGAAGCTTAAACGAGTATACTTGATGGCCTCTGGATGCCAGATTTCCCAGAAGCAAGGCCTAAAATTCATTGGCACGTGGGGTTTCAGCTGGCTGTCAAAATGATTGTGCCATGCTAGTGGTATGCTGCTGGAACAAAAAAAAAAGGAAAAATATTAATACTAAATATTACAATATATTGCTCAAATTGGTGTTGAGTTGTTGTAAATCTACAGAGATAAAAAAAATTGATCTGTTGTAAACCTACAGAGATAAAAAAAATTTGATCATGTTGCTTAAATTAACCCCAAATTCTCACCCATAAAAAGGGAAAAAAGACATGAGGATAGGTGTCATATATCGTGCTAATTCAATTCTTTATCACTTTTTCATTGAAGAGCTGTGCCTTGTTGCTGGGCATTATGGAAATAAATTGTGTTGAAGAACGTGAGGAGCATCCTTGGAAGATAGGGTTTTGAGACTTGAGATTGATTGAAAAGGTGGTTCTAAGATTGTTTTTTAGTTTAGGCTTATCCCTCTGAAGATATCAGTTTGGAGCCCAACTTGGAGACGGTTGGTTTGAAGTGTGATTTGTGGCCATGAAGTGGTTGTTAACCTCCTAGGCGCCTTATTTTAGTTGTTAAAGATTTACCTTTTTTTTTGGTGATCAGGTTACTTCAACTACTACTAAGCAAGGTAGGCAATACCGAATGATATCGCCCGTACCGGTCCGACAGCATATGGGTACGTGGACCGTACGCTACCAGGCGGAACGAAAAATAATAATAAAATTATATATATATATAAACGAGGCGACGTCGCCCCGTGTGGGGAAGGAAAAGGCGACGTCGCATCGTCGACGTTGCCGAGGCGATGCGACGTCGCCTTCTATATATATATATATATATATAATAAGGTATGCAATACCGTACCGTATCGATGTTTCGAGGTTGGCTCGGTATAGTATGGTACCGGTGTATCGAGCGGTACACCAGGGCATACCGAACGGTACACCAGGGTTTATCGAGTGATTTCCTTCTACTGTAGCACTACTACATCGTATCATTGTAGCTCTGTAGCTTTGTAGCACGGTCCGTCCGATAGTGGGCGGTCCGCGTACCGGTATGTCTTCGGACCGGTACGTACCGCCCGTACCGGGCAGTACCATTCGAAATTGTATACCATGATATATAATATATATATATATATATCGAGTGGTATACCGAACGGTATATCGCTTGGTATACAGTTTCGTACTGTACCGAGCGAACGTCGAAACTCCGGTACGGTACGAAATTGCAGTCCTTGCTACTAAGACACATTAAGTACACCATCCTGACTAGAATATCCCTAAAGATTCTTTGAGAAATGCAAGTCACAAAAGTGCTATTCTAAATTAACCTAATCAACATGTTGGCTTTATATGGTGTACTTATGACATTCAGTTTATTAGAAATTTCAAATCAATTACTCAGTAAAAATTCATGGTAGCATCATGATATTGCCTTGTGAGTAAGAATTTCAAATTAATTTCTTAGAAGTTTCTAGTGAGAGTATATTCAGAATACAGTCAGCATTGTCATGTTTTTTCTTTCTTATTTAGCATCTCTGTGAAATTTAAACTTGTTATTATGAGTATTTGCACCTTTTTTTGTTCTTTTTGTTCATAACATTTCACTCATGTTTTACTTTCTTGTGCAGGCTGCATCTGGAACAAAAGGTGGCTCAAGTGGCTCTCCAGTCATAGATTGCCAAGGAAGAGCTGTTGCCTTAAATGCTGGGAGCAAATCGTCTAGTGCTTCTGCATTTTTTCTTCCACTAGAGCGAGTTGGTTTTTTTGGCTATATTATCATATCAAATGTTTTAAATTATGTCGGATTTCTTAGTCTTAAGACTCTTAACATAATGTTCCTATAAATTTTCTGAGTGTTAAATAAAAGCACTAATCTGCTACTTTGAATTTCTTGTTAAAAGATATGGAAGTCCAATTATGCACTGCACAAGGTTCAGGATCTCGGTAGTCAAGAAGGCTTCTATTATTAACATAGCATCAGCCAGTTGAAGTTAGTGAAAGTTACTAACCAAAGCAATTTTTGGCATAGAAGAATTTACATGAACAAAAATGATGAGTGGCTAGTAAAAAGATATTGCTTTAGCATCTTAAGCTCTTGAACTTGAGCAGCCTATAAATTTCCCTTGGAAATTTAATGAATGAAGTGGAAAAGTTAAACAGTTGCTCCAGAAGGATATAAGTTAAGCCAAAAGGCTGATGGAGCACAAGCCACAATGCTAGCATAAGACAAGTAATTTCATGCACATAATGCTGTCAAGCTTGGCATCTTTTGATTGTATGGATATTAGGTTTGCTGAAGGATAATTTGAATGATCAGATCAATTGGCATCCTTAGAATCTTCAGATCCTCTTCAAGCTATTTGTGGGCCTAATAAAGTTACCTTTTGTATTTTCTAGATGTTAATAATGCTACCTTTTGTTGTAGGTTATTGTAATGCACTTTCAGCACTATTACATGTTGATGTGTGACCATTGGTTTGATTTGATGACTTGATGTACTTGTTTTGTATTTTAGCACCATAAATTGTGAATAAGTGCTTGCTTTCTTTTAAGATTTGTGCTTCTGGCTTATTAAGTGTTTTGTAACTTTTTTATCTTGTAATTTCTTACAGGTTGTAAGAGCATTAACATTAATTCAAAAGAGTTGGAGTACGTTTGGAAGCAAGCCTGATGCTGTTACAATTCCTCGTGGAACACTTCAGGTTTGTTTTTTGGGTAAACATATCTGCTACTCTTGTTCTGTGCATTTTATGAGGTTGCTGGGCTTTTTAGTTTGAGATCAATGTATTGTTGCTGTTGTTGCCTTGTACATATTCTTTGTTGATCTTTCTTAATTCTATTGCCTTGTCCACGGCCTTCTTGTTTCCCAACCAAATATTGTAATGATGTCTCTAGACTCTCTCTAGTCCTCTTAGAAATTGCTGACCAGCTAACACCTAGTTATTTGCTTCCCATATATATGGTGTCTACTATAAGGACTTTTGTTTGTTTAGTTTTGAGCTTTATCGAGGAATCATTACCCTTGACATTCACCATCATTTTAATTCGACATCTGGACTTCTGTATGAGCATTAAATTTATTGTCAGATCTTGACTTGAGACATTATTTTTATCTAGGATTTTAGTGTAATAGATGTTGAGATCTTATGGGCTTGTTTGCCGTTGTTGTTGTTCCTTGTGGTTCAGATAAAATATCATTATATGTTTGGTAGAAGTGCATTCATCACTGACATGTTTTAAGTCAACCAAGTTGATCAAATCATTGTGTGAATAATCTGTTCCCCAGCCTTTTATGATGCAAAACTTTTGAAAGGTAAAATGTTTGTATGAGAGCTAGTTGCACAATACTTACTACTGATGTTAAGAACTTTCACAATTCATTTATTTTTTTCAAGTTTCATGCATATGATCTGTCAGTGGTTTGGGTGGATTGACCATCGACAAATGTACCCGACCTGATTTTGATGTAGTAGTAAAATCAATGATGAGACAGAAAAATTGTAATTACATTTACACCTGAGACCACTCCTGTCTTGCTTTAAAAATTTGTCAGAATATAACCTGATGCAAACCATTATTTTGTTGAGAAAAAGACCCATTTTTTTGCCGTGGTAAAATCGGTTAGGCTTGCTGTAGTATGGAATACTGATATTTTGCTTATTTGAAAATGAGGGGTCAGAAAATGGTCTATCACAAAAGTAAGATGAAAGGAACTAGTTAGGGTGATCTTTTCTAATTTTCTTTTGTGTGCTCTGATATTTGTTTTTAAGAAGGGCAGAGTATGCAACTGCATCGGCCAAGGTATTGCTATGTTTCTGCAGAGTTGAAGATTTCAGATGATGTTCCAGACTATAGGCCACTATTATAGATATGTGATTAATTGCAAAATTATATTACCATGACATTAGTCCATGTTATGCCTGAGGTTTAATGTACTTGCCTCAATCTTCTTCTTGGTCAATCTGATTGATAAGCTGCTAAGTATAACATGAAAACAGAAATGATTTTGTTTGTTTAGATCGTCTTTTCTTAAAGTTCTTATGATTTATGTTTGATTTTTTAGGTAACATTTGTTCATAAGGGATTTGATGAAACTCGGAGACTTGGCCTTCAAAACGAAACAGAGAAGGTATGTTGCTATTCATTAGATGTTTAGTGCATTCGGAAATTAATTTACTTATCTCTTTGCTGATATATATGTATATATACACTTGCATTCAAAGTTTCCTTAATATTTGACTTTCGGTTTCCTATTATGCATCCAACTCTTTTTACACTGTTGATTAATACTTGATATGCTTACCATAACTTTCTCTCTTTTTTCGGCTAACAATCAGATGGTGAGGCTCGTTTGTCATACCGGAGAGACAGGGATGTTAGTTGTAGACTCTGTGGTGAGTTTCTGTTAATTCTACCAAGAACTTTTATAGCTTTCATGTAATCATGTGATGGTGTTCTATGTTCTGATTGATTAATTGTTACAGGTGCCTGGTGGTCCTGCTCATAAATATCTGGAACCTGGTGATGTGCTTGTTCGTGTCAATGGAGACGTAAGTAGGAGCATCTTTCTCTTAATTATTCTATCAACTAATTTTTGTTGTCATTTAACCATTTCATCTTTTTTGTTGCTTTCTGACTTCTCAACTCATTGTTTTCTGAAGTAAAGCTTATCTATGACCATCATATGGATAACTATGAACTCTTGTCATAGTCAAGTTGATGCATGTATTATTGTCTGCCGTCAAAGAATTTGTTTCTGTTCTCAACTCTTTTGTGTTAATGCTATTTGATATTAGATTTGTTATGTTATGCAACTTAGCATATGATAAAATGTCTCAACTCTTTGTCGCGCCGAGGAGACGCGACGTTGCCTTATATATATATGATGCGGGGGGCATCTGTTTAAGCCGTGGCCTCGGGGCCGACGCGGCTCGGTTCGGGGGTCCGGATGTCGGGGATCTCGGGCAGACGTCCCTCGGGGTCTCCCTGCGGTCGGGATCGATTGTTAGTGCCGGGAGTAACCTCCGCCGCAGCGCCGGGAAGAGGTGATACCGTCTCGCACCTGCACACAGGTCGGGCCAGGAGCTCGCCCCGACCCCTCCGACGATCTAGTTAGAAGATGTGGAGGGGGTTTTGGGAGGAAGAAGTGTAATCCAAAGTCCCCACTGTTCGTTTAGAACTCTGGGGTATTTATAGATGAGTTTGATGTTACCTGACGTGCCCGCTTGCAGGGGCAGGACAATACCTCACGTGGCGTCTGACATCGCCACTGGGGTTGCGTGGAGAACCGGGCTGCCGCAGGGTATGGGCGAACCTCGGTCGATGTGCTCCTGTGCCTCGGCCGAGCGCACGGGGTCAAATGCCGAGGTGGTTGGCTGAGGGCTGGTGACGTCGGCGCACGTCGAGTCGGCATTAATGCTTGCCTCTTCGGGCAGTGCGTCCACCTGGCGTGGCTGACGTGGCGCGTTGCCATTTTTTCCCTTATCAATATATATATATATATCCTTCTCTGGGTGACGTCGCCGAGGTGATGCGACGTTGCCTATATATATATATATATATATATATATATATATATATATCGTTCGGTAACGGGCAGTCCGTGTATCGGTCAACTGACGGACCGGTACGTACTGCCCATACCGGACGATATTATTCAAAACTGCATACCTTGGTTATTACTTTACTAAATCATAGTAACTCTGGGTCCTGTGATATGTATAAGAATCGATCTTATATCAGGATGAGCATAAAGCTTGGATGGGGATATGAAATGTGCCTTCATGATAAATAGCCATTGCAGTTAAAGCTCTTAAAATAAGATAGACACCTGCACATTCAGCACATAAAGGTGATGTAGATAATCTATTTGAGTAGCATGATTACATTACTAAGTGTGATAGTAGTATTGTTATAATGTTATTTACTCTCAGTCAAGGTCCCACCACTACTAGTAATTTCATGTTTCTCTCAGTCCCAAACTGGACTTGTTGGTTGATTGGTTTGAAATCCAAATCAGTTGGCCTTAAACCATGTGGCCTAAGATGCTTAAGCATACATTAGTAATAGTAAGCCTAGATAGCCTTACCATCATGCCCATTTTTTACTCTTTGATGTGATACTAACTGGGATGTTACAATCTCAGTAGGTGACTTGTCAGGCTCATGTCATAGTGATGGCTCTGTAATCTACAGGGAGTCCTTACCTTATTAGTGCACATCCCTTGTGCTAGTTCCACTGGCACAAAACTTGGATATAATGAACATTTTTCCACATGACTCAAAATGCTTAAACCCATGCCCATCTAGCTTTATATACGCTATCTTCTCACTTCCTATGTGGGACTGGTATGGGGTCACACTAGCTAACATACAATAACTATTAGTGAAGAATGCACAACTGTTTCTGTTTATATTTCTGAGTAGTGAACTTAGTATCTAATGTGAAACATCCATTATGATCCTCAAGAGTGTTAGTCCAATGTGGTGTACCAGAATTTGTTTAGGTGCCTAGACATTATCCTGACCATAAAACATTCACAGCAAGCCTCCTCCACTAGCCAATCCTATCTTAAGGAAGACTGTTGAATCAGTTAGTGGCTCATTCCCAGGCCTTACATGAACAAGGTTCTTATTAGGGTTTCCTAATTAGTGGGAGAAGATACATATACCGGTGGCAGAATATCTTCTAGCCTTGTTGGAAAATATATAGATTTGACTGCACATTCTGAAGGAGACTCCCATTGTTTATATTCAGTTTTACTATGTTCGCTGCAACCATTTGGTCTGCAATGATGGAAAAGAGCAAATAAAGGGCAACCAGAGCTCTGTTGTTACTGGAAATCCCCAGGAGCATAGTCACTATCTGTAGTTATCATAGAGGATGCTCTTACTTATTTGAGTCTGTTATATTGTTTCAGGATACGAAGATCACTTTATTTTAAAGTAGTCAATGGAAACATATCTTCCCATTTGTCATATCCTTTTCGTTTTAGTTACATAAATCTGCTAACTGTTTTTTATTTGTGATTTAATGGATGATATTTAACTTCAGGTTGTTACTCAATTTCTTAAAATGGAGACCTTACTTGATGACAGCGTAAACAAAGATATAGATTTGCTTATTGAAAGAGGTGGAACTTCTTTGACCGTTAAGTTGAATGTAAGTTTCCTATGTGGCAAATTCTCTTTTTCACCATTTGAAATATGTGGTATTCATATAGTAAAATGCTTTCTTGATGATCCTATGAACCGCATTTGATACATGTGGTGTTTATATATTCCTCAGTTTGCTTTGACAAGTTCACATTTATTTGTTAATGCTTCATGTTCAGAATTTGCATTTGCACTGCTGATTTTTAATGCTTCAGGTTCAGGATTTGCATTCCATAACGCCAAATTATTTTCTTGAAGTGAGTGGTGCAGTGATCCATCCTCTTTCATATCAGCAGGTAAGGAATTACTTCAATGGAACTCGAGTAACTACTCCATGCTATTTTCAATCTACATTCCACCAGGTGGCACTTATAATCTCAATGAGCAATCAGTTCAATGTCAATGAGCAGTCAGTTGACTGTTTGGAAGCAATCCTAGATTCGACAGATAATTCTAGCTGATTTAGGCTTATTCCTATGATCCTTGAGAATCTAAAAATCTAAGTCAACTTGTTGGTTCTAGTTTGGTCTGGAATGAAACCCCTCAGCCAATTCCCTTATCAATCCTAATTTTTCAAACCTTATTAAATAGGTTGTTGAATCCATCTAACATGCTCTACAATTGATACTTATCGTGTAGGTTAGTCAAGAAGAATATTGCCAGAGGTAGTATCCATCCAATAGATGAGATCAGAGATGCTAATGTATATGTGAACAAGATTTCAAATACCATTCAGACTGGTACGTATAGACCGATATTTACCAGACCAACTAAGGACTAGTATCGGATCATTTGGACCAATTTTAGATGGTATTCATATTTTATTATATTTTTATTGATACTGGTCTGTACGAGTCTGTATTCCATTTGGCATATTGATATATTAGTTTGATGAGCTGTTAAAACTGGTATAGGACCGACATGAGACTAACATAATGTTGTCATTTGAAGAAGGATTGTTGACCCACCAAAAATAGAGAGACATAGATAGATACCACTTTGGTAAATGTTGTCCAGTTATAGGGTTAAGATGGGGTACAAGAAAAAATAGTTGACATTCTTTTGCCTTTGTACTAAAAGTTTGTCGGGTTTGTTTGAATTCTCTTGCTTTCATACATGTCCCTGCTTATCTCTCTGTTAACTTATTTTGTGAATCCTAAATTCATGACCTAGTTGCACTTAAAGGGTCTTAATCAGTGGATCGCAAATTAGTGACCTAGCAGCACTTAGATTGTGAATGTTAAGTTTGTTGAGCCCATATAAATCGAACTGTTAACACAGATTTTAAATTGATTGATTTTGTTTGACAGCAACTGTATACATGAGCATGTTGATGCTGTAGTGGTACCAAGTGGCTTGCTGTATATTGACATGGCCAACTGAGTTAAGATAATGGTAACATTTGACATGGCCAACTGAGTTAAGATAATGGTAACATTTAATTGCGCTCATAAATAGAGCAGCAGAAAATGAGAAGCCTTATGGGGTTAAAAGTGACTTGCTTGCTTGAACTGCCCAAGTTTCCAGGGGCATATATTAAAAAGGAAACTACCTTGGATAATTTTTTTTAATGTTTTTAACATCAGAAATCTATCTTTAGTTCACTTATTAGTTTGGATATATAATTATCATTTTTTTACTTTTAATTGTTCGAAACCACAATCCTTAGCAACCTATGTTTTATCATGAGGCTTTTTTAGGCTTTGATTATGACCATAAGTTTGTTATGTATTCCAAGTATGCTTATCCATTTCTTTAACAGGCTCGAAATTTTCGCTTCAAATGTGGCCTTGTATATGTTGCAGATACAGGGTAAGCTTTTGTTTTGAGAAACAAGCTCAATCTTTGTACTAAGTTCTATTGCTTTATTGTAATTTATCCATTATACATGTAAGTTGTGTCAATTTATCTTAATATGATCCTATTTTGATTGCATAGTCTCTTAATGTGGCATGTAGCTTGATTAATGTCCTTGGAAATTAAGGCTTGTTGTTTGTGGTGGTAGTGGTAAAAGAAAGATTGGCAAGACCATGATCGAAATAAAGGCTTGCTGTTTGTGGTGATAGTGGTAAAAGAAAGATTGGCAAAACCACCATCTAGTTTTGCTGAATTATCTTAATTTGGTTGTAAAATCATATGTTTTTTGAACAAGAATGGTTGGACTGGTGGGCTTAGTTGAATCCAGATGTAAATCAGTAGGATCAGCGTGATTGATCTAATCTGGTCTATTGGTTAGGAACTAGGTGGTCTGCTGTCATACATTTGTAATAAGTAGTGCTATACATTTATTGGTTATAATTAGTAGGATGCTCTTGGTGGATTGGTTGTGATATATATTGTTTTTGTTGTTTTCATTTTGTATTACCAAACTTCTGGTTAATTACTCACATGTTGGTGGCTATATGGTCAAGTACACCTTCCTAGGAGGCTAGGACACTATCTAATTAATTATGCTTTGTTTACTTTCTCTCACAAGTGAAATTTTCTTAACATGTCTTTTCTCTGATGATATATGATATCTATCCTATTAGTTCTGTGTGCCAAACAGTGTCTGCTTATAAGATTGGCTACTTAAGCTGTTGTCAAATACTCTTTTCTGTAATGCAAAGTATGGTTGGACTACATTTTGCAGGTATATGCTATCTCGTGCAGGTGTTCCACGCCATGCCATCATCAAGAAGCTTGCTGGAGAAGAGACATCACAAATAGGTGACTTTATATCAGTTCTGTCCAAACTATCTAGAGGTGCCCGTGTGCCTTTAGAATATGTGAGCTATGTGGATCGCCATCGGAACAAGGTTCTGCTCATTCTTTTATGTATTGTTATTTAGCAAGTGGAATCCTTGAGATTTCCATGTGTACTATATCTCATTAGTCATTAACCCTTTTAATTGCAACTTCCTAATGACTATCAAGGTCTTCATTCATTAGTAACGTGCAGACTTATCAGGCTTTTACGACTGAAAGCCTTTAAAGCCAATATTTATGTCATGAAATGATGCTCACAAACTCTACTCTTTTATAATGGATTTATTAATTTGGCCTGCAGTCAGTTCTTGTCACAATTGATCGTCATGAATGGTATGCTCCTCCTCAAATATATGAACGCAATGATAGCACAGGCTTATGGATGGCTAGGCCAGCAGCACCAGTTGGTTCTCTTTTATTATCTTCAGCTGTTAATTGTGGTAAAATAAGCACAACCTCCACTATGGTAGCACCAATGGTTGGGTCAGAACAATTGGAAGATAATCATCATGACAGCAATGAAAACCGAGCTGATGGATGTAACAGAATGCAGACTAACGATGAGAACATTGTTGATGATTCGATCTCTGGTGAAGGTTTGATAATTGAGAAGAAACGGCGACGAGTGGAGGAAGAGTCAATAGTGGAAGGGAGAGTATTCTCTAATGGAGCTTTGAATGAACTTAAAGATCAGGCTTTTGAGCATCAACACAACTTGGGAAATACTGAGGTTTTACATGATCAGGAAGCAGTCAGGATCAATGCATCACTTGCAGAACAGGTTATCGAGCCCACTCTTGTAATGTTTGAGGTAGGCAAACAAGTGATTTATTTTTCAATATTTTTATATCAATGGGAAAATCTAAATGTTTCTCGATGCAACTTTTCTGTTTTCGATGATTGATCGACCTCTCTTATGTATCTATTAATTCAGGTGCTTGTTTGAATGTTTGATTTAAAATTTGGAGGCTTAGGCTACAAATTCTTATATGGATTTCTATTTGTTAATACCAGATTGGCTTTTGTTTGTTTATTTTCATCTTTTGTTTACTTTCTGTGGTATGCTTGCTTCAAATTACTGGTTTCTTACTGAATGCAGTATATTATGCTTGTTTATGTTAAGTTGGAGCACTTTAATCAGCAGCCATTAGCTTTTTATTTTAAAATTTCTTAAGGCCAGGGTTTTCGATGTCGTCTGGTACAGTTCTGCACAAGTGGCATTTGCTGCTTCGATAGGTCACCTGCTCGGTATTTATGCTGGAGTTTATCGGTACACAGACTGGGTCAACTGGGTGGTACACCCGGTATCCTATTTATACGGGACAATACAGGGTCTGTATCTCATGGAATGTTTGGTACAAAGTTGGTATCACCCAGTACAAGGCTGGTGCTCTCTGGTACATTGCAGTCAGTGATTGCAAAAGGCGCTCGGGCGCTCGCCTAGGCGCTCGGGCGAGGCGAGATGAGGCCCGAGCGCCTCGCTTATGTCCCAGGCGGCGCGCTTCAAACAGGTGCCGCCTGGGCGCTCGCCCGAGCCTAGGCACTGGGCGCTTCGGGCGAGCGCCTGGGTAAACCAAGGCGACCGAACCAGAATTTTAGGTCTGGTTCGGTCCTGGTTCGGTTGTTAGTTGGTTCAATCGAACCAACTAAACCGATATAACCCCAACCCTAACCCTAACCCTAACCCAACACTAACCTGCTGCCGCTCTCGATCCCGATCGCGATCTCGTCGCTCGCTGCCGCTGCTCGCCGCTGTCGCTGCTCGCGCCTCCATCGAGCCCTCCCGTTGCTCGCGCCTCCCGCGAGCCCTCTCGCTGCTCACGTCTCCTGCGAGCCCTCCCGCGAGCCTTCCCGCTGCTCGCGCCTCCCTCGAGCCCTCCCGCTACTCACGCCTCCCGCGAGCCCTCCCGCTGCTCGCGCCTCCTGCGAGTCCTCTCGCCTCCTGCGAGCCCTCTCGCCTCCTGCGAGCCCTCCCGCGTGCTTTCCCGTTGCTCGCGCCTCCCTCGAGGCCTCCCGCTGCTCGCGCCTTCCGCTCCCTTTCCCGCTGCCGCTGTCGTTGCCGCCGCTCGCTGCTGCTGCTGCCGCCGCTCGCCGTTGCTTCCTCGTTTCTCCATCAGGCTCAGTATACTCTTAATATTAAGTTTATTTGAATTTTGAAATGATTAATTTTCTGTTAATAGATTAATAATATATTATTTTGATTTTAATGTTGTTAATTTTTATTTATTTGAAATTATTGTTATAATTATATTATATATTTTTATAATTTAGATAATTTTAAATAATTATATTATATATTTTTTATAATTTAGCGCCTCGCTTCGCTCGGGCGAGCGTCTCGGGCGTTTGTGGACCTTGGCGCCTAGCGCTTTGTAAATCACTGATTGCAGTGCAGGCTTTGTACCGGACAAATTTTTTTTTTTTAAAGATTTTTTTCAAACTTGGTATGTGTTGACATACGCACACTGACACACCCTCTAGTATGGACCTGTCGGACTGGTACATACCGGTCACTACCATAGTGCTATGTGTTGGTACATCGGTATGTATCGGTGTTTCGTAGAGGAAGAAAAAGAGGGAGAAGAGGAATGGGTAGTAGAGAAATAAAGGAGAGAGAGGAAGGAAGAAGGGAGGCAATGGAGGAGGAGGAAGATGGAAGAAAGGGAAGCAACGGAGGAAGAAGATGACAGAGCGATGGAGGATGAGGAAGAAGATAGAGTGGAGGTGGAGAAGAAAGAAGGGGAAGCAGTGGAAGAGGAGGAAGGAAGAAAACAGAGCTATGGAGGAAGAAGGAAGAAGATGGAGCGGTCTAGGAAAAGGAAGAAGAGGAGAGGAAGAGGGAAGAGGACGAAACTGTGGAGGAGAAGGTAGAGGACGAGAAGAGTGTGTACTAAAGAGATAAATGTTAGTGAATGTGCGGGCGACATCCTGTGGTGACAGCGTACGAGTGCTAACATCTTGCGGCGCCAATGAATGAGCGGGTGATGTCCCACAACGGCAGCGAACAGGTGGGTGACGTTCCCCGGTGGCAGCAAACTAGTGGGCGACGTCTTGCAACGACAGCACATGGGCGGGCCACGTCCTGTGATGGCAATGATGACATCGGCAACAGCAGCGTCAGGTAGCAAGCCCTAAATGGGTGACGTCACACTTATTTTAGGGTTTGTATGTTTTTATAAAACATTTGGATCGAACCGCCCAAAATGGGAATGGTTTGTGTACCTGTCCATGCCTAGACTGGTGAGTGCCTCCTGTTTTGTACCGTTTCAGGTGGCACGATAATTCTTGGCTAAGATAGAAACTTATAATGGATTTCTCTAATTGCTGGTCTAAGATATGGATTCCTCACATTGTGTTGCTTTGACCTATAGGTCATGAAGAATTTTGGTGCTTCTATGGTTTTTGTACATCCAGATGGGTTGACTAATAATTAGTGCACATTTCAAGTCTAATAATTATTTAACCAAAATTTTGTTAAAAACTGGTGATACATTTTGGCAAATAATGAAGTACCATTAATATGGGGTAGAAGATAGGGAGAAAAAAAACTAAGTTGAAGTCTCCTTGGAAGATCATAAACTTATGGGAGATAGAACTTGGAAGTTTGCATGGTAGGTAGAAAGTATTGGTTGCAACTTGAGCTAATAAAACAGAGTTGTTATCTTGTTGGTTTGTTATATTTGGTTAGGTTGCAAATGACTAAGTTTCCTTTTCACTGCAAAATGTGACTGTTTGATGTTTTGCATTGTGTTAGGCAAGTTATTTGTTGGCATTTTAAATTTGTTTATATCATTTCAGAAATATTGATGCGGTGCAATCATAGTGCAAGGTAGGAAGAAATATGTGGTAGGGACTCGGGAAGATGGAATTTTAACAGTTGGTGAAATTTAATAATTTTGGGAAGAGGATTGCCATGGTCATCCATCCGTAGAGAATTTCGAATTAACATTTTTTTTAACATAATACATCATAAAAGATGCCTATATATTCTCGCAAACGAAATTCACTAGAAGAGACTGATTTTTTTCGCTTTCGGAGCATAATCTTCAATGTTCTATGATGGCTGATTTGATTTTCTGTTGTCGTATCCATCCTATTTAAAATCATGTTCTTAAGGGATAATGTTGAATCATTTTGTACCATAGTTTGCATTCCTGACATCTTACCTTAAATTAAAATTTAATTAGAAATCCTTGACTGACCAAAACAAATCCGTTGATTATTCTAATTATTCTTACGAAATACTAAGAAAGTTGAGGACAAACCTTTTGAAACATATAAAAAAAGATTCATGAGTTAGGTATCTGTGATTGTAACCATGCTATACTGTTATGATGCAATATAGAAAAGAATAGGCAAGGTAAAGTTAGGGAAGAATATAGGAGGTAGAAGGCCATAGTAGGGATAGAAGTTTGATGGGTTTTATGAGCAAAGATGGTATGCATGCCTTCAAGTTTTATAAGGAACTCAATAGTTTCATATAAGTTTAATAACTCACTGCTTCATAGAAGCCTCCTATGTATACTGGTAAAAGAAATTCTTCAGGAGAACAGAGAAAAAGATGCAATCAAGCTATAAAGAAACTGGAAGTTTCATATAAATTTAATAACCTGATACTTCATTAAGTCTCATAGTTATACCATGAGTTATCCATTTCAACGAGGTTCTCTTCTTACGTAGTCTGGAGTCTGTACTGTTAGACACTTACAGAATCAATTGAAACTGGATTAGTTATGTGTGATCTACAATGACCTATCATGATTAGTAAACTGCTTTTACATAAAGCATGCTTAATCCTCTGACATTCTGTATGTTGTCCACACTGCAGGTTCATGTACCACCATCATGCATGATTGATGGTGTGCACTCTCAACATTTTTTTGGGACAGGAGTTATTGTACATCATTCAGATACCTTGGGTTTAGCTGCTGTTGATAAGAACACTGTTGCTGTATCTGTGTCTGATGTAATGCTGTCATTTGCTGCATATCCTATGGAAATTCCTGGAGAGGTAAGGCTCATTAATTTTTAAACTATGATCAGTGTAATGCTATTGTACTTATGCAACCATCCTCAGGTTGTTTTCTTGCACCCTGTTCACAATTATGCTCTTGTTGCTTATAATCCTTCTGCTCTGGGGATGGGTGCTTCCTGTGTTCATGCCGCTGAACTTCTTCCTGGTTAGTTTACTTATCTAGACACAGACTTCTCTGCTGGCTGATCATGCTGCAATTGTTCTTGTCACAATTATTCTTGTCATTATTTCTGTTGCCTCTTCAGACTTTCATTTCTTGTGAGAATTATTATACTGTTACATTTTGCATGTGACTCTGTTGAAGTCATAACATTATGCTTGAGTTGATGAAATATTTTACTCAATCATGATCCTAGCTTTCCTCTGTTATGTCATCTTGCTTTTGTAAGGAAATAATTGGTCTTTTACTTTAAATGATAATTATTTTGTTAAGTATGGAATGATAATTATTTTGTTATAGTTTCATCATTGATACTCTCAATGAACTTGTGCTTTAGGCTGCTCTATGGCTTTAATCAACTTTGGCAAGAAAAGAGTGCAACTTCAGCTGCAATAGATGGGTTATGAGAATTTTCTTTCGCTTCTAGATAGACACGGAAGAGCAATGTTTGTAGTTCTTCCTATTTCGGTGCTTGCACGGTGGCCATGCTGGTGGAACAGCTAGGCATGGTTGGGCATTTTTGGCTAGGACTGAACACTCTTAACTAATGACAATTTGATGTTCATAGCATTTAACTCCGATTTGCTTAATGATTGATTTTACAGAATTCATACAGAGGACACCTGTGAAAATATGTTATGACTTGTAGGGTAGTGATGCAAATACTTTTGACGCATGCATATGTGAATAAGTTTATGATCTGTATATTAAAAGTGGATCATTAAGGAACCTATATTTTAGATCATTTTAATCTGATGACTACCTGCTTTGAATATAGCATTATGTTAAGTAGCAGAAGAAAACATTGTTTTTTACCTAGTGGCAAAGTCTTCAAGTACTATATCTTCTTTCAAACATGAATTTGGAATGTTGTAAAGAGGAGGAAATGTTTGTTGCAACACCCAAGATATACTGACTGCAAGCAGCAAGATGTGAACTGGTTGTTTTAAAGGTTTGTGCATACCCAAAGAATAAACTATTAACTAGGCCATCTGTATTATCTTCCAAATTGAATACCATAATTTAACCTAGATAGAGAGACATAGAGTTATATTTGTCCATACTGTTTTTTATTTTATTGATCTTAGTTGTATTAGATGATCGGCTCATATATTTTTATGTTGATTAACTTGGTCAAAATCACTATTTTTTTTATCTACAAGTTAACTCATGGTTTATGCTTTCTGATCCCCTATCCAGAGCCTGCATTACGCCGAGGAGATTCGGTATATCTTGTGGGATTAAGTAGGAGTTTACAAGCAACATCAAGGAAATCTATTGTTACCAATCCTTGTGCTGCTCTGAATATTGGATCAGCTGACTGCCCACGATATCGAGCAACTAATATGGAAGTCATTGAGCTTGATACTGGTATGGTTTCTATTGCATACCAGTTTTTTCAGATGTGTGGACCTTTGTTTTAAAGAAATACATTATTTTCCTTGTGTACTAAGTTTTTGTTAACTTTAGATTTTGGTAGTACTTTTTCTGGTGTGCTTACCGATGAACATGGAAGGGTTCAAGCACTTTGGGCAAGCTTTTCTACTCAGGTAACCACAATTTTTTGCACTACTATAAATTATCTATCATAAAACATGTTTATAAACAAGAATTTCCATGATTCCATGGTGCAGCTGAAGTATGGTTGTAGCTCTTTGGAAGATCATCAATTTGTTAGGGGCATACCGATCTATGCAATTAGTCAAGTTCTGGAGAAAATTATCTGCGGGTCACCAGGACCACTTCTTCTCATCAATGGCATAAAGAGACCAATGCCACGTGTTAGAATATTGGAAGTTGAGCTTTATCCAACCTTGCTTTCTAAGGCCAGAAATTTTGGACTGAGTGACCGTTGGGTACAGGTAACTAATATGTTCATTCTTAATTCTCATAGATTGTCTTTCTTCATTTAGAAGTTAGAATTTAAGTTCCACTGAAGCCAGTGGCTTATTTTTCTATTATGAAAGAAATTTTTTATCCTGTTGATCAATTTTTTATGAGTGATAATTGGAGGAACATTAAAGGGTAGTCACAAGGTGCAGCTGTCTTTAAGAGGACATCTTTAACCTCCATAGCAAGAACCAAAGAGAGCTTTTTGACCAAAAAACAGAATTAATGCCTCAAAAATCTTGCATCACTTGTGAGGATAGACCCAAGTTAACGAACTTCTCGGCCGAGGTGTCAGCACGGCTCAGTCCGATCATCGGTGTTCAGGATTGTCCCTGCGATGAGGCCTTAGTCGGGTCGAGTTGAGTTCAAGGTTGGCTCCGCATGCGATCCTTCTGTCGACACGCGGTCCACTTCATCGTCACTAGGCTCCTGCACACAGGCCTACGTCGGGAGGGGAGGGGTTTCCCGACTTGGCCCCTTCGAAGGTTAAGTCAGCACTGTGTAGTTAGAGGAGTTGAGCTTTTTGGAAAAATCCCCCCTTTACCGATCAGGGAGGGTTGGCTTTTATACCTACGAGGATGAGTTGGTCGTATACGGTCAATTAACTACGGTCGACTCCTCGGGCGGCCACATTACACTTACGGTTCCATGTCCGTGCCATCGTGTCTGCTTTACTGTGTCCACGTGGACGATACCGAAATGTGCCCTATCAAGGGGGATTATGGCACTCACATTCAATCTCACTTATTGTAGGCTATGTTTTTTGTATGATAAAAGTCATTACAAATTAACAAAGCATTGTGTAGATCAGCATTTTAATATCAGGTGGACTGATACACACCAGTCGGTACTTACTGGACAGCCTTGAAACAAGTACAAAGACCATCCCCTACTGCCTGGTTACTGGATCCAAAGAGAGACGTTGCAACACTTGTTGGACCTTTTTATCCTCCTTTTCCCCTCTCTTCTCTTTCATTCCTCTTTCACTCCCTCTCTCAATCCCGCTTGAAGTTTGCCCAAAATCTCTTACAAACTCACTTGAATCCTCTCCCAAATTTAATTAAGATTACTCAAAGGTAAGCTTAATTTCTACAAATTCAAGCCTCAATCCATGATCCAAATTGGGTTTTGTCCAAAATAGGCAAATCCAATAATTTTTAATTTGATTATCTGATTCGAGTTTTCACTTCTCATTTTGTTGCAACAATTTTAGGAATGGATTTCATGAACATAGGATAGATTTTAGGTGTTATCCTTGATGTATTTAAGTTAGATCCATGAGGATGAAACCTTGATCCTTTTGGGTCTAGCTAACATTGTGGATCTCTACACCTGTGTGGATCAAGGTTTGACCTCGTGGATGTAGTCTATATCTTCTTGGATGAGGCTTTGATTTTCATGGATTTAGGTCAGATCCATGCAAATCTAGCTTGTATCTTTAAATACAGTTTGTAACCCTTGTTAAAAACATGTTTCACTTCATTATTTGTTGTTTTATAATTAAAAGTCACCTATATTTAATGATTTTTTTGGCTCTAATCAGGTAGAATTCATTGAAAAAGGCTCTTATGTATTGGACCAAACTAGTCCAAACAGGGACCAGTATTGGTCTGCTATTGGTATTTGATACCTTGTTGTAGATCATTTAGACTTGTGCATCTTTGTGAATTTCTGGAACAACTAAGAGATGAAACATTGTTGGTGGTAGCAGTAGTGCAGTGAGCATAATGATATTTATAATCTCAAATCCACCCAAATGGTAACCTCTGGCCATTCCTTTCTGGGCATTGGAGTTACACAGTTTTAGGCTGGATTGGATGATTATAAAGTTTAAGAATTTCTCTACACCTAGTTTTAGTAAGATACCAATTTGAGCCACGAGATCCCTTTGGTTTGTCTTATTGATGAAAGCATGTTCAACTAGTTTCTGTTGAAGTGATCCATGGGTTGAAGGTCTCAGACAGAATTGTAGTTAGCTGTTGTGAAATATATTTGTCAGTTATCAGACCACCTTATGATCTTCTATATGGATTGATTGATATCAATATACTTGTCATATTGATGATCTAGATCTAAGTTTGTCACTTGTTAGTTTTGTACCAAAAGGCATCTTCTTTGTATGATTATTGATTTTATAACTGTTGAGCATGCTTTTTTTGCTGTTGGAACTCAGTTTGAGTTTCTGAAACTGGCCCTGTTCTTTAGTTTGGTAGCAACAAGGAATCGAATTTCAGTTGTTCCAGTTGGTACTAAGCTCGGTGTTTACCGGGACAACTGAAGACTAGTATTGGATCGTATAGGTTAGTACTGCTTGGTATGTATTTTTTATTATTTTTCTGTTGATACCAGGTAGTATGGGTTATCATCCACTCTTAGAACTGTACTGGTTACAAAAACTGGTATTGGATTGGGATTTAATAAGTATAAATCATATTGTTCTATATGTCCCTCTCTACTGATCAAGAGGTTTATTTGCAGGCTCTTGCCAAAAAGGATCCAATTAGAAGACAAGTCTTGCGTGTTAAGGGTTGTTTAGCTGGATCAAAAGCCGAGGGTCTATTAGAACAAGGGGACATGGTTCTGGCAATCGATAGAGAACCAATCACATGCTTTCTTGACATAGAGAATGCTTGCAGGGAACTAGACAAATGTGAAGCCAATGATGGAGAATTAAAAATGACTATTTTACGCCAGGTAAACTGAATAATCTGCTTTGGAAGAAAATATTAAGATTGCTTTAGACTAAGCTTCTTGTCAATACAGGGTCAAGAAAGAGAGATTGTTGTTGGAACTGATATAAGGGATGGTAATGGGACAACTCGCATGGTGAACTGGTGTGGATGCATAATTCAGGATCCGCATTCAGCAGTTCGCGCACTTGGGTTTCTTCCTGAAGAAGGACATGGGGTTTATGTGGCAAGGTGAGAAACCAGTCCCTTTCTTAAATCACTTGCTCCTTATTTCCAGTTTTCTATTTGTTGCACAGAGTACAGTCAATAACATGTCTGATAGTAGGCTTAATAGGATGGTACTAGGTCATACGTACTTAAATTTACATCTCATCGTTCAAGATATGCTGCTTACAATGGAGAAATGAATTTTATAATTGTGCTTTAGGATGCATGTTTAACATTGGTTCAATTCCATGCCTCTTATTGACCTTCTATGATCATCCGGTTTGTAACGCTTTTGAAAATTTCAAGCTTTTATAAACCTTTGATGAAAGATAAGATGGTAAGGGTATATTTGTCTACATGAAGCATTAATTAACTAAATAATTATATTCTACGTGGGAAATGTTCTCATAGAAGGTCCTTTGTGACATTCTATGATATTTATATTCTATTTATGATATGATGGTTGCTCTTTTGCAATCTGGGAGACCCAGGTTCGAGTCACGGAAACAACTTTCTTAAAATATTTAAATATAAGATTTTGTACATTGAATCTCCCTAAACCTGCATTGGTGGGAGTTTCGTGCATTAGGTATACCCTTTTTGTGGGAAATGTTTTGGATCTCACGAGAGATGGATTACACATACCTCATTACACTGGAGCCATCTAAGTTGATGGACTCCCTCCCTCAGCAGGATTACATTGTTGGTAGAGTTATTGGGGGTACTGAAGCAGCAGAAATTCTATATGAATCTTTGTTTCTGGACAAACATTCATATTCTTGTTATTTGGAGGTTATCAGCTCTCATATCTGTCATAAGCATTACATTACCATTTGTGAATGCAGATGGTGCCATGGCAGTCCAGTACATAGATATGGTCTTTATGCTCTGCAATGGATAGTAGAAGTAAACGGGAAACTTACACCAGATCTTGGAACTTTTCTGGAGGTTGTAAAGGTATGTCTTATGTTGTGCACACACGGTAGTGTTATTAAATTCAAGATCTTGTAAGATTCTTCTCTCTTAAAATTATAGGGACTGGAGCATGGAGAGTTCGTGAGAGTGAAAACAGTTCACTTGAATGGAAAGCCGCATGTGCTGACGCTGAAGCAGGACCTTCACTACTGGCCTACTTGGGAACTTAAATTTGATCCAGAGACTGCCACGTGGCGTCGGAGAGTGATCAAGGCCTTGAGTTGCAGCATAGCATCAGGAAACAACACATCATGTAAGTTGTGAGACGGTTCATGCCAGAGCCACTAGGAAGTCTTATCCTTCGATCACCAAGGGATGAGGTTGGTGATTATGCAACTACAATAGGTTATTAATTAAGATGGTCCAGTGAGCTAAAAATTTGTTGTAAATCACCTCATTATTCTAAATTTGAGTATATGTTCCATAATTTTCAATTGAATAAGAGGCTCACATCTTATTGATACGAGTTAAGCGAGTGTAATATTTATGCCAGCCATCAGGTTCAAATTCCCTGGTTGACGTTTAAAATTTCTTGTCAGGCCTCAAATTGATCGTTTAGATACTGGGTTTTTGACTTGTTTGATGCGTTGTGTTAATAATGCTATGATCAACCCACGAAGTCTTAGACCGAGGAGAGAAGTGATTGCGGGAATTGGTACGTGTACCTGCAGTGTTCCTTTTTTCCTTCTTTGTGCATGCCAAGCTTATTGCCAGGATCTGACGTTTTGGGAATATCGATTTGGAGTGACGAAGGGCATTAAAGTAATTGTCTTTTCTTTCATCTCTACGATGATCGGATGGTACACTGAATCCTCTACTGGACGTGCATCATTGGTACATGCAAGTCATAATAATTATTTATGCTTGGGATGGCTGCACATCCCTTGAAGTCAACTATGATACCGTGTTAGATGTGAGCTTAATTACAATGTCTTCAGCCTTGTACCTTGACCTTGGTGATTCCATCAGTGAGTTGACCTTATACCCCAGGCATATTTTAGAGAGAGCAATGGCCAATTGAGGAGATCAACTGACCCTTCAACTGTCCACCTCAGTCATAATTCCACTGTCACCTGACTCATGGACCAAGTCTTGCTTGCTTCAGAAGGGGCCACTGACCTTTGAGCATGGCCAACCATTGTTTGGCTTCTCTCATTCACTGATGAAATGGTTGCGTAAGTTACAAATGAAAGCTATATAAACTTTTTTCCTTCAATTCGTCTTCTTCTTTTTGTCATCAGTCACTATTTGTTCCTGACTTTGATCACATACAATATAAGAGAACTCCTCTCCAAAAGCAACTTCTTCGATTGGAGGAAGGAAAACCCGCATGTATATGCTAATTAATTGATTTCAATCGAAAATAATAGTTAGATGAGTTTATTGTCATTATTTTGAATTTAAGTATCTTGGACTATTATTCTATTATGACATTGCAAGTTAACGGGCTTAGGTTCACTTTCCATGTTAAGATAATCTTGATAAGAAAAGTCTTACATTTAAAATTTAAGTTTAGATAAAAAGATAAGAGTTGTAGAGGATTATAACTCTTTAAGATTTAACCTGAATTTATAACTAAACTAGCCAAACATTTCAGTTTTTATCCATATAAGTATTTTTTTGCTGGACTTCATGCTTGCATCTGCATCTCTCTTTTCTTTCCTTATACTGACAATACTCTGTCCCTTCCGATGTCTATAAATAGATGCATTTGAAGCGTAGACCTCGAAAGGAAGTGATCCGAACAGTGATGGGGAGTAACTCCGGAGGCCCGGCCATGACGATCCGGCTGCTCCACGTGGTCACCGCCCTCGTCTCAACCTGCTCCAAGCGCATGTCGCGCGCAGCCAGGAAGCTCTCGCGGCGCCGGTCTAGCATCATCCAAAAGAAGAAGGTCACTCAGTTGAGGGTGGACAGCTTCGGCGACGCGTACTCGGATGGAGAGCGCGAGGAGTACACGAGGGGCGACGTCGCCGTGTGGCGCCGGACGATACTGATGGGGGAGAAGTGCCAGCCGCTGAATTTCTCCGGCGTCATATACTACGATGCCGACGGGCGGCGGCTTTCGGAGGTGCCCACCCCGCGCTCGCCGCTGCGGAGCCCGTTGCTTTCCTTCGCTCAGAAGAGCCCGTTGACTACCGATTGAGTCACTTAGCGCGGTGAACACGATTCCTATATGAACGTCGTCAGAATATCCTACGTCCTCTTTCTCTGTCTTTTGGTGTGTTTACTTCTGTTCTATGTAAGAGAGATTTAGAGAAAGGATAATTGTTATGTGTGTGTTCTTTGGATTGTTCGAGTCTCCTCTTTAGCTGGTAGATGAGCCGAGCCTGAACAAGTTTTGGGCTGTAACGAAGTTGACGAAAGCTTTGATTCTGATGCAAATAGGGACGTGTTTCATGGTGGCATTATATAACTAGTTGGATCAGACCAAGTCAGCTCTCATGTATTGGTTGGAATAGCGGCGATTGGATTGCTAATGTTTCTAATAGTCAACCCGCCGCCCGAATCTTTTTATTGACTTTTAGTTGCACGAGGAGGAACAGTTGACGAGTTCAGAGCTTGTTTGTTTGTTTCCAAACGCATGCGAGCGTCCGTTTGAATGTTCACGGCAGCTTAATCCAGCTTGTGCAGCTTGTTTAGCTGTTTGACTTAGATTGGAGCAGACCGATCGATTTCTTCAGCATGTCTGACCTCTGTGAGTTTATTGGTAGTATTAGTACTATTATATTTTATTTTATTATTATTACTTTTTTTGGAAGATGGCAAGAACAGTATTAATATAATCTATCTTAATCTACTTTGCTAATATTGATCCATTCGAACAGTATAAAATAATATTATCTCGATTGGGAATGTGACGGCAACAGCACGTGTCATCCCTACCCTTCATCCCATCCATGGGAGACCCACGCCAGGAATGCCGCCATGCCCTACAGGACAGAAATCCGGAGATTTGGGCTGCTTCCAAGTTCATTGGATCGTTTCGATCCCTCGATAATCCATGGCTCTGTTGGTTCCTCCACCCTTCTCCTCCACCCTGACCATTTCCCCACAAAACCCTAACGCTGAACCCCTCCGGATACGCAGAGGAGCCCGTCCTCGCAGGAGAAGTGGAGCCCCGGTTGTGGCGGATTCGCGCAATCCTCCCCAGAAGCCCACGAGATTGGTCACATTTTTGGGCAAAGGCGGTTCAGGAAAGACCACTGCCGCGGTGCTTGCCGCCCAGGTTCATTCCTTCTCTGCCCTCGTCTCCCTCCCACCTTCTGAGATCATTGACATATATCCGCTTTTCCGTTGATTTGGCAGTAAAATGAATACATTGGCTCAGTACACCATAAGCATTCTGGTTATCTCTTATCTTTAGTCTGAATGGGACTCGAGATCTAATCCTTTCCGTCCTACTCCTCGCTATCTTATTTCTAGAGAAATTTTGGAATTAAGATAGTTTACTTCTTGAACAGAGAACGCCCACTTTTCAATTCTGATGACAACGGATGGGACACTGATATTTAAGTGAAATGTGAAATTGAAATGTGGTGTTCTTGTGTGCTATACATACGGTGATGCTAAGGTGCTTATTTTCTGGATATTATCTAGGAGACAACTAGACAACGAAAGGTTAAGTATTTACTAGGATTATTATAATAGCTTGTTATGTGGATATTTGATTACCTGCTTCTAAGTTCCTAGAGAAACTTGCAATCATTTCATGGCCTCGGAAAATTTGGGACCGAAACCACAGCTGCTAGCTGTTTAGTAGAATGCCATGTCCCTTGAGTGCAGTGATATTGAAAGGAAATTATCAGAAAATTTTCTCAGTACTTTTTTGTGTTACTCAAATATGTGCATATGTATTATTATCCATTTCTTTATCATTCTGGAATCTCTAGTATTTTGCAATGGAAGGGTTGAAGACGTGCTTACTAGTACATTCTCAAGACCCAACTGTTGAGAAGCTGATGGGTTGCAGGATTGGAAGTTCTCCACGGGTGTGTGATAATAATGTTTCTGTTGTTAGGTTGGAAACAAGCAAGGTAAGTGTTATGATCATATTTTGTTTATTCAACCACTCTATGTTTTGTTGCTTGATTATGGAAATGACAAGTCTTGCTTCATCCATTCTTCTTAAAAAGTGTAGATGCTTCTGGAGCCTCTTGATCGAATGAAGAAAGTAGATGCCCGTCTGAATTTGACTCAAGGAGTCCTTGAAGGGGTGGGAATGCCACTCTTGTAATCCGTACAATCTGTATTTTTTTACACTATTTCTACCTCTGAGAAGAATTACTTGATATTATTCTTTGTAAGGATAGGTTGTGGGTGAAGAACTCGGGGTTCTTCCTGGGATGGACTCTATTTTCTCTGCCTTGACACTTCAGAAGATGGTGAATTTTGTTCCTGGCGAGAGAAATCTCTCACAAAGAGAGTTTGATGTGATCGTGTATGATGGCATGAGCACCGAGGAGACGTTAAGGTTGATTGGTACCGCAGATAGAGCAAGGTAAGTGTTGCATCTATGATTCAAACGTATTTCTGTCTGTGAATGTAAGTGACTTTTTCCTTGAAAGGAAGATGGTATTTGAAGTATATGAGAAACATGGCTGAGAAGACAGACATCGGAAGATTGACAGCACCTTCTTTATTGAAACTAGCATATGAATCTATAAGGTTATATGGTGGATCCATTGAAGACAAAACAAGTGCAGAAATTTGGGATGACATTGAACGGGTTCTAGAGGTTTTATCCTAATTCAACTTGATGTCTATTTTATAGTTTATGATGATATTCATTCTCTTGTTATTGTCAGGAAGTTACTCATCACCGTTTGCTTCTGTCTTTGCAGAAATCCTCAGTTTCATTTACTGATTCATCAAAGTTTGGTTGTTACCTTGTTATGGATACAAGCAGACCAACATCTGTTGATGCTGCATTGCGTTATTGGGGTTGTGCAATTCAAGCTGGGACACAAATATGTGGAGTATTAGGGTTTGCTCCAACATCTTCAGTTGTGACAGAATCGATAATCCAAAAGTTCTTGCCTTTACCCTTTGGGTGTCTGCCGTATATCTCCTCAGAGGAATGTGTAGATCTGAAAGCCATGATAGAATCTTTAAACAAAGACACCAAAGATCTGTTTCGGACTTCGAGCCGCTGTTCTGAATCATCTGTTATTTTTGACCCTAGCCAAAAGTCGGTGACCCTCTTCATGCCGGGTTTTGATAAGGCTGAGATAAAATTATACCAAGTATGTTGCACCTGGTTTGTGGTATACTTTTGTGTTATTTAATATAGCATCTTGACTAGGTGTTTGTAACCCATGTTGTCATACATAAACAGTAAATTTTTGTTTAGTTGCACTTATTACTCTAACTGCATGCTGCCCAGAGATATGTGACTGTTTCCATATAAAACTTGATTTTGGTCCTTGAGAATCTTTTTCTGGGTATAAAACATTCTAGGTATTAATTGGTGTTTTTTTTTTTTTTTGCTTTCTTTCTAGTCAACTTTTTCTGCATGAATCCTCCATGCCGTGAATTTCATTGCCACTGCTGCGACATTGCACCTAGTAAACTTTTGCATAATAGTACTTGATGGAGCCTTGACCAATACATGATTATCATTACTTTTGTTGATTACCATCGGAGATTGTTGCAACAGTTCAGGTCATGGAAACAACTTTTATGTTGTTCCTCCCTATATTCTGCATTGGTGAGAACCTTATGCACTTGGGTGATCCTTTCTTTTTTCTTCCGGTGTTAATTGATAAGACACTTGTTTGCTGTACAATATATGCATGGGTTATATGAGCTTCTATCTTGCCCACTGTATTCACCTCATCCATTCTGTCTCTCTTCACCTCTCTTAACTAACAATCAGCAAAGTGACTTTCTTCTTCATCACGAACTATGGTGACCTCCTTGGGTTGACTTTTTAGTCTTCAGTCTGTTACTATTTGACTGTTGATGAGAGTCATGAAATGCATATCATTAATGAACTATTTTAATTTTTGATCTCACTTGTGTTTTATATGGATGAACCTGTTGTTATGGTAGATTGATATGATTCTGGATTTGTTAATAGGTGTTTCTATATAAGAACTTGTGGCCCATGCATGTTTATTCATGCAAAACTGAAACTTCCCTATTCTATATTTTGTGCTAGTGTTTACATATTTGTTTGCAATAACAAAACTTTGTTACTGCATTTTCTTTTCAAGAAAATAACAGAACTTTTTTATTTCATGGATTATGTATGATGGGCATTCTTGATTAACATATCCATTAGATCCTTTTTGAGGAAGCTCAAGTTTTTAAGCAGACTGATTTGCCAATCTAAAGATGGTTGTTTTTTCTTTATTATCCTCTGGAACTGGACTCCATTAGTTCCACCATGTGTCTAAGGATACTTGTTGTCACATGTCACAAGAATTTCAGCTCCTAGGATATTAGGGATGGTCTGATTGATGAATAGGCCATGCACAATAGCAGGATCTTGAAAGAATTCCAGTAAAAAGGAGTTCATCTCACTTCTTTCCTCTCCGAATATGTGTAAAAAAAGAGAAAAACCATATTTAAATGACTAGATAATTGTCTCATCTTGTGCATTCATGATGTGGAATATGGAACTATATGGTTGTATTATCTAGGGCACTTGTCAGAAGTATATTTCTCTTTTCTTGTTGAGACTTGACAAGGTTTATAAGGCCACAAGCCAACAATTCTTCATTACCTGGATTTGCTAATTCGGCAACCTTGCACCGGCAAAGGGTTCATGTCATTTTCTTTTATTTCTTTTTTCTGCGTTCATGCATGTTGTCGATGTAATGGCCAACATTTGGAATGCTGATTTGCTGTTATCTGATTCATGCAGTATCGGGGAGGGTCAGAGCTATTGGTGGAAGCTGGAGACCAGAGACGCGTAATCAAATTGCCTTCTTCCATGCAGGGAAAGGTAGGAGGTGCCAAATTCATTGACAGGAACCTTGTGGTTACACTCAAATAAATCTTGAGCAGGTATTATGCCCGAGATTGTTGCAGTTTTGATTCTCTTCAATAACAAACCAGGGTGTTTTTGTTATAAACACGAATTTTATTTGAACAAGTGTCCTGCATATTTTTATTCTGGTTTCTGTCACATATTTAAACCTAATTATGTTCAGATTTGGAATCATGGACTGTTAAAATCCATGAGAGGTGACTTCCAATATAGTGGCTAGCAAAATTTACTATTGTAAAAAATGCAGGGGCCAAGCTACTTACATCTGCAGGTGACCTTAAATCCATAAAGTTTCTGAAAACACTCCCCTTGGAAAAATCTGATATACTACCCACCCTTGTAGTTAATCATGCATCGTAGCTTCACCGCCTAAGGAATGCAACTTTAGCGTAATGGAAAAGTGAGCAGACTATATATACTTGCTTCATGCTAGACATGCTAATGATAATTTCAAACTAGATTTGAATTCTATCTTTTGTTAAGTTGATTTTGGTTGTCAAATGTGGTTGGGTTTCAAGCTAATTGAGGTCCACTTTGACTCTGTCTCAAAGTCGAGGTATTGGGTAGCTTGGGGATTCAAATTGAGATCATGCAAAAAATTATGTAGGAGTCATGTGCTTGACAAGGCCTTTTGATACTTAAGTTAGGAAAGACAAAGCATTTGGTCAAGTGTTGAAATCAAGGTATGCAATACCGTACCGTACTAATGTTTCGAGGTTGGCTCGGTATGGTACGGTACCGTATACTGAGCGGTACACTAGGATGTACCGAGTAGTATACCAGGGCGTATCGAGCGGTATACCTAATTTTAAATATTTTCTTTCTCTCTACTGTAGCACTGTAGCATTGTAGCACGTTCCGTTTGGTAGCGAGCGGTCTGCGTACCGGTATACCGTCGGACCGGTACGTACCGCCCGTACCAGGCGGTACCATTCGAAATTGCATACCATGGTTGAAATTAAAAGCGATAATGTCACGAACAATTGAAGCCTTTCTAGTGTGATGGGCATTGGGTTGAAGCTACGATAAATGTCACGAACAATTACAACTATTAAAGGGTGGTAGAATCACGCGTTGAACCGTTCGGGCCATAGTTATAAGGTAACGACCCTGTCGAGTCAACTTTCGGTAGTGTTGCATAGTTGACCTCGTGTGGTTGGGTCAACATTCTCGTTGATGCTACATTGTTACCTTGTGGGGTTAGGTCCCATCTAAATATAATATGTCTGAAATTTATACACACAAAATGCCCATAGATCAATCGTTCATATCTATGCTAGCATGGGCTTGCACATACTCATTTTCCTACCCAATCATTTGAATGAGGTATTATTATCCTTACCTACAAAGTATGATCTATAATAAGTAATCACTTAGTAAGTATAAGCCTTTATAGTTTTATTTGGGTGAGCATACATTATGTCATGTATACATTTCAAAATCATTGGCATAAGATATTTAATGATAAACCCCTCATCCTATGACTTTTTTAATAAGCATAACCCTACAACATAACATATGCAAAATAAAAAGACAGTTTTATATCGAAATAATTCAAAATACTTATATGCACATTTAGAAAGCATAGCAAATTTATAAATTTCTATGCTCCATATCATAACATATAAATGCACTCTTATACCGCATGTCATCATAATATATGCGTGTACTCTCACACCGCGCATCATTATATACGTGAGTATATGTATTATGACGTGAGGTATAATAAAAAAGGAATTCATACTTTGGGTGTGAAGTATTTTTCTTCTGTTTAGATAGAACACTGAGAAACTTGAAGTATTTTATTTAAATCGTGATTATGTTTGGATTGATGTTCTGAAAAACAGTTGCAATATGTGGATAGTCAAGGTATTGCATAACGCATTTGTCGGAGGTAGCTATTTAAGTTAGATGCCATAAGTAAGGTAGAAGCTCTCAGTCATATCAACATGAATCATGTAGTTAATACCAAATAATAATGATAATAGATTAAACAATACTAAAGAGGATGAATTTAAATTATATATACAACTGCATTTTCATGCTTATGGAGATCATGAGATTTCATATATCCAATGAACTATGGTTCGCCTTACCAGCCCGTGCCGGTGTACCAATCAGCTGTCAGCATAGTATGTACCGAACCATACTGATGCATCGATACATGATATGGTAGGGCATATCGGTCCCCTATCAAACTGGTGTGTACCACTTATATTGAGTGAAATGTCATGGTACGATGAACCTTGCAATGAATCATGTACGGAGACCACAACCTTATATGAACCTATCATAGGACTGCATATACATATAATGTCACAAATGTCACAAATGCAGCTACATAGATGTCATTTTGGCACGGTGGTTTAGATTTTGTTTTCTATTTTTCTGAACTTTGTAAGTTAATGCAGCTGATTTGCATGTTTAGCTCAATCAAACTTTGCTTCATTCGTTATATCTGGCTGAATTTGTTTGGGGCACTAGATTTATTGAAACCAGAGAAAGTGAGTGGTTGCAGAATACCCTGGTTTGGTCAGTAAAATTACATGTGCATATGTTGTCAATACAAATGCCTGTGGATATGTGGGAGTTTTTTAATATATTTTACATATGTTTAGTATAAGCTTATATTTGTTTTCTGATGAAAGATACATTGTAATATATCGATGCATGATTAGAGAAAAAGAGCACACACTTTATTAAGGTGGAGTTTGAGTTGTTGAGCAAAATGCCTATACACAATTGGACACATTGTAATATTTGTTTTCTGATGAAAGATACATTGTAATATATCAATGCATGATTAGAGAAAAAGAGCACACACTTTATTAAGGTGGAGTTTGAGTTGTTGAGCAAAATGCCTATACACAATTGGACACATTTTATCCAAGTAGTGATTTATTGATTGACTGCAATTGACATGCTTTGCTTGAAACAGGTGTCTGCAATCATGCCTTCCATTTCCATTGTATCAGTTTGTTTTGATATGCCCCCTCAAATTTAACCACTGCAATTGTACATCATGTGGCTGACAAAAACTTTGTACATCTGCAGATAACAGTGAGTGGGAGTTTCAGAAGTATGGTCATTAGAACAGATGACCGTTGCTGCAGATGGTTCCTCCATCAGCTTCGATCCTGCTTTAGTAACCATCTTGAAGGAAATCTCTATGTGCTTTGTTGCATTTATGTGGATTATTTTTCTATGTTTGTTACTGTGGTCAAGTTTGCACTTGGGATTAACTCGCCCCCATTGAAAAATTTCTATATCAGCTGAACTCATTGCCCATTGATATGGTGAGCGCTGCTGTTGCAGTAAAAACAAATAGAGGTTAGCTATACATGCTGGCAAATAGATTGCCGGGACTGGTGGTCAGTCAGATGTGATTGCTTTACATAGTATCGAGAATTGATTTGACACAACAGTTGCTGAACAGAGGTGTCAATCGGGCAGGTGAACTCCAAAATGAAAGTGGTTTTGGCAAGGTGGCTTTGATTTCAGTTGGATAACAACGAATGGGGGCCATGATTTTGGTTTAAGCAACAAGCATGGTGCTCGAGACATGGTGCTGCGGTTCTCAAGTATGGTCTTCCCTGCTGCTATCTCTGTAGCGGGTGTAAATAATGAGCTTTAACGATGCCTATGGTGGAGAGTGTTGGGCTGATGGCCCATATTCAGCTCATGTGGGTTTTATCAGTCCACAGCTCATACCCCCTCTTAACCTAACCCTAATTAAGATTAGGAGGGTGTGGTGGCTGCGTTTTAGAGGCAGATTAAAGCTATAAAAAGGCAGCAACGAGGCAGATCTTTGGGGCCACGGGATTCCAAAGAGAAGAAGGAGATCAAGGCAGAAAAGGAAGAGAAAGAAAGGGAAGAAGACAAGGACAACGCAGAGAGACTGTTCACAATCATCTAGCAGTGTTCTCATCTCAGGTTAGATCAAATCTACAGTAGACTCTTGCTGTGATTACTTGGGGAGGTTTTAGATATTGTGGGTAGTGACGTGATCCTTGTATCCCAGTTATTCTCTTGTGATTGTTGCTAGGGTTTTGGGCAAGAGATTGATATTTGTATATTCATTATTCTCATAGTGGATTATCTCTAGTTTGCCCCGTGGTTTTTACCCTTCACATTGAAGGGGTTTTCCACGTATATCTTGGTGTTCCGTTTGATTGTGTTTCCATTTTATTCCGCTGCGTATTTTGGTCTTCTAGTATTTGTTCCTATACAAAGGTTATTCCTCTTTTTATCCCCATCAACTGGTATCAGAGCGGGGTTTTGGTGATTTAATTTTTGTATTTGAACATGGAGGCCAGTAATATTTCTCGCATGATTAGTTTAAATGGAAATAATTGGATGATATGGAAACTAAGAATAGAAGATCTCTTGTATTGCAAAGATTTGTATGGACCTTTGCAGGGGGATAGTGCAAAACCTACAACTATAACAGATGATGAGTGGAAGAGGTTAGATCGAAAAACAATTGGGTTTATTAGACAGTGGCTTGATGATAGTGTATTTCACCATGTTTCTACTGAAATTTCTGCATATTCTCTTTGGAAAAAATTGGAAAGTCTATATGAAAGAAAAACAGCTGGCAACAAAGCTTTTTTGATCAGAAAACTTGTGAACCTAAAATATAGAGAAGGTGCTTCTATTGCTGAGCATTTGAATGAAATGCAGAGTATTACTAACCAGTTATCCTCTATGAAAATGTCTCTTGATAATGAGTTGCAGGCATTGTTACTTCTCAGTTCATTACCAGAAAGTTGGGAGACACTGGTGGTTTCCCTAAGTAATTCTGCGCCAGATGGTATTGTCACTATGAGTCAAGTAACAAGCAGTTTGTTGAATGAGGAGTTGAGAAGAAAGAGTTCGGCAACATCTCAGAATGATTCACAGGCACTTATCTCAGAGAACAGAGGAAGGTCAAAGTCTAGAAGCAGTTCACGTATGGGTAGGAGCAAGTCAAGATCAAGAAAAGATATTGTTTGCTATAACTGTGGTGAGAAAGGACATTACAAGAACCAATGTAAGCAACCTAAGAAGAACAAGAAAAAGGGAAAAGAAGTGGAGTCTATAGAGTCAAAGGATAATACTACAGCTACAGTGCAGGGTGGTGATTATTTGATTTTGTCTCCTTTTGATGATATTTTTTCTTGTGTGTGTCAGGATCTTGAGTGGGTGATTGACACAGGTGCTTCTTATCATGCTACACCTCGGAGGGAGTTTTTTGCTACATACAGGTCTGGAAACTTTGGTGTTGTCAAGATGGGCAACTATGGCACAGCAGACATCATTGGCATGGGTGATATCCATTTAAAGACCAACCTTGGCTGCAAGTTGGTACTTAAGGATGTGAGACATGTGGTTGACTTGAGGCTGAATTTAATTTCAGTTGGAAGACTAGATGATGAAGACTATGAAAGCAGATTTCACAAAGGGCAATGAAAACTCAGTAAGGGTTCTCTTGTTATAGCTAATGGAAAGAAATGTCATACTTTGTACAGGTTGCAGGCTAAAGCTTATGGTGAGCAGTTAAATGCTACAGAGAAAGACTTCAGTATGGAGTTGTGGCATAGGCGATTGGGACACATGAGCGAGAATGGGCTGCAAACTCTTTCCAAGAGAGAGGTATTACCAGATCTCAGAGGTATACATCTGAACCCTTGTATTGATTGTTTAGCTGGTAAACAACATAGAGTTTCATTTGCTAGTGCTGCTTTGTCTAGAAAAATGCATGCCTTAGACCGTGTTTATACAGATGTATGTGGTCCTTTGAGGACAAAAACTCCTGGTGGATCTGTTGATGTTCTTGGTATAAGTGGTGCACTTTATTTTGTCACTTTTATAGATGATTTTTCTAGGAAAGTTTGGGCCTATGCTTTGAAGACCAAAGATCAGGTTATTAATGTCTTTAAAGAGTTTCATGCCAGGGTTGAAATGGAGACAGAAAGGAAATGGAAATGCATAAGATCAGATAATGGTGGTGAGTATATAGGATTGTTTAATGACTATTGCAGGTCACATGGAATCCAACATGAGATGACAGTTCCTGGTACACCTCAGCATAATGCAATTGCAGAGAGGATGAACCGCACCATCATGGAAAAGATCAGATGTATGCTTTCACAGGCCAAGCTACCCAAAAGGTTTTGGGATGAGGCTTTGAGGACTGTAGTTGATGTGATCAACTTATCACCATGTACAGCCCTAGATGGTGATGTTGCAGAGCATGTATGGTCAGGGAAAGATGTTTCCTACAGGCATTTGAAAGTGTTTGGTTGTCGTGCATTTGCACATGTTCCAGATAATGAGAGGTCCAAGCTGGATGGTAAGTCTAAAGAATGTATTTTTCTTGGTTACTCACATGATCAGTTTGGTTACAGGCTTTGGGATCCAGAAAAGCAGAAGGTGTTCAGGAGCAGAGATGTGATCTTCTTTGATGATCAAACCTTTGAGGATTTGAAGAAGAAGGCACCAGCCAAGACTTCTGCAGAAGGATTAGCAGATTGTGACCCAGTTACTCCTCCAGTATATCAGGGTGATGGGGGAGATATGCAGGAAGATGGTGTAGAACCTGATATTGATCTACCTGTAGGACATGTTGAGCAAGAAGAAGTAGGAGAGCAAGTTCCTGCAGAACCTCAGTTGAGAAGATCTTCTAGACAACGTCAACCTTCTAGAAGATACTCTACAGATGAGTATGTGATGCTTACAGATGCAGGTGAACCAGAGAGTTACCAGGAAGCAGTTGAGAGTGAGCAGAAAGAGAAGTGGTTAGCTGCTATGTAGGAAGAGATGGATGCTCTTCAGAAGAACCACACTTATGATTTGGTGCTGCTACCAAATGGAATGAAGGCCTTGAAGAACAAGTGGGTTTTTAGGTTGAAGACTCAAGAATATTGTTCTCAACCAAAGTACAAAGCTAGATTGGTTGTGAAAGGCTTTGGTCAAAAGAAAGGTATTGACTTTGAAGAGATATTTTCTCCTGTTGTTAAAATGTCTTCTATTCGTGTTGCTCTTGGTATTGCTGCTAGCCAGGACTTGGAGGTTGAGCAGTTAGATGTGAAGACAGCTTTCCTTCATGGTGATTTGGAGGAGGAAATTTATATGGAGCAACCAGAAGGCTTCAAAGTCAAAGGTAAAGATAATTTTGTCTGCAAGTTGAAGAAGAGCTTGTATGGGCTAAAGCAAGCTCCAAGACAATGGTACAGAAAGTTTGATTCATTTATGACAGAAAATGGATACAAAAGAACGGCTTCAGATCATTGTGTGTACATCAAATGGTTTGGTGAGGATTTTATTATTCTCTTACTTTATGTTGATGACATGCTTATTCTTGGGAAAGATATGTCTAAAATTGACAGGTTGAAGAAGGAAATGAGTGAGTCTTTTGCAATGAAGGACATGGGGCCAGCAAAGCAAATACTAGGCATGCAGATTTCTCGTGACAGGAAAAACAAGAAGATTTGGTTGTCACAGGAGAAATACATCGAGAAGGTATTGGAAAGATTTAGTATGAGCAATGCTAAGCCAGTTGGTTCTCCTCTTGCAGGTCACTTCAAGTTGTGCTCAGAACAGAGTCTGTCAAGTGATGAGGAGAAGGAGAAAATGCAAAAGGTTCCTTATGCTTCAGCAGTTGGAAGTTTAATGTATGCAATGGTATGTACGAGGCCAGACATCGCATATGCAGTGGGTGTTACTAGCAGATTTCTTGCAAATCCAGGCAAAGAGCACTGGGCAGCGGTGAAGTGGATTTTTAGATATCTCAGAGGGAGCTCTAAGGTTTGTTTAAGCTTTGGAGGTGGACCACCTGTGTTGACAGGTTACACAGATGCAGATATGGCCAGAGATATAGATACGAGGAAGTCTACTTCAGGTTATGTACTTACTTTTGCAGGGGGAGCTGTGTCATGGCAATCCAGGTTACAAAGGTGTATTGCTCTCTCCACCACAAAATCAGAATATATTGCTGCTACAGAGGTATGCAAAGAAATGTTATGGATGAAAGAATTCTTACAAGAATTGGGGCTGAAACAAGAAAATTATGTGGTGCATTGTGACAGCCAGAGTGCCATCCATTTGTGTAAGAACCCAATGTTTCATTCCAAGTCAAAGCATATAGATGTCAGATACCACTGGGTTCGAAATGTATTTGAAGAGAAGCAGTTGCAGCTTCAGAAAATTCATACAGATGACAACGGAGCAGACATGTTAACGAAGACCTTACCAAAAGAAAGACAGGAGATATGCCGACAGTTGGTCGGCATGGCTTCACATTGAGGAGTCATGGGACAACCTCCCTTATGGGCTGAAGGGGGAGGTTGTTGGGCTGATGGCCCATATTCAGCCCATGTGGGTTTTATCAGCCCACAGCTCACACCCCCTCTTAACCTAACCCTAATTAAGATTAGGGGGGTGTGGTGGCTGCGTTTTAGAAGCAGATTAAAGCTATAAAAAGGCAACAACGAGGCAGATCTTTGGGGCCACGGGATTCTAAAGAGAAGAAGGAGATCAAGGCAGAAAAGGAAGAGAAAGAAAGGGAAGAAGACAAGGACAACGCAGAGAGACTGTTCACAATCATCTAGCAGTGTTCTCATCTCAGGTTAGATCAAATCTACAGTAGACTCTTGCTGTGATTACTTGGGGAGGTTTTAGATATTGTGGGTAGTGACGTGATCCTTGTATCCCAGTTATTCTCTTGTGGTTGTTGCTAGGGTTTTGGGCAAGAGATTGATATTTGTATATTCATTATTCTCATAGTGGATTATCTCTAGTTTGCCCCGTGGTTTTTACCCTTCACATTGAAGGGGTTTTCCACGTATATCTTGGTGTTCCGTTTGATTGTGTTTCCATTTTATTCCGCTGCGTATTTTGGTCTTCTAGTATTTGTTCCTATACAAAGGTTATTCCTCTTTTTATCCCCATCAGAGAGGCCAAAACGATGGAAATGTGGTGTTGTCAACTTCTTGTGCTGTCTGGTGGGGTTTTACTTTGAGGTGACACTTCGGATGTCGAGATGAAAAAAAGGGTTAAGCTTTGGAACGAAAGCTAACAAATAAATCTATGTGATATGGAGGATTTTTCTAAATCCATTATTATCTTAAATAAAGCTAATAAATAAATCTACGAATTGATGTGCTTGTGTTTTTCGAGACTCAAGGGGTGATTTATTTATGACTTTGCAATTGCAAGAAAGAGTATTACTGCACTGGATATTGGGGAAAAAAGGCAAATCAACTGGTGGCTAAGAGAGGTGGACGTGAGTCACATCTGGCACATTAGGTGTTTCAACCAGAGTTGAGTATGTATATACATATTGTATGTTTAAGAGGGGTTGGCAACGCACTAACAGGTTGATGTCTCTCATATCGGCGCTTGCACAACTGACTTCGGAGGAGACCCCAAACCCAGTGGTGGTCACTCACTGATTACTACCTAGCATGGTCGACGGATGTGGCGCCACCGCTTTCATTCTCATCCTCCAAGCACGACGCCGCCGTCGGGAGGGGAAGAATCGTGCTCGTTGGTCCAATGTAGCGACGGGCCGCGGCGCTCTGGGTGACGACAGAGACCGACATGAGAGGTACGAAGAGGACGGGCGGGACTAACTCTGGCATCGAGGACATGCGTGGTGGCGACAAAGACGCGGACCAAGTGATGCTTTCCAAGTCGCAGATAGACACGTGTCATTTTCAGAAGCCCTCTAAAAATCATTTGCATATTTTGATGTGGATTCCCATCACCACCGGTCAGAAGAAGAAGCCAAAACTTGATGGTTTTGAGGCCCAAAATTTGTTTTTGGGGCTTTATATCATCGTATTGGTAGGCGGTAAGTCTAACTGACGGTACTCGTACTTAACATTTGTTGCACCCGGCTAGGTCGTGATTATTAGCCTGGGGGCCACTGGGCCACGGCACCGATAGCACTCTCGTCCTCCGAGCTTGGTGCCATCACCGGCAGGATGACGGTCGTGGTCGACAGACGGACATATTTGCATGCAGCGGATGACATAGGCGGTGAAGGGTGACAGCAAAAGGTCGAGGTCAAGGCCCCCCCGGGCGACGTGTGATGTCGACATGCGCATTGTATTCGCGGTATTGAGAGATTAAAGGGACTCGGGAGAGGTCGCACGGGAGCAGGTGGCAATAGGCGTGGAGAGCCGGTGCGGCACAGAGAGGACGGTGGCAACGAAGAGGCGAATGGCTCGATGCTTTAGGAGTGGCGTAAGCAACCGGCCCTCCGAAAAAAAGAGATTCTGATCACTTCCGGTGAGAATAATAATGACCACCTTAAAGGATTTGACGCTAAAATAATTGTTTTTGGGCCACTTTGTCATCGGACTGGGAACTGTTAAGCTGACCGGAGATGTCGATTCCTAATGGTTATGTGTAAGGCCGGGTCCGGTGGAACGGTTTGAAATGATAGGCCCATATAAACATGTCCGTAGAGTCTGGTCACCACAGTGAGAATAAGGAACTGAAAATTGAAGAGTTTTAGCCCGAAATTTTTTTTTTGCCCACTTTATCATCAGACTGGTGGGCGGTAAACTCACACGAAGGTACTCCTACCCACTCTACGTATATCGGGCCGGCTCAATCGTGATTATTGGGTAATCGCATATTGAGCCATCTAGGCTTAAATCACATGCGTTGTACTCGTAGGAGCCCCATCCTGATTTAAATCTCATGCATTCAATTAGTACATTGCCATATTGTTTTGATCTCCTATGTTTAATTAGTACACCATGTTGGCCCATATTGATTTAGAAATGATGCGTTTAATTCGTAGGCCCACCCATGAGAAGAGAAGAAGGGCGTAACCAGCTTCTCGACATGGGAGGAGTATGCACGACGCCATTTGAGGGGATGCGAAATGATAGGACATGATGCAACGGTGTATTGGAAGATGCAGGCGGTGGCGAAGGGTGATAGCACGAGCTGGGAGGGAGCCAAAGGGCAGTCGCAGAAGCTTAGAGCATTGGATCGAAGACGGTGCCATCGTGCGACGGCGACGGTAGATGCATTATGATTCACAACACGTCAGATGGTCCATCACATCTACAAGATTCCAGTGACCGGAGGTGAGAATAAGACGTGGCCATTGAAGGCTCTGAGCCCCGAAAAAAAAAAATCGGGCCTATTTGTCATCCGACTGGTTGACGGTACGCTCATGCACCGGTGATCGTACCTGATCTTTTATGGGTCAGGCGGAGGCAAGCGTTTCGGCCCGTCGGGTGGGCCTCATTCGATGGAACTGGGCCTAAGCAAACTCTATGGCCCAAGATGTTTTGGGCCAAGACAGCGGTAATCTCAGTCTAATCTCCTGCGCGCTCACCATTCGCGAAATGGGAACTTGGCCCGAACGCGGAAAACCGCGCCCGCCCGCACAAGGACGTAAGCATCTTGAAACGGACGGCGATCCAGAATCCGCATAGAAATCCCACGTGGATGGCCCCACCAAAGGGCGCTGCGTTGACGATCTAGAAGCTTTGCACGTGGGCGAGAGCTCGCGACCAATTGAAACGCTTACTACTGCCTGTACGAGCAAGGAGACGACGGACGCTATGGTTAACGTATGCCGGTCGCCCTCAATTCAAACGCCTTCACGCGTTTCTTTTATCGTCGGCGCTCATGTCAGATTCGCTCCATTCCACACATACACCCATCGGTCTTTATAAACGCCGGCCTTCCCATCGAAACCCCATCGACGAAGCTAACAACACAGCGAAAGAAGAGAGATGACGACACAACGCCCGGACCCTCGCGGCCTGCCTCAGATTCGGTGGCAGCGCCGCCTCCGCCGACGAGGACGTCCCGGCGGTCGATGACTGTAGCTTCATCATCCACCATGATCCTCCGCATCACATCGAGTTCCTAGAGGCGGCGGATGAGGACGACTCCGACGACGACTCCGGCGAGGACTTCGAGTTCGCATGCGTGGTGAGGGACCCGGACGCCTCCCCCTCGGTCACCGCCGACGAGATATTTTCTGGCGGCCGGATCGTCCCCGCTTACCCCGTCATCAACCGCGACCTCCTCCGGCGCGGAGGAGACAGAAGCGGCAGCGGAAGCCAACGATATAGCCGACCAAATTACGCTTCCGATGGCTCCTGACCGAGGAGAGGGAAGCACGGTCGGCTTCGACGTCGGAGGAGCCGAAGGCTGTCGGAGAGTACTGCGTGTGGGCGCCTGACTGGTGCAAGAAGAGCGCCTCCACCGGGTCGTCGCTGCGGTGTCGTCTCCGGGACCTGATGATCGGCCGGAGCCAGAGCGACGGGAAGGAGAAGTTCGTGTTCCTCAGGGCGGCGCCACCATAGCCCCAGCGTGCAAAGGGGAATATCGCAATCTCCACTACTATGGCGGCGGCGGCAACGGCGAAGAAACCGTTGTTATTACGCGATGGCATCATCGTCATTTACACTCTATAGAGTTAAAAAAATGAGAGAAATTTGCAAGCTGTTAACTCCAACAAAATTAGTACAAAATTAGAGCATGCTTGATGATTTAAGGTACAGGATACCCACTGATTAGTGGGGTTAATCAACATAATAAATCAAATGTAAAGGCCCCTGCGCTTTTGCAGCCATTGAAGCATGACCAAATGAAATAACATGGTATCCAAGTAATTGCATATGTGAGACTCTTAACGATGGCTCATAACTCTTGGATGCAACGCTGACGGCGCATAGTCTAACAAAATTGCACGCAGCAGAACCCACCACTTTGGAATCAACCGTATGTCTCTGTAGTTATGGTATATTCCCCCGGAAGTCAACAGCTATCCATCTAGACTTACAGCTGGTAACTAGATGAAGATATCACAACTCCGCATGGACCACATTTTCTTGATCAGCTGTTGTGCTGGATGAATCTTGCGTGGCGTGCCCTGTCTCAGATGTTTGCTCACCAGAAGTGGAGTTGGATGTGCTTGTGCTGTTATCATGGTTGGCTGGTTCTTCCTTTGGAGGCTTCTCAGGTTTTGGTTTTGGCTTCGGAATCCTATTGACGCTTGCTACCTAGAAGCACAAAGGATCTTTCATATGTCAAAGTAGCAAAAAAAAAAAAAAAAAAAAGAGATTAATCTAATGTTAGTTATGCGCACAGGTCAGAGACCGCTCTTACCTTATCCTGAAGCTTGGACACTTTCTGGTAGACTTCATCTGACGTGAAGATTGGTGTGCTGAGGAGGGATGCCCTGGAGCCAGAAAAAATTTAAAAAAAGACTTTAAGTGAGCACAAACATCTAATTGTTTCTGAAATATCTTCTTGTGCCTTAATCTCTTCTAGCGCCACAAATCTAAAGTACAAGTTTGTAATTCGTTGACCAATAATATAGAATATGATTCAGTCAATGGTAGAAATAAGGTAACATATTTTAGAAGAAAAAGATAAGGCTCATCCATTTATTAGAGTTCAAAAAATTACTTCTTTTGTAGTTCCTCCACCTCTACCAACCAATTTTTAAGTTTTCCCGCTTCGCTCAGTACCTGACAGTGAATTTCATTGCAGTTATGGTTACAACTTATTAAGCATGATAATAGCTTACCAGAAAAACACACAACAGGATCAATCGGAGTCATATGATTAATAGCATACCTCCTCGATTCTAGTTTTGGGAAGCCATGGTTTATTTGTTTCCCAATTATTTACGATCTGTAAACATCCAGAGAACAAAATTAATTGAAGTGTATACAGTAATCAGTTACCTACACAATGTTGACAAGACTATATATCAATAAATGACTGTCAAAACCTCTCTACCAAAACCGATAAACAAAATTAAACCATAGTTTCTTTATATAAGCATATATCAATTTCCCATATCATCAAAAAAGGGGAATGAAAAACTGAAAACCCATGATTTAAAAGCTTGCCCATGAATATGCTTTGTGAAAGTCTAGATAAATTTCTGAAAGTAAGCATGATTGTTGCATGAAATCAATTCAAAAACTACAGCAAATATCCTCACAGAAAACCTATATGCAGACATAACAACTTAATAATAGATGATAACATCTCCCAAGGGGAAAAAAAAATTGCATGGGAGAAAAAGCAAACTTAAGGCCTCATATACCATTTAAACAAGTTCTAAACCACAATGAGTAGTTGTCTAAACTGAGAACTTACATACTTTAGCATAAACAAGGATATTTAGCAGAGACAAGGGCATCAAGCATGAACCAGCACACAAATCTAACTTCATACTTTGCACTTCTAGATGTTTCACAGTTAAATCAAAATCTCCTCATTTACCATTTTAAAAATGATATTGATGTCTATGTAACCAATATACCATTTAAACAAGTTCTAAACCATAATGCGTAGTTGTCTAAACTGAGAACTTACATACTTTAGCATAAACAAGGATATTTAGCAGAGACAAGGGCATCAAGCATGAACCAGGACACAAATCTAACTTCATATTTTGCACTTCTAGATGTTTCACAGTTAAATCAAAATCTCCTCATTTACCATTTTAAAAATGATATTGATGTCTATGTAACCAAATCAGTCGTGGAAATTCACAGGGACCTGTTCTGAATATCAAACTAGGGCAGTATTTGTAGTCATACAGGACAACTAAAGCCTTGCACCACAACAGTTTTTCTCCATGGTAGCCTGGGTGTCCAAGAATAGAAGTGATAAGATCACCACTTTTCATGTATAGGCAGGCTCAGTAGATCTGAGCAAGTGAAATCATATGGTAAATTACCTTTTGCAGCTCACCAAGGTACAACTGAGCATGTTCACAAGCAAGTGATCGTGCAGTCAACTCGTTTAATCTAGATAAATATATCAAATATTAGTTACTTCATATTTGCATAAATCATTACCACCATATTATTTATTACTTGAAAGTTAAACTGGGATCTACCTGAAAAATATTGGGTCACCAATGGCTTTAAGTAACTCTAGTCGTTCTTTGAATTCACCTGCTGAAGCATCCTCACCATCAGTATACAACCACTCTTGCACCTTCAGAACAGAAAAGGATGATTAAAACCCAATGCAGAATACCATGTGAGTAAGCCTATCAAACAAGTGACCAAACTCACCTCAGTAAGTTTCTCTACAAAAGAGTGGCGCTCTTCTTCAGATGATATTTTCTCAACTTCATTATTATCTTCTATCTGCAATAAGAAGAAAGAGATATCTAGTTAAAACAAGAGAATTCAGTTTTCAAAATTAAGTTCAGCATATAATAGTCAAGTTGTTTTACCAGCTGAATTATCTGAAAAATTAAATCAGTTAAATGAGATGGTCATATTCTTGTTGGAGAGAACTGATTTTTGCATTGCATGAAAGATCTCTTTTTCAAAGGCCACAAAGCACATGTCAACGTAAGAATCCAATTTCTTAGTCAAAAGAATTTGCAGTCTGCTGTTGTAATCTACTGATGAACTAACAGGCATTTTCCAAAATTTCAGGAAATATGATGCTTGAATTTGTTGTTGTACTTTGTTATCTTGGAAAATTATTGAGATCCGAGCAACTGATAAGAAAATTTATTTCAACATAAAACAAAATCCTGTCATCACCACATATAAGTTGTCATATTTCAACCAGGATAAATTGTTTCAGAGTTGTTTATCAAGCTTAAAGGCAAGCTACTATGAATTTATGATGAGTCATTGCTGACATTTTGAAATAATTACTCCCAAATTCTCCTCTAATCTAGTTTTATAGACGATAAGGCAGTTTATGCTCTCCTCAGAACATGTTTTGACAAAATCTGTTTGATTTGCTTTATTAGATATCTTTTCCGTACAAGACTGTCCTTAAAGATGTTCTCTGACCTTCAAAACAGTTTCCAGAACAAGGCTTTCTAATTGTTTTTCTATACAACACAACACTAGATATAAGATTATGTAGCCTCTTGGCAATTTGTGACTACTCAATAATGACCAAAATGTGCAGTCATTATTTTCTTATATAAACCCATGTTACTATCGTATACAGCCAACCACCACGAGCAAAAGCAAATTTGCACCAACCCCGCACAACCACCACACCCCCCTCCCCTCCCCCCCCCCCCCCCCCCCCAACTCTTATTTTCCTTTTTCTTTGTAAAATCAGGGGTGAAAGGCAAATGACCCAAACCTACAGAACCTGAGACACAATTCTAGGTTAACTGGGAATTTATTGATGGGCTGATTTGATCTTTATAAAGGTAGAGACATCTCTTCACAGACAATATATAAGTTCTCTCACAAATGATCATACCTTAAATTTATAACACAATCATTACTATTATATAGGAAAAACTACATGGCAAACCTTTTCTCTTGTAGAATATATATATTCTTCGAGGCTGTTTTTGAGCTCTGCAGTTATCCTCCTTTCAGCATCCTTTTTGTCAAGTGCCTCTAATTTGATTTTAGCTTCAGAAATTGATTCTTCTGAAAGAACAGATCCAGGGCCTGTAGTTTTTTCCAGTACCTACAGCATATGGATTTACTCTAGTTTCAGTTAATCTCCCCTTGACACTTCAAACATAACAGAAGCGAACAAAAAGCCAGCAGTATAATCATTCAGGTTTTACCTTCAATGGTACCCTAAAGGTTTTCTTCTTTAATACTTTTTCTGTAATGATATCTGAAGCTTGCTCGCCTTTTGTAGAGTTGGATGAGCCATTAGTACTATCAGCAGAATTCAGGTTTTCTGCATTATCTTGCGAACTGTTTCCTGGACTTGTTTCAGTAGATACGTTAAAGCTATTAGTGGCATTATTCTCCAATGTTGTGTTTTTCTTAGGAACTTCTACCCACTCAGATATCTCAATAACCGCCTCAGCTCGATCCAGAGATAAAACTCCACTTCTGCTCAAAGAAAAATGCAGATTTGCTTTGATGGGAGCTGAGAGATTGCGAGCCACATACCTAGAGAAGAAATACACTGAGTTAGCAAAGTAACTAGAACAACACGTAATAAAGCAAATTAGTAATGCAACAATCTAATCAACATAAAATGCATGACTGGCAGTCCACAAAAGCAACTGATAAAATACAACAGAAGTTGCCTATAGCTAGTTGGGTCCATAGGTAGTTGTCTTACTTTTCACTGGCTTCAGTCAGACCCAATACTGAATATTGTGCAAATATGTAAGTAGAAGCTCCTGGGGGCAGTTCATTCACTTTGTCATAGCTAAGAGAAGCTTCAAAGTCCTTGTTATGTTTGATAGACCTGAATAACTGTTCAACAAAAGGTCATGACAATAGCCAAGAAGCTCAAGTCCAAATAGGTGTTACCACATCAGAGAATAATGTGCACTGTTAAAACTTAAAAGTAGGTACGAAGTTTCTACCTTGATGGGCATTTTTTTCATCCGTGGTATAAGCAACATATTAGTATTCTCATCTTTTAAAAGATCAGGGCCATCTAATTCAAGCAAAAAGCCATAAGAAGATCCATCAATCATTCCTAGCTTACGGTTCAGCTTGATGCCATCACTCAAATTTGCAGCATGCAACGATGAGCCAAGAACTATTGCTTCATCAGCATCAAGGTGCTTGTCCAGATAATTCCTTCCAAGAAATTCCTGAAGCTTCGCCTGCATGATGCATTGTAGACAGGCAGTTACATCACTACACTTCTGTAGCTGATGAACAAGAATCTTCAACATGGCATTCATAAATAATTACAATAATAATAACATCAAAGCCGTAAGTCCCAATTGTTTGAGATCGACTATATAGATCTTTTACCGCCATGAAGATCTGTAAGAAATCATATATTTGATTAGGCTCAAAGTACTTAGATCTTTATTTATAATTTCTATTAAGATCTTTTTAGGTCTTCCTCCACCTCTCCTCATACTACAAATATTAATTAATAACAAAAATTTAAATCTCAGTCTTGTATAGTATCAGCATACTAGTGGTACCTGGGGCTATAGCACCTAGTATCACCAGAAAAAGATAAAAAATTGTATAGCAATCATACCGACCCATATGGTTTGGTGCGACCGGTATTGGAAACCTTGATTAAGGGCCATACTTTAGAAAGTGATAGGTATAGCACGTAAATTATTCATCAAGATGCGTATAGGATTCAGCCACATGCAAATGTGTTTCAATTATGCATCAATTATTTTACATGGTATCAACTTGCGCAAGCATATTGCATAGACTTCTGAAGTTTGTGCATATGGAACTGCATGCAACTTGTTTTGACATCAAAACTATCTGACTTGATCTTATTGACAACATATTGTAAATTTTCTGAAAATATCAACCGATTAGAACAAATACAAAACAATGAGAAATTTCTACCTAAACGATCATTCGGACTTCATAGCAAGTACATTTAAATATAAGCATCTGTAAAAGAAGAAATCTAGATGGCACAAATAATAGCGAAAACATACTTTGTACTACATTTGTCATGGTTTTATATCCAATGCCAGTTATACTTAAGGGTGACTAAGGCGAGTGATACCAATTATCTAGGCCAAATTTGGTAAGTAAAAGATGTTTTTGTTAAAAAGCCAGCACCTCAGATTTGCCAACCAGTATGAGAAATAAGCAGATGCTTTAGACAAGCACTACTCCTTTTCTTGTATTTAGATTTTAGATAATGATTATTAACCAAGACAGCATATCAACCTATGTTATACATAATCTTCATTTTACATTAATACACCTTCATACAGTCTCTTTATTTGGCTTGGTTATTGATATACCATCATGGAACTTTGAAATCCAATGCAATTCGAACAGCACCTCCAATGGACAACATAATTAATCAAGTCTTAATCTTTTTAATCCTTGCTATGAAGACTTTTATGCAAGCAGAACTGCTCAAATTCACCTCTTCATATTATGAGGTCACTGTCCGTCATCATACTTACTTAGCTGGTCACTCATTGCATTTACTACTGATGTTGAAGGCAACAGCATCCGTCATAATTTTATATCTAGCAACTCTATTATAATTTAGTAGTCAATCAGCCTTCTCCAATCAAGCAATGCTAGAATAAGTTGTCCCTTTTAATCTCAAGCTCTCTATACTTATGAATTGATTAACATGCACGATAACACAGATTAATTTTTATCACATCTCACTTGGTTTCATCTGATATAGGTTACTGATTGAGATCTCAATTGACAAAAATCCTGGTTCTGTACAAGAAATTTAACCTATGTGTATCTGGTCAATATTGAGTTTGTTGAAGGAATCTTAATTAGTCAGGATAGGTACTAAAATATATGATCCATTTGCATCAGAACAATGAACAACATGCTGAATAGAGATGTAAAATCAGTATGGTGACATAGGTCATCCACACCAACACTGCTCAATATTCATGATGACCACTGTGAGCCATCAAAGCATTTCTGTAGTCATAATACAAGAAACTACGGCAAATCATTTTGTAATGACCACTCGGCTAAAGCTTTCTTCAGAACTCCAGCTTGTCTATGCAATAATGCAGGGAAAATTTTTACACAATTACAGTTGTCAATGGAAAAGAAATAATTTAAGGTTACCTGTAATTTTGGCACACGAGTAGCCCCACCAATCAGCTCCACAGCATAGATTTCATCTATCTTCAAGCTGGAATGTCTCAGCACCTCTTTTACTGGCACAAGCGCCCTCTCCCACAAGTCTGCACATAGTTCTTCAAATTTTTCACGGGATATTGTGCTTCTGGAACACACAAACAATGAATAGTTTCAGTGATTGTTTCCTAAAGGTATGCTACGAAGGCTGCATATAAACATTATCGTATAACACAAACTTGGCCAATATTAGTAGTTTGGTAGCAATATGCAATTAGAAACACTTTTTATAACACCCATTAAGATTCAATACAATATCTTTAAATATTGTAACTTTATACCTCTTAATGCAATGAGTAATGCTCTTAACCCAATGAGGAATGCAAATAAAGAAAAAAGAACATCTTATATAATCAATTATCCCCTAGTACATGCACAATTATGCAAACAGAACAAAACAATGAACATTAAACTCAATAATTTAGTAGTGACAAAATTTAAGGTTTACTCAAGTCATAAACATTCCACAACTATTTTTAACAATCTGAATAATATGATAAAGTCCTAGTAATATAAGTACTAGACATATATTAGCAATATGAAAAACAGCGTAAGATTCATGTCATCAGAGAGGAGAAAATCTGATCAGCGCCAATATGTATATTGTGTTGTTAAGCTTCATGGTGGTTATACCTGAAATCAAGGTCCTCAAAGAGGGATTCCACTGAAACTGGGGCTACCGTATTTGCACTCAAAATTTCTTTTGTACGCTTGACTTGTTTCTTCAGTTTAGCCATTGCCTTAGGAGACTTCCTCACATCAATTCCATTTCCTAATTGCTTATTGAACTCATCAGCAAAATACTCCACCAACCGCATCTCCATATCTTGACCTCCAAGTTTAGCATCCCATCTAACATCCTTTACCTGACAAAAAGTAATATGCTGGGATGAAGTTCCTACAATTTTTAAACAGAAGAAATCATATATTTGACATGACCCTGGCAGGTCAAATTTTGCCGCATGGAACAAAGTTTAGACAATATGCAAGTTGGATACTGAATGGAAGTCAAATGAATGGAGGAAGGTCAACAAAGAAAATGCGACTAGACCAGCAGTCTAAAAGGAAATAAGGGAAAACCGAAGGTGAAGAATTTGAAGAACCAAATTATCAAACCCCAACACATATATAATGCAGGAAATACAATAAAGAAACTTGATAGAATAAACAATTGATAGCCTTCACAGCTAATATCAGTTGCTATTGAATCATTAGGCTTATCGCTCATGCATAACCACAATTTTGGCAGAAATTGGAACTAGCAATAAATATAATGTCTTTGAATGCTTAATGCAAAATAACATGGTTTTAAATTTTCACAGCACCAATCATGTGAGGCATCAGAGAAAGGTGTTAGACCTTCAATCCTAGAAAAAGCTCCTGGTACCCGAGAGCTCACTGTACCTATTCCCTCTTATTCTCCAGATCTTTTAGTATTACTGCTACCCATTATTTGTGTTCTTTACTGTAAGATGACATCAATCATGGACAAAAATTGATCAATTTGGTGACAAACAATCTGTTTGCTGAGAGCTGTCCAAGGTTCCAACAAATAACCAACCTAAATTGCTTAGTTTCAGACTAAGGTCTTTCAGATCAACCCTTGTGAGCATTGCCCAGAAAATTCCTTCACCAAGGTCTAACATAAAATATTCTAAATCTCATCCTTAATACAGCTCCACACAGGCTGTGATTTCATTTATCGAGTTCAGTAAGCTACATTGGAGCAGGAACATTTTAATTTATTTTTCAGTTGAATAAATTTTATAAGTTAGGAGCTATTTAAAAAAATCATAATCAACTCGAAGCGTGGAAACATCTCCTATGTATCTATTTGAGTATCTTTGCGTAATCTTGTCAGATTGAAGATGGAGACCAAACCAAAAATGGATGTAGGAAGATTGTTTAAGGAAATTTATCCCTTGAGTAACAAAAAATAATAATGAAATATAGCTTCCTCGGTCAAATGTATGCCACATTTGAAATTTATCAGGGTAAAACCAAAGCTTACCAGGAACTGATTAACAGATTTTGTCTTCCCGATCTCCTTAGTATTGTACGCCGAGAAGTAAACTAGAGCAGCGTAAGTGCTACTGGAACCCATATCGTAGAGTATAACATGTCGTGACTCGTTCGAGAAATCCTTATCAAGCCCATACTGCAAAGCAGCGCCAGCGTGCTCGTTAATCAGTGAAAGCACATTGATCCCAGCCAGATGCGCTGCCTGAAGCACTCCCCTCCGTTCCGCCTGGCCAAAATAGGGTGGCACTGCAATCACCGCATCCTTCACCGGAACCCTCGCGTGGGACTTCGCTAAGCTCATCCCATAAGTAAGGATCATCGCAAGTAACTCCTCTGCGGTATAGACGGTGACCCCATCATCGACCCTGATACCGGCGGCCCCTCTCGTGTCCTCGATGAGATCGTACGGTAGGTAGAGCGAATTGGCGAGATCCTTGGCATGCTTATAAGACTTCCCAATCATGTCGCGGACCAATGAGTACACCTTATCGGGGTACCTCGCGACGATCCCGGCGGCCTCCTCGCCGACGAAGCGGTTACCACCATGGAAGGCGACTAGGGCCGGGGACTTCCGTTTGGACATCTCGTTGATGGCGATGGAGATCGGGCTCTGGCCGGGCTTCAGGTTGACGACGGCCACCTTCATCCATTCGGAGCCCAGATCGATGCTCGAGACGGCCGATTCGGAGGGAATCGAAAGAGAGGAAAAAATCAAAAATAGGGCCAAGCGTAATCGGATTCCAGCCGCAGATATCATCATCTTGGCGGCGGCCGATCTCGAGCGCCGGCCACGGATCAAGATCAAGAACGGATTTCTGGTAGCGAAAGATGGGCTCATAAACCAGGGGATGGGGAACGGGAGGGGAATACCACCATTGGAAGATGATTAGAATTAGGGTTTGGAGAAGTCGCCTCCGCGGGAATTGGAATTGGAGCTCTACGGAAGGAGGAGGAGGGAAGCGGAGCTCACTCTTCTCTTCCGGAGTTTTCTTACTTCTTTATTTGATTTTTCACCGCTTTATTTTCTTTAAAATAGTTGTCCGTGTCACATATACACACGTATAATAGATCAAGGGAAAATTGGACCCTAAAAAAGCGAATTACTACATGGAAAGGCCGAAAACAGCCAATGGAATCTCGCCACGTTGACTGAGTACACATGGCAGTTGGAAGTACGCAGGGCGCGTTGGGAGATCGTGGGTCCATTCCGCGGGCTGATTAAACTCTATGGGACAATCTTGGCCGTTGATAAATGGACGGCGATGACAACTTCACGCCAAGTTTCCAACGGCCCAATAGACATCTCGATCTGTCGGCCAAGGCTTCTCTAATCAAACAGTCCGGCCCAGATTTGTCGTGCCTCATGACCCTAAGCCTCGGACCAGCCCACCTCACAAACGGATCCAACATCTACGAATCCAAATTTAAATTAAACATATTTAATTTTTATTTACATTTTTTTAACTATATTATATATAGATCTTCTTAGCACATAATTCTCCGTGAATGAAAATATTTTATTTTTGTTAATAACTTTACACATCTAGTTTGATATAAACTTTTTTTTTTCATATATTGTTTCTTAGGGACCAAACGATCATATCTATAAAGCATCATTGGCCTAAAAACTATGTTATAGAATCGTTGTTGATCACACAAAACTGATGATGTCCTCCTCTACTTTAAACATCATCCGAAGAAGAAGATGAGGAGGGAGGGAGGGAGGGAGGACCACAAATGCACTAGGAAAAGAAGATGCATCAAGAAGAAATGCTAAAAACGTAGTGCCCGCCACACGGATGAGGAAAGATGAGTTGGCCGGCCATCGCTGCCAAATTTATCAACACCCACTCCACTACTTAAGTTCTTTGCTTGTGGCCAATGAATTCCTTCCACATGATAAAAAAGATTTGAGTTGAGTTGAATCATCATTTGTCTCAAAAGTTTATGTTGAGTCCATTCATATACTTAACTCCACTTGAATGATCGAGTACTGTAGTGTCAGAGATATTGCCATGCACCTTAAAAGCACGAATGTGGAGAAGGAACAATAAAATATCAATCTTCTTCGCATCTCTATCTAAGCTTTTAAGCTCTACAATTCCCTTCCTATTGTCTATCTCTGTAGAGTTGCATCGCTTGCAGATGCGAAGAGTTTGATTAGGTCGGAGCTCCTTTAGGTGCATGGCGTTGTTTCTTTAGTGGGGGCGGTTTAGTTAGGGATGTGGAATGGAACAAATGCTCCATCTCTTATTGCTCACATATGATGACCCACTATGTATTTTCTTAATCCCTTATTGCTCCATCTCTCTGTCTTTTACTTTACATAAGTCTGGTTTTGATTGCATGCAGAGATCGAGGAAGGCTATTCTCGCACTGCAGCAGTCACCTATAACGTCATTGCACTATGCCACAATTATCTATACACCTATGAGTCAGTGTGAGCCAATCCCTCTTATTTTTAATACCTCTACCGAAATTAAGCAATAAAAGAGAATAGAAAGATGCATGTAGTCATCATCGTCATCCCATTATTACAACCACTAGGCTTAATTAGCAATCGTAAATACATCAGCAACATTAAGCACGGAAACACCCCAACATATATCAGACTCTGAGACACATCAATCGAACTACTAGTCCCACAAACCAACCTAATTAAGAAGCTTAAGGTGACAAATAAAAAGACAAACGCAGAGCATGAAAGTAAAGAAGGAAGACGAACTCAAAGCACGTGTGTGTGTGTGATTAAAAGCCTCGATATCATGGAGGAGCCACGGTCCCTGCAGCTGCTCAGCGGCGCCGGGCGGCTGGCTCCTTCTGCGAGTTGAAGTAGACGGTGGCGACGGGGAGGCCGAGGTCGTACTGCGCCGCCAACGACCGGGTGTTGAAGTTGGCGCGCGTTGCCGGGGGCGCCACCCCCGGCAGGCGAGACTTCTGCTGGAACAGCACCAGGACGTACCGGTGGATCCCCACCGGTGGCCTGGGACCCATGTACGGCACCGCCTCCTGGCCTGCCCAACCAGAGAAGCAAACGTGGTGAGCAAGAGTCCGCCGGCGTCATGCAGCAACGACAGGTGTCGTGCCATCGGTGAGCCACCTCTCAGGCGGAGGCAAAGTGTAACATGTGTCAGACGTAGAGTTCAACAAGTGTGGGGTGCCATATGAGATCCAGTGGAGCAGTTCGTAATTATGTGGGTTTGTAGAAGAGGTTGCTTTCTTTGAAGAGAGGGTTTGTGGGAGAAGATCTCAAGTTGTATGCACCGTTCATGCAGTGGCCAAGAGAAAGAAGACTTTTGGAACATATGCATGCAGGTCACAATCATTCACCATAAAGTCAATGGTCATTTCTAGCCTTCTCTTCTCACTTACCTCGAGAAGGATCCGTTCCACCCGGCATATTAATCACCATCCTGAATCCACAGATACAACAACAACAAAGAAAAAAACGTTTAGAAAGGAAGATTTTGCACGAACAGACCACATATATAGGTACAGGAATGATACTATAGTCACAATAAGCAATTCGAAGGGTGATTACCAGTGGAGCCACTCCCTCATTGTGGGATCACTAGGGCTGGGTGCATCAGGGTCAGTCATTACCTGCACACCAGAAAACTCCCCTGTAATCCCTTTTTCGACTTGAATTCAAGTAACGAAAGAAGAAAGAGGAAACGTTCACTTCAGCAAACAAGCAAGCGAACCCCCAGAAATAAGCTTCACAGACCAGAGTATAGAGGTCGGCCTGCCTGCCTGCGATCTGCACCGACGGCGGGTTGGCAGCCATGGAAGGCTTGATGTCGCAACCGTTGTTGACGTGCTTCAATCCAAACCTCACCATCATGCTTATGGTGGGCACAAAAAGGTCTACCACATCTCCTATCACCCTCCCCACCACCAGGGGATCCACATAGCCAGCCATGCCAGTTATCTACTGGTTTATTACCTAAAACCAAAGGTCACAGAGGAAGTAAACCAAGAAAGTGGTGAAGAGGTTGCAAAGAGAAGAGGAACCAGAGGATGTGTGTTCAAGGTTTAGGGTAGCTGTTCGAGGCTTTATGGCAAGAAAAGCGTGGTCGAGGGCGGGGCGATGGTAAAGCATGGATATATGTCGTAGCGTAGGGTTCTTCTCGGACAAAGCATGAGAGCGACACGTGGAGGCCATTAGCGGAATTGAACAGGTGTCAATCACAAGTGGATTATGGGGATTCGCTGATAGGAAGGCGGGGGATGCAAACGCAGGTGGGAGACGAAGTCGGTTCAGCCATGCACGACATCATCTGCGTTCGCATGGACGAATGATCCGGACAGATTTATCCTTTGGGCCTTCCTGCGCAGGATTAATACTCGTTCTTCCTTCCGATTTCGGAGCACAAGCATATATGATCACCATGCAATCACGTTCAAGTTTTCCTGCGCTACAGCATGCGATCACCGGCTGAGGATGTAGCGATAAGGATCAACCTGAATCATGCAGCAAGAACAATATGTTGAGCGTTACGTCATCCAAGATATGCAGGAGCAGAAGCCTCCAAAGAATGGTTTCGAAGGGTGTGAGGCACGCATAGGGAACGATGACGCAAGGCTTGGAGGGATGCGCAAGAATCTGCACAGGAAGCCAAGTGGATCCAAGTGGATCCAAGTGCACCACCAGGTGACTCCGGCATGGAGCTTTTGTTTGGTCGAATAGCAGCGAGGAGAGAGCAGAGCGCAAAATTCTTGGTAGGCTGCACATGTATCGATCCCATCAAATCGAGCCACCTGTTGATAAGGAAGAATTAACACGAAGTCGAAAGCAGAGTTAGCCTTCCTCGACCTGATACCTCCAAGGAAGCAACTCAAGTACAACAAAACTAAAAGCAGCAAAAGAAGCTCTATCGACTTACTTCCTCAGATCGGTCTCTGTATCTGCGTCGTCTACGCAGCAGCTACCTCTTCCGACTTCCTAATTCCTTCAGCCAAATCGATCCAAGGCTCCTTGTTATATAAACACGATCTAACTTGGAGTGATGATTTGATAATCTATTATTGCCGAGATTAATAACAGCCAACCAGCTGCAATTTTGTAGTGATGATGGAAGATATCCAAAGAGACTATTATAATTTAAGTTCAAGAATTGAAGCTGATCAAAGTTTTCGATTGAAGAATTGAAGAACTTTTGTAAAGAGTGGTGATGTGTTTTTATATAGGTTTTGAGGAAAAGATTTCCCTCCATCATATGCTTAAATTATTCAATCAAATAATGCACAATGTGGTTGATGCTTAAATTTGATTGAGAATGTAAGGAATATAAGAATATCATTCCATATTTGCTTTTGTCATAATCTTCTATCGTGTCCTCACAAGATTGAGCTTCCGATAAGGATGTCAATCTTAGACCATTGTAATTGAAATATCTTATGAATGAGAAGCTTTGTGATGCAATTTGTTAGTTGGTCAGAAGTATGGATGTGAGAAACATGTAGTTGATGTTTGACAACTTGATCTCTAATAAAATGGAATTTAATGACAATATACTTCATGCGTGAGTGAAATATTGAATTAGTGCATAAGTATGTGGCACCAATATTATCACAGCATATTGTAGAAGTGGATTTAGAGGTGATGCCAAGTTCATGTAGCAGATTGGTGACCTAGTTGAGTTTTACAGTGACGATAGCGATAGCTCTTGATATTTAGCTTCAGTAGTGGATCCTGCGATTGTATTCTATTTCTTAGAATTTCAACTGATTAAATTTGCTTCAGACAGTGTAGGTTGACATAGATGTTCTATCATCAGTGTTGCTTGTCTAATCAACATCGACGAAGGCATGAAGATGAAATGATGAGTATTTATAAAGAATAAATCTATAATTGAGAGTCTCTTTAGGATACCACAGAAAATATTTTAGTATCGACCAATACGTAGTGGAGGGATGATATATCGATTATGATAATTTATTGACTACAAATGAGACGTATGAATGTGTGAGAGAGATATACCGTAAGGAATCAAATATTTGTCAATACTATGTAAGATCCATAGTAGAGTTGTCATCATATAATTTAAGTGATTCAATAATGGAGAGTGGGATGGTGATTTCTTTGACATTTTTCATGTTCTTTTTTGATAATAGATCTTGAATGTACTTTTTTGAGATTAAAAAAAATCTAGAATATATGAATGTTGCTTCTATTTCCAGAAATTAGCTTAAGGTTCCTATATCTTTGATATAGAATCGATCTAACAATTACTTAAAAATTACTTGATCTCTATGATATTATTGCTTATGATGATAATATCATCTATATAAATCAGTAGATATATAGTACCTTCCTTTTGTTATCATAGAAATAAAGATGTTTTAGATTTAAAGTTGATGAAGTCATCTAACATAAAAAATTATCTAAGTTTGGTATACTAGGCTCTTGGAGCTTAGCGAAGTTCATAAATAGCTTTTCGTAATTTATAAACATGACTTAGAAATTAAGGATGGATAAAACCAAGATGTTGTTGCATAAAGACATCTTCAGATAATGTCCCATGTAAAAAAATATTGTTAATATCTAGTTGACATATATGCCAATCTTAGTGATAGCCAAACTCAAGATGATTCAGATTATTATCACTTTAACAACCAGACTGAATGTTTATATGAAATCAACACGTGATCGTTAATGAAACACTTTAGCTACCAGATATGTTTTGTATCTGAGAATGAATCCATTTGAGTTCCGCTTAATTTGAAAAATCTATTTACATTTGATAATATTTTGTGTGTGGTAAGATAGTACAAGGGTCCATGTCGCATTATGGAATAGAGTATCATATTTTTTATACATGGTTTTACACCCGTATAAAGATTTTTAGGCTTATGTGATGATTATGGGTTCAGGTGGAGAGCTAATAGTAGCATAAAGATTAAAGATTTGATGTGATTTGAAAATATCATTTTTTGAGCATATTGTGATGTGAAAATATTATTAGGTTATATTGTAGGTATGAGAATTGGTAGAGTTATGACACATACCTGATCAAGCTGATGCATTGTGGTGTTACTTGGATTAAGAGAAGACAAAGACATCATTTGTGATATCGAGGGTATTATTTTATTAGGCATTACAGGGTGAGTTTGTGAAGAAGTAAATACTCGTATGAACCTAATGATGTAGTGAAAGGTGCACTGCTGATTGATGTAGTGAAAAGTGCACTTGGGAGATTTTGATGTATACTCATATGAACCTAATGATGTATGGTTATTGTAGTAGCTCGTATTATTAAAGGAACAAGATTTTGGAAGGGAAAGATGGACTTAACAAAAATAATATGACTTGATACAAATACATTTTGAGTTTAAGATCATAATATCGAAATGTATTATATTCAAAAGAGTGCTCAACGAAGATGCAAGGTATGAATTTTGGTGTTAACTTGATGCATAGGGGCGTAGCCAATGATAATATAAATAACTAAATATTTTAAGTTTTTGAAGGCTTACGGTATTGTGAAATAATTTTTCAAATTATAACTGATGTTATAGGATTGGGGTGAGCATACAATTAATAAAGTGGACTACAGTTTGAAAGTCTGTTGACTAAAAAGTTAGTGGCATAGAGGCTTGGTGGAAAAATGTGAGTTTAGTTTCTAACTATATGTCAATATTTTCATTCATCATAGCCAACTAGTTAAAGTGTATGTGATGGTGATTTAGGATGTTGTATACCACAAGATGAGAGATAAGTTATTGGAGCTTGGTATTCACCTTCTCTATTAGAATAAATTATTTTAATGATAGACTGGAATAAGTTCGTGACCATCTTTCTAAAATGGATAAAAATTCTAGTAACTTTATATTTATATATGAGAGGGTATAGTCAAATATATTTGGTGAAATAATATATGAAAATAACATAAAATCTAAAATTATCAAATGAGGTGGTTGGGGTAGGTCCCATACATAATATAAATAATTTAACGTGGTTTGAAGCAGAATATAAAAAATATTCCAAAAGATATAACTTTCATCGTTAAAACAAACATTATAATGAATTACAATTCTACTTGAAAATAAAAAGGAGTAACAAAATATTAGCTATTATTGAATGAAGGATGATAGATGACTAAGGCGGTGATATCACACATTGATTGGAGTAGCAACTAAAGCAAAAATAATTGATTTGGTGATTTATGAAGTTAATAGTCATTCTTAGATATTATTTTTATCCTGGCCTTGGACCAAGAATGCTATTATGCTTAGATCTTTTACAAGAAACGAGTTAGAAAAAAACTTCATAAAAGTATTATTTTGTTTGCAGAATTGAGATACAAAGATAAGATTTTATTTGATATGAGATGCATATAAAATATCATCAAGTATAAAAATGTTTATATGTGGATTAAGTATTGTAAATCAGAGGTGATATTATGAGAAGTACTATAGTCAACAATCCAGTTATTTAGATGAGTAGTCGGAGTAGTCATGATGCTCACTTGAGGTCAATTGGGTATAGTGGTAAGCTTAAGTCGAGACCAACAAACTTTTACTATGTGTCCAATTTTATGTGAGATGACTTTTTATCAATTATTATTGTTGAGATAACAAAACCGTTGATAATTGTAGTTGAAGTTATTTTTTAGGTTGTTTAGATTAAAGTTGCCATGTGTTACCCATGTGTTTAATAGTATAATAGAAGATGATAACTTTGTGTGTTACCCATGTGTTTAGGAGATATCTTGTTCAATTCTTTATTAAAGTTCTTATTTTGATTAATATTTCTTTTTGGACTTTTGATTGAATTGTGCTATGATAGTTGGTTATGTCATCTACTATTCTTGTTTTAAATATGTTTCATAATCAACCATCTTGTCATACATTTCTTCAAATGACATCGTTAGTTTTTTATATTCATCTAATAAGCCACTGAGAATATGAATAATGTTTTCTTCGTTACTCAAGTGATGACCCATTAATGCTAAGTCATCTATAATAACTTTTAGATTTTACGTATAATCAATAATAATACTTCCTTTTTGGGTTATTTTTAGAAGAGATGGTATTTTCATAAAAGATCATACTTCTATCATATCGCTACGTAAGATTAATGATGCTATAAAGCTAGTAACGGAGGCTTGAATAATTTTTAGAATAATATAGTCTATACATAATCATAATTTATAATTAGGATTTGCTATTAGGGTTGGTTATCCTACTAATTAATATTTTTGAATGGACATAGTCTACTACATGAAGAGAATGTTGGTAAACTAAGCTCTTCAAAATACATAATTACTGCCTAAGGATCAAAGTTGCTGCATGAATAGACGAGAGTCATATAGGTGGAGAGCAAATATTGTTCCCTAAGAGAATAAATCACCGAAACTTAGGAGCTAGAAGAGGAAGAAGACATGATTGTTGGATAGTCAAAGGAGAAGGCACGCCAGAGCAGTAGACAGTAGCAGATGATGTAGTTGAAGAAGCCGATGGAAGGTAGTCGGGAGAAACCAGTGCTTGTGTTGCAGTGATGTCTGATGTTTTTGATCTACGGAGGAGGAAGAATCGTCGGTGCATTAACGAGGCAGCAGATCAGCAAGGAGTCCCAATGCAAATTATAGACGAGTAAAGTAATCTTTGTCGGCGAGGGGAACTATCTGTTACAAATTGCCAACGGATTGGTCAGATCAGCAAGGTGGATGACTGATCAAATCAGCAATGAAGAAGGGAACGATCGCCGGAGACGATAGATCATATCAGCGTCGAAGGAGGACTAATCAGATCATCGAGGTGGTGGAGCAGATCTATTGCGCAGATCGCGTTGTCGTTGCTGCTGCTACGACGAGGAAGCAGTGCTGCTATCGCTACAGATCAATGAAGACTGGTTGCTGCTATTGCTGCAGATCAACAAGGATACGACATTGTTTGCTACAGCAACAACAATAGCGGGGGGTGAAGAGGAGCAACCGAGGAAGCTGTGTCGGGTAGGTCAACGAGAAGAGCCAAGCGGTGGGTGAAGAGGAGCAACATAAGAAGCTGGGTCGGTGATGGACGATGGTGGCGAGCGAGAAGAGCAGATCTAAGAGACTTGGCATTGGAGGAACATCGGGTAGAATAGGAAATCGACAACGAGGTAATCGCTATGGCAGATCAGCAAAGAAAAGGGATTGCTATCTTCTATAGCAAATCACCATAATCTCAGGTATAAGGTACAAGAAGATGACACCAAGTTTAACTTGGATCAGTTCACACACCGATCTCGTATGGTTGCAGTGGAAGAAAAGACACAAATCAGAAGAGGTATGAATCCCAAAAAAATAACAATCTATCAGAAATTAGGCGGCTGCAATGTAGGATCTTCCAATTGAAAGCTTGTATTGCAATATAGGTGGCAATCTTCTCTTTTATTATTCCAATGTAATCCACACCTACCAAACCTTTTAATTTTTGTAAGACAGAAGCACGGAACAATGCAACCTTAATGTTAAGAAAAGGCATCCCGATAGCAAACGATTAGCCAAAGATTACGTGCTTGTATCAATGCACCCTTCATCGTTTTGTATGACCAAACCAGCAAAGTTATGGGAACGGAAAGTGATCTCTTCAAATCGTCAGTTGGACCGATGGATCAATTGGCTGCACCACATCAATTACAAGTATTTTAGAATATATGAATTTATCCACAACTAAATATGGTATAAAATTTAAAATACTATTGTAAATAAAAAAATAAACAATGTTAGACAAATGAAAAATAATTTTTTTCATATAGACTACGATAAAAGTTAATAATATCAAACGACACTATAAACATAGACCTCTCATCCAGAATATCTAAAAAGTAATTACATGAGGATGTAGCATGAGAAGGTGGATATCAGTCAGAAATATTGGATGTGGAATCAAACACAGGTAAGTAAAACAAGGCATGGATTCCTTTTTATTGATATTTAAATAAAAATTGTGAACATAACAGACACTTCAAAATATTGATATCAATGTAACTATTTCAACAAGAAATATTGATATGGATTTAACATACATATATAATGAAAGTTTAAGCAAAACTTGTACTAAAAGCAAAACAGTGCATTTCTGATATCCCTGGATTTGATGGATCTGCTAAGCTGAGCTTTTTAACCACTCAAAACTGTTTTTCTTGAACAAGTTTAGCAGTCGAGCAACGGCTAAACTACTGATTTAGAGGACAGTAAATGCTTCTCTATCGCGACAGATTGGTACAATTCATATAACATGGATCACGTATCTGTAGATAAACAAATTATATTTAGCACAGATCTTTGCAACAGCAGAAAACATAGTTCGATGTCTTTGCAATACAAGTACCTCTTCACTGAAAACATCAAAAAATTTGAGAGCATCAATAAGCTTAGAAAGATGTAACAGTACTATGTGCGCTTGGTTTGTTTGCTTGTGCCAAATCACATCAGATAGACTAATATCATAATTCAAAGCATATATGTGTGCACCTAAACTACCAATACAGGCATAAATTATTTAAAGCAAAGCACAAAACAAGATCCTGCTACTAGAGTTTTCATTTGTCATAACAATATACACGATGCCTAAACATAGCTCTTCAAAAGGAAAAATCAGCAGGACTGGATTACCAGCTACAGACCACACGAGGTAAGGGACAGCTTTTACAAGAAAGAAACACAACATAATTCTATAAATTCAAACAAACATACCGTCCCATGAAACATACTTCACCCTTGGTAGAACCTCAATCACCCAAAATTCAGAAAGTACTCCAGCCTTGGTAGAACCTTAATCACCCAAAATGCACAGAGGTTGCCTCATGCTAAGCTCTGCTCGAAGCTTTGGAAAAAGCTGTAGGTCGTTGCTTGTTCCCAAAACTTTCTGTCATCCAGAAAATCAAGTTACAAATAACTAGCAATAGGAGATTATCAGGACATTGCACTTTTGTTTGTCACAAATAACTTCAACAATGATGACTAAGTTTAATCTGGTAGAAGATGCACCACATAGCATGGAAACATGCTCCTTAGTTCAGCAATAAAGAGAGCAAGAAAGCAATAAACAATACAGAAGATAGGCAGTATTAATTAAAACCATCTTTGCTTAAAGGTTTCACAAGAAGAAGCAGATCAGTGTCCTGTCCTCTTTTCAGAACTCTGTAAACGAAAACTCCACTGAAACTCCTTAGGTACTTTTAGTTGCATGCCTCTGTTGGAAATTGAGCATAGAGGACTCTAATGTGGTGAAGCTTCTAACATCACAGCCAAAACTTAGTACAACATTAAAACTATTGTCGTTGTCACTTCATTCTTATTTTGATAGCCATGAACCAGATCATGTAACTATAGAAACAAGTAATAGGACTAGCAACAATGAAGGGCAACAGATAGCATAGAGCTAACAAAATGATCAAGGAGGCATACTGGCAGCAAAGGTAATTAATATATTCTGCAGAATGGGAACAAATCAGCAATATACCAGCAGAGACATTGCTATCAGCCACCAAAATGTCGGCAAGTGCTTGACATTGGACCCGATATCAAGATAATACAGGTATACTTAGTGTTACGTGGCAAACACTGGAACATAAAACCATGCTGTAAAGACTGGAACATAAAACCAAAAGAAATTACACACTGCCATCAGATTGGAATGAAGGAACCAAAAACCAAAAGGTCCTATCAAGTGATGAGTAATGATAAGTAAATAAAGGCTCCAACAAGACATAGTCCCAAGAGTTTCAAAGAAGACAAAACTTAAGGGATCCCAAACCTTAAACAGGCTCCAAAAAACATTAATTACGGAATAATTAATGTATGAGTTGAAGGAGCTGCCAACATGACATGAATCCCAAGGTCAGCTACATGGCATAAAAGGTTGACAAGATGAACCATCGAAGGTCGTATATGAATTCCCTTGCACTGAAAGACTTGGAAAGTAGAAATATTGTGACCTTTTTTTTTTGGTAAAGAATGTCATAAGTATAAATTTTAAAAGATCATGGACACTTGATAAAGAAGCCCACTCAGCAACTGTCGGAGAGGTGGACATACCACTTTAACTCAAGAAGCATCCGGATAATAGCAAGAAGGATTTAAGTGCCATCTGGTGCCTAATCAAAATCAAGCACCTTTACAAAAGAAGCAATTTTAAAATATAGGCCTAGAGTCATCTACTGGCAATATGCTCAAGACTACTCAGTTTAGGGTTGGCTCCAGTGTTCTTACCTAAGCTAAACGCTCGCCTATGTTTATTTAGGTAGGTCAGTTTAATCACAAACGAATTAAATAATAACACTGACAAGTCAACAACCTAGAAGGAATACTATCATAGGCTTGTAAATATTCAATGTACTAATAAGAGTTATTAACCTTACATTACAGACGATCAGAAAAGATTCCATTGTTCTAGCATGTACATTATAAAAGTTCCAATGAAACATACGACAAAATTTAATGTCAGAATAAGTTAAACTTTTCTTGCAAACCATAACAAGAAAATATATCCAGGATGGTGATTATTACCAAGGCAGCAAGATGAGCTTCCTGTAAAATATTTCCATCAATCTCCAATCTAGCAATTGGAAATTCTGGAATATGTCCTGATTGCTTCTTACCAAGCAAATCACCAGGCCCACGAAGTAGAAGGTCAGCATTTGCCAGGTAAAATCCATCAGAAGATCTTTCAAGTACTTTCAATCGATCGAGACCCGCAGAAGTAGAAGACAAGAAAACACATTTAGATTTTCTTTCTCCTCTTCCAACTCGTCCTCTCAACTGATGCAACTGAGCAATTCCAAATCTCTCAGCATTCATAACAACCATCATAGATGCATCGGGGACATCAACACCAATCTCAATGAGTTGTGTTGCAAGGAGTACACGGGTTTCCCCAGTTCTAAATTTTCTCAGTGCATCATCTTTTTCATCACTGGTCATGCGCCCATGCAGCAGACCACATTGGTAACCTCTAAAATTGTCTGGTATTGATTGAAAATCAGCAGTAGCAGCATGAAGCTGTGGCAGTTGCTCAGATTCTACAATTATTGGATAAACAAGATATACCTTTCCTCCTGCTATCAACTCATCTCTCATCATCTGCAATGACATGCAATATGTTTCAACAAAGATCTTCAGGACATGAACTAAAATGGTAAGTTGTTTTATTGTTATGAAATACCAAGATATTAAATAAATATCATTTTATGGGAAGCACATAGAAGGAAAAGTGGCCATTAATGATTTAAGGAATTCAGAGTCGCCATGTCAAGTTTTATGAGAGCATAGATTTTGTTTGGAAAGTTATTTTTGAATTTCTGCTTGCCAATTTTCCATTGAATTTCTTGTCTAGTATTCATGGCCTCATAATAATGACAAATCAGACCTATGATCAATAAGGAGGAAGTATATCTCAGTTTTAACGAAAACATAACTGTGTTCATTAGAGTGTATGTGTGTGTGAGCATGCATATTTAGGAGAGATTGCCGGGCTACATGACCTTTTTTGTTGTGTCAATTGTTATTTTCTACTTGCTGAGTTTTGATTGAATTTATAGTCTCATAAAGCATAGCCTTGTATAATAACAACAAATCAGTCCTATTACCAATGAGGAAAAATATACATCACTTTTAACCAAAATCAAACAAGACTAAGTGTCTTTCTTAAGAGTGCTTGCATGTCTTCATGTTTAAGGGGATTCATGGGGATGTGAGACCTTTTTCCTTGCGACTTAACAGAGTTGTTCAGCTCAGGTTTAAGAGGTGGTGGCCCGATTCGCCCAAACCCTTCAGTGTGCATAAGAATGAGTGGGAGAGAGCGAGCACAATTTGGCAGTGACGTCAAATCCTATTGAGCTGACAGCTGAAGAAATACGAAGCAGGCAGTAAGATTGGTTCAAAGGGGCTACAAGGCAGTAACCCTTGAATCTGACCCTAACTGTCCACAAAGGAACAGTCCACATCCCAATTTATGCCTGGATCAGTACACACCGCTGGTACATAATGGCCGAAGAAAATTAGGAACCATGTATCTGACATTCTAATGGTGCTGTCAAGTAATCTCAAGGTACTTATAAGTAATAAGCTTACAATACATGCATACCTATAGGCAAAAGCAGCTCACACAGGCCCTCAACCACACACATCGCATCGAGTGGCAGATCTAGTGTTTGTGTTCAGGAACCCACTTGCATGCTCATGCCTTTAAGCTAAAGCAGCCTATACAGTCCCCTTGCACTTCATTCCGGCATAGCAGGCCTCAACTTTATGTTACGAATCCCACCTGCATTTAGTCGTTTATTTTTCGGCCCTCTTGGCAATTGATTTGAAGTGCATATAGGTTGGATTTTTCTAAATATATGAGTGCATTTAGCACTTTTCTTAAATTATGGCTCTGTTAAGGGTGTCAAGTTGTCTCCCAACATTTAAATTTGAATCATTATTGGCAATCTTTGTATTTATAACAGATAAACGCTAATCATGTCCAAAAGACTATGCATTATATAGAAGATGAAACACTTCAATAGTTGTCATTCTAAATTTCTACGAATACATAGCACATGGTTTGAAAAGCAGGTCCAACAGTGTTACTGACTGGTATCTGCCGTTCCAACCAAATGTTCATAATGGTTCATACAACTCGGCATCACTCAGTAGACTGCTCATTTATTATATCAATGTTCGATTACATCATGCGAGACAGGTCAAAATACGATGTGGTATTTTGATATCATACCAATCTGACAATTTGTCAGATCCAGTATTGGACCAGTATTTAAAAACTTGAGATAGCATATTAGCTATTATATGTTTAATCTAACTAGGAACTTTTGATTCTGTTGCAATGTAATGTGCTCAAATGGTTACGCCACTAATAAGCGGCTTGGTGATTTTAATAGAAAAGCTATTTAGCAAATTTTATGGGTAATTTGGAATGTCACAAACCACAAGTTATGGGACTCACACTTGTGGGCCCACTTAACCCAATAAGACTAATCAGCGCTTCATGTTGCATTACTTGCTTGTAGAACAGTCTTCTCCATATATTATTTCTTAGCTTAAAATTTTATCAGCTTATTTACAGTTTCTTTAAATTTTACTTTAAACATGTCATAGGATAACTACAAAAATCAATAACCGCATCTAAAGAAAAAGTTTGAACAAGATAATTTTAATCAGGGCATAATAATCAAAGCTTACCTACTTTGCAATTAAAAATATATATATGGAACAGCTGAAGAAAATATAACGTGACATTCATTTACTAGTTAAACAGGCATCCCCACTTAAAAGTTAAAACCATAAGAAAACTGAAATGAATCAGAAGAGTGATGCACATGCAAAAGGCACATTTTAGCTCACAATGATGGAATCCTTCAGATTACAGAACGAACTGACTACACTAAGATTTACACAAATTAAAAGATGATTGTACAGCTATTGTCAGGGTACAAAATAGTTTATAAAATTGTATTAATTGTTACCTGGAATACCTTCTCAAAACCAATTTCATTTTCTTCAATAGCAAAAGTCTGCACTGGTGACCGACCAGGAGGCAAATCTGTAATCTACAGGAAAGAAGATCAAAGACAATGATCAACTAATCACAACTAAAACACAATGGAACTAAAAGCACTACGGTTGGAGTTATGAATATTGTTAACATATTCAAGGGCATATAAGCTGCACACATGATGTAGTCCAAGCTACAGATATCATTCTATAACATTAAAGACAAGATCTGAAAGTGTTTTTCACCATTCCAATCAAACATATGAGAGAAATTGTCAAATGTTTTCCACATAACATGAATTTCATTTAATTTTCTATTTTAGTAGTTTGCTCTCCCATGCAAAAATTATGATGCTAGTTTACCTCCTTATTTTCTATTTGTCAATAAAAAAGACACAAGTAAAAATGTGAATTCGAGAATAATTATTTGATATGATAGCTTGTACTTAAGTAAAGATGTGAAAAATGGTCACTGAGTCATGTGAGTTTTCACTTTTTTCCGTCTCCCTTTTTTCCAAGCTTCTGTTTTTTGTATAATAGAAGAAATTAAGCTAGATTGTATCAACGCATAAAGAGAATAAATGATCTCTACTCCAATAAATAATACTACTGATCACTTCATTCGAAGTATTGGGAAGAACAAACCATTCAATCTCAATTCTCAAGTAATCACGAATTATGCCATTAATTGTGTGTATAAAAAGCAAGAAAAGAAATATGTACTTGAGTTAGAGACATATCCCCAAATAAAGCCAAAGCCAATGTTCTTGGGATTGGAGTGGCTGACATTGCAAGAACATGTGGAGCCATATAAGCTTTATCTTCAAGAGAATCATCCAAGTTTCTCCAGTTCATTCTTAAGCTTGTTGAAGCAGAATATAACTGTAAAAAAAATTATCTTCCATTTGAGTCAGAGGCATCATTGATTATAGAAGAAAATAACAAATTAAAACAATACTATAGCTACAGTAGCATCTAAGTCTGTACATATAGACTGAGCTTGCCTAACATTTATTTGCGTTTTAACAAAACACTATTTGTTAAGAATGATGTATACATGCTGGAAGAAAACATGTTGAATGATGACAGCACAATTTCATGTTGATTCAGTAAAACAATCATAAAATTGTTTACATGGTCAGAACAACAAATAAAAATAACATATGAACAAGAAAATGGCATGAAGCATCATATCACCTGATCAAAAAAGGAAAAAAATCTACCATTATAAAAGAATTTAGATGTGGAAAGAAAGACTACATAAAAAGCTCTTACACAGTCAGTCACAAGTTAAAGTTCATGCCTTCATGGAGCTCAAGTTGAAGTTATCTGGATTGAGAATTGCCAAACTTGACAAGTTATTCACTCACAAAGGATAAAGCTAATTTGTTAAGATGGTAAAAGGCAAAGTCTCAAATCTCAGTCCAATACCTATTTCGTTGAGTGTGTTGTGTTGATACACCCCCATTCTGAACAATAATGGTCCAGTTAAGAGAGGAGAGAATTGAAAGAGAGGGAGATTGAGAAAGAGTGAAGAGGGGAGAAGGAAGCGGAGGTGAGGATAAGGAGGAAGAGGTGACAGACAGAGGAGGCAGGGCAGCAGTGGCGGAGGTGGTGGCAAGGGAGGAAGAAGAGAAGTCATCATGGTGGCAGGAGGATGGGGAGGGAGCAACAATGCCACAGGGAGGAGGCCATGGCTATATGATGTGAAGAAGGGGAGAGAGATGGACAAAAGGAAAGCGAAGAAAAAAAGAAAAGACAGATGGATGACAGCCAACATAATTTAAAAAAAAAAGGAAATATTGATACCAGAGTGGTAAGTTTACTGCACTATGTCATTCGGTGCTGGTCTACATATCCTCCAGTAAGCTTAGAAATGTCATTCAGTGCAGGTCTACATATCTTCCGGGAATAAGATTAGCATAATGAGCTTATTGGGCAGCACAGCCCACAGCTGAACCATCACTCAGTCCACCCCCTGATTGGCTGTCAGATCAGTAAATACCGACCCGTATCAATCGATAAGCATAGTATTTTAGAGCCTAGACATTAGATACAATACTAAGAGATCACATAGTCATATGTTATTAGTGCAATTTTGACAAAAATGGAGCTAAAAATTGGAAAACAGAAGTCCACAGCTTCAGCTAGTACATCAACGAATTTACATTAATGGGAATGCACATTTAGCTAGTCAAACTATGGGAAACCTTATGTTAAACCAAGACTCCGTCTCCAAAAAAGAAAAGATTTCTGCTCAAAAGGAGACATTAATTCTCGAAACAAATGCAGATCTCAAGCAGGAACATTAAGCAGGAAGAATACCATAGTACAAAATGTTCTAGCAACCAAGATCTTCATGAATAAAAAGCTATTACCAAACGAATTTGACAAAAAAAAATAAAAAATAGTTGAAAAGAAATATTTTTACCAAAATGACTTATGGTAGAAAATCCAAGGTAAAAACAAGTACCAAACTGTAAGAACCTGTGTTGTCAAAGGCGCTAAGAGCTAAAAGGCGCCAAGGTTTCAAAACACACGGGAAACCAAGCGTTCGCCTAAGCGAAATGAGATGCTCATCAATATAAAAATTATAAAATATAATTAAGCAGGAAAACAAGAATTAAAAAATTAGACAATACAGTACAATCTATGATTACCATGATTAAGATCCCAGGATTCTAAAACTATAGTGACAAGTGACACATTCAGTAATTAACACAATTCATAAACTATTATTAACAAGAATTGCAAGGAGAAACAAAGAACGAAAGTTAGTAATGTGGGCCATCGGAGCCCCACTGAAGTAGAGAGGAGAGGGAAGGGAGAAGGGGGAAGAGAGAAGAGGACAGGGTGTGTTGTTGGGGGGATTGGGCGACTTGTCATGAACAAATATGTACAAAGGGTGTTCACTGTAATGTTTGTGTCTTTTAGTTTTGTTTATACTTTGCACAGCATGTAGAGGGCTTACAATAGACTTAGCAGCCCCACTTTGATTGGCTTTCGTGGTCGTCTTAGTCCTGTAAATGCAGGCTGTGTGTAGCCATCACGCAGAGACAAAACTATCCAAAACCAGGCTATCTAAGCAACCATTTGAGGGTTTTCTAGCTCTACAGAGTGGTGCAAAGTATCAGCCAACACAGCACCTTGGAGCTACCCAGGTGGTACATGGTTGGATGAGCCTTTGGGATAGTGTCTAAGGCTAGTTCATTGCGTTATTCCACAACAATGTCATGTGGGCACTTATGGGGACTTTTGGCAGCGGCGGACCATCGTTGGACTTTTATCGCGTGGCTGTTCAAAGCTTACAAAATCTATATTTATAATTTGTATTACATATTAAGTGTTGACTGAAATGTCTACTTGTATAATTTTAAGTTAAATGCTTCCTCCAACCTGTCCAGTGATTTAAAAAGCGCTAGGCGCCAAAAGGCGCCAAGGTCCACAAACGCCCGAGGCGCTAGGCGCTCGCCCAGGCGCTCGCCCGAGCGAAGCGAGGCGCTAAATTATAAAAATATATAATATAATTATAAAAATATATAATATAATTATAAAAATATATAATATAATTATAAAAATATATAATATAATTATAAAAATATATAATATAATTATAAAAATATATAATATAATTATAAAAATATATAATATAATTATAACAATAATTTTAAATAAATAAAAATTAATAATATTAAAATCAAAATAATATATTATTAATCTATTAACAGAAAAATTAATCATTTCAAAATTCAAATAAACTTAATATTAAGAGTATACTGAGCCTAATGGAGAAACGAGGAAGCAGCGGCGAGCGACGGCAGCGGCGGCGAGCGACGGCAGCGGGAAAGGGAAAGGGAGCGGAAGGCGCGAGCAGCGGGAGGCCTCGAGGGAGGCACGAGCAGCGAGAAGGCTCGCGGGAGGGCTCGCAGGAGGCGAGAGGGCTCGCGGGAGGCGCGAGTAGCGGGAGGCGTGAGCAGCGGGAGGGCTCGAGGGAGGCGCGAGCAGTGGGAAGGCTCGCGGGAGGGCTCGCAGGAGACGCGAGCAGCGACAGCGAGCGACGAGATCGCGATCGGGATCGAGAGCGGCAACGGCAGCAGGTTAGTGTTGGGTTAGGGTTAGGGTTGGGGTTATATCGGTTTAGTTGGTTCGATTGAACCAACTAACAACCGAACCAGGACCGAACCAGACCTAAAATTCTGGTTCGGTCGCCTTGGTTTACCTAGGCGCTCGCCCGAAGCGCCCAGCGCCTGGGCTCGGGCGAGCGCCCAGGCGGCGCCTGTTTGAAGCGCGCCGCTTGGGACGTTAGCGAGGCGCTCGGGCCTCGCCTCGCCTCGCCCGAGCGCCTAGGCGAGCGCCCGAGCGCCTTTTGCAATCACTGAACCTGCCTTATCTTTTACAGGTCCTTAACGGACCATAAGAGGTTTCGACTTTCGAGGAGGTTGATCCTTTACGGATAGACATGCAAAGATGTCGCATGACTTAAGCAAAACCAGCCAAGTCTATGACAGATAGCATAATAGCCGAACAAGCATGCTTAGAAACACTTGGCATGCAAACGTGGGAATCTAACGAGATGGTGGACTTATCTAGGAGAGATAAATCCCGATTCTCTAGTGGGAGAATCATGTGCAACGGACTGCACATGTTGATGGGGTACCTCAAGATGACAACTCCATAAAGCTCAATGGACCGAGCAAGTGACGAGGAGTCGTCGTATGATCTCGCATAAGGTAATGCATTAGTAGACGCATTGTGAGATCAAGTCGGAGAGCAACCCTAGGCAACACCAAACGAATACACACTTAGAGCTAATGTGGAGATCAGACTTAATAGAGGGGTGACCCGTGGATTGGTGGGCGCAATAGCCATCATCAACTAAATACAAACTGAGAAACGGAGCAACTTGAGTGAAACTTAGTGAAGTGCTCAAGCCACATGAAGGGAGTCGATATAAAAGACGAAACATGGAGCAAAGGCGTGAAGCTTTCATCAGACAGAGGTCGAGGACATGAACTCTTGTAGAGGCAAGAGCAAGATCATGTCATTCTATAAGTCCCTCATTCTGATAAAGCAGACCTATGTTGGGTGGTGCAAAAGTCAAAGAGAGATTCAAGACACATACACCTTATCTCGATGAAGCAATTGATGGAGGGAATAAGGCAACTCAACTAGCAGAGGCGAAGTTGAGATCAAAAGGCCTTAACACGGGACAAGAGGACGTGGAGGCGGGTACTCTTAAAGAATATATCGATGTGCTACCGTTTGAGTTGCCCCAAAGGAAGCTGTGCACATTGGAGATTGTGTTGGGAAAGGAGGCTGAGATCCATACAATGGCGCACCAATTTCAGCGAAGTCAGTGGACTTCGAGAGTTGCTGAGCGACGGAGTGTCATAGAGCTGCACTTCGTTCGTGTGTGACACGAGAGCGGGTGGACGAAGGTCGATGGACAAAGAGGAGCAAACACAATCGGAGGTGACGAAGGCCCTACGATGTGCTAGCATATGTCATACATGGAGAGATCACAGTGCGAGTTTATCTAACAAATATTATTAATGCAATGGAGATATCAGTGTTCGCAATACCGTATCGTACCGGTATTTCAACCTGGGCTCGGTACCGGTACGGTACGGTGTATCGAGCGGTACACCCAGGTGTACCGAGAGGTACACTCAGGTGCACCGAGCACTGTAGCACTGCTACAGTGCACTGCTACAGTCGGACCGGTACCGGGCGGTCCGCGTACCGCTGGCCTGTCGGATCGGTACGTACCGCCCGTACCGGGCGGTACGATTCGGTATGGCAGACCATGGGAGATATCACTAGGAAGCGACATGGTGTAACAAATCGTGGTGGAACAGTTCAAGACAATGCAACACACAAGGGAGAAGTCCCATGAAGGACTTATCATACAAAAGTATGATCCGAAGCTATTGAGAGCTCCACTTCGGTGAGCAACACGACGACAATAAGGGTTATGGATTCAAGAAGTGAATGTTATGGTACAATATAGGCAAGTCTTCCGTGCGTGGACTGAATTTTGCATTGGATGAAAGCCTTGGTCATCAGCATATGAGGGGGTTGTGTACCACAGAGGGGGATTCCAAGTGCAAGTACTAGTGAATCCCATGGGGTAACTTCATTCGATTGGAGGGAGAGCGCATGGTTGTGAAAGGGAACCGAGAAGGTGAAAAATACAAAGGCAAACTCTAAGTACTGAGACAAGACCGAAGTGTAAAGGCTTGGGAACTTCGTAAGACCGATGCCAACGTGCTTCTAATCAATGTAGCCAAAAGTGGGGAGACTTTAGGTCAATGAAGGTGTACCCAACCAAGGAACGGAGTAGGTAGTATGTAGTGATGTACCTTTTGTACTCAGAGTAGGCGACAGAAATGATAGAGAAGATGGTACAATCTCATAGGCGTACAAAACTATCTAAGGCTCTTAAGTCGAGACAAAAATTTTTTATTTCGAGCAATAAGACGAATTGCAATAACTAATTCAACACAATGAGTGCAAACACTTTGGGTGCTTCAAAAGTGTGAGCAAAGAACAGGCAAAGGCTAGTTACCAACTTGATACATGAAGTACAACCCTCAAGGAGGTAGGCAAAGTCAAGTAACCTTTGCCTTCTCAACTCTTAAGAGAATAGGCGAAATCGAGTACTCAAATTCTTGTATTTATCCAATTGACACATGTTCAAAGGTCTCTCGAAGAGACTTAATAGAAGACAATAATTGTCAAATCCTCACCAATGATGGTCGGTTCTATCGAGAGTAGATTGTTTGCCTCATTTTCCAACAGAATGTCGATCGAAAGCAAAAATAATGCGAACCTATTTGAGACGACAACCTATCGAGAGTGATGCTGCGAAGCAAGAATAGGAGATTGGTAAGGAGGGAGGATCGAGAATGTTGCACATTGTCACACTTACAATCACTCTCACACCACACGTCACAGTATATATGTGGACTCTCATATCGCACATCACTATACATATGAAAAATACATTTTCCTTACAAATTATCTCTTTTTTATGCTTATGCAATGCATATATTAAACTTGTACCTTAACCAAACTCATGGTAATAATATCAATCAAAATAAATTTTAAAAAATATATTATGAACGTATATAATACATATGATCACAGTATCACTAATTTGCCTCAAAATTGAAGTGCCAACAAAAGGACCACAATCTTAATGAACAAATGTGATATAGAGCTGTAAATATGCATTTTTGGAACACATGGTCATGTTATGTCTAAACTAAGAAGCATACATCTTAAGATACTTTACCGGACCTATATTAGTGGTTGGTCGATCAATATGCACCGATCTGATTGATACACTGTTACTTTGTTATGTTGGTCTTACCAATGACTCAAAAAGGAAGGAGCAGCGGGTCAAGAAAGAGGAGGGAGGAAGAGAAGAGGAAGAAAACACGTACAATGGTGCTTGCTGCTCAGGGGCAAAGAGGACCTGTGGATGTGGCAGGCCCTAAACCCAAACATTAAGTATTTTTTTATTTTTGATTTGTTTTTTATAAGAGGAACCAATCAACCCAAAACGGGGATGGTCTGTATACCAATTCATGCCTGAATACCATCCATTTTGTATGATACCAGTACAAAATGCAGTCTATAGGTGACAGCTTCCATTATTATAAATATATATGTAAAATAAAATTAACTTCTTTTGCAAGTTTGGATACGATTATAAAAGGTTAAGAAAGACTTGCTAAAGCTCTTTATATACAGTATACTTCAACACCAATAACTGTTTCATAAATTGAAAATTGTAACGGGGTTATAAAGGTTAAGATGAGAAAGTACAACTTGCTAGAGAGTGAAAGTTCTAGGTAGGAAAAGAAGAGATGGAAGGAGAGTAGAGTAGAGAACAAGAGGAAGAAAAAAATACCTTATTCATATTAATTTTCCTATAAATTACTTCTAAATTACTCAAAAAATAAGAAAGAACATCCACAGTAAAGAACTTCTAGTATAAAAGGAAAGATCTTAGTGAAAAGCAAACAACCTTACTGTTAAATTTTCCTCTTTGGATGACACCAAAGCGATGCTGCTCATCAATGACTGCGATACGTAAAGCGGAAAATTCAACTTTCTCAGCTATAAGGCGGTGAGTTCCAATCACCATTGCTATTTCTCCCATCTGAAGACCCTGTTGACCAACAAGAGAAAAATAAGACTAAGATAATTACCTAAACCACAAAAGAATTAGGAAAAACACGTGCCTTGAGAACCATTCGTGACTGTTTTGAGGATGTAGAACGAGTTAATAAGGCAACAGAAGGTGTGCATTCAGTCCCTCCAATATTCTCCAACAAAGAAAGCAAATGTTCGTAATGTTGGATGGCAAGCAGCTCAGTTGGAACCATAAAAGCAGCCTGACAGAAGTTTTAGCACTTTACAATAATATTGATGGTAAAGCTTATTATTAATAAGCAGGCCAGCAATGCTAACAACATCAGATAAATTAGGATAAAATCAATTGGCAAGTGCATATCTTGATGTATCCAACCTGAAATCCTGAGCTTATAACTTCCATACAAGCCAAAAATGCAACAACTGTTTTCCCGCACCCAACATCACCCTAAAATAGAATTTCTCCGTTCAGTAATCATTTGGAAATCATCAATAGGTGAATTTTATTGTTACTATAAAATCACATGCAGGAATCTATTAGACATAAAATTGAAAAAAAAAAAAAAAAAAGTAGAGCAACTGAACAGCTTGACAGCAAGATCATTGCTGTTCATAAAGCTCAGAAATGTGAACAAAAGGAACTCACTTATTTCATGATTTTAATTAAGATATAACTGAAATAGTGACTAAATTCAAAGAAAAAAAGGCCAACGAAACCAAACATGTCCTCGGTACAGCAGGAGAGAAATCATCAGTCTACAAACAGTTATAAGAATAGCTAAAGATACCAGCTGTCTATAATAAATGTTCAAAGTTGGATTAACATCCAGTTAAATACAGAGGCACAAACACATTTGAATAGATGATACCGCTGCACTATCTATTTTCCTTTTCTGGGGAAAACTAAACAATTAACACTGCTACATGCTTCTTTCTGCTTCTAAAAATATGTTAGTTTCCTTAGGAGACTGGTTCACACAAAGTGACCTAACATCTTGAGCCAAAACTTTAGTAATTGACAGATCCAGTCATATACGCCCAACCAACCCCTTTTTCCATCTTATGACATTGAGCTATAATGTGTTACAAGTTACAACCTCCTCCATTTGAAGGCATCATGTCCTCATTAGGTAGCCTAGAGTCTACCTCTGGGATTCCTATATGGGATTAACATCCAGTTAAATACAGAGGCACAAACACATTTGAATAGATGATACCGCTGCACTATCTATTTTCCTTTTCTGGGGAAAACTAAACAATTAACACTGCTACATGCTTCTTTCTGCTTCTAAAAATATGTTAGTTTCCTTAGGAGACTGGTTCACACAAAGTGACCTAACATCTTGAGCCAAAACTTTAGTAATTGACAGATCCAGTCATATACGCCCAACCAACCCCTTTTTCCATCTCATGACATTGAGCTATAATGTGTTACAAGTTACAACCTCCTCCATTTGAAGGCATCATGTCCTCATTAGGTAGCCTAGAGTCTACCTCTGGGATTCCTATATGGGACCAATCAAGGAACCATAGTCCTAATAGTTGGCCATGGTTGACCCAGACTGAATAGGCCTCTTACCACTTGTTTGAAAAAACTTATACATGCAGAAAACTTTTGGTGATATTTTGAATAATATAGGAATAAGAAACAGTGGGACAGTGTTCATGTTCAAAAACCAATTTCAAGTTATAGCTAAAAACGAAAAAGAAAATAAAAGACAACACCTGTAGAAGTCTATTCATCGGAACAGGCCTCTTGAGATCCCAAATAATCTCTGAAACTGCATTTTGCTGACTAGGAGTAAGAGAATACGGAAGAGTCTTTAGAAAACTCTTAGTAAGATCAGACCAATCCTTAACACAGACAGTGTTTAATTCATGGTTCTTATATTTGTCCAGCAACTTTTCCTTCTCCATTGGTGTTCCAATTGCATCAAGCATCTGAAATAGTTTTGCCAACTGGAACATAAAAAAAAAATTTAGTCACAATACATTCATAAGAAATAAATGATAACGAAGAAGTATATCATAAGCTCCTAACAAGAAATATGACTACAGGTGAAAGTGTGAAAACCAATAAAGTTAAGTGCAGATTTAGCACAACAGTAGCAAAATGAAGGATAGAAGTCCTGGTGAAAGTATTAAGTAATCTTGCATCTGGAATACTCCTAATTAAAACTTTGAAATTCTAATCAGAGTGCAGCAGAATCTCGAAATTTGGGAATTGAAGATTGCATTATTGAAGCAAGGTAATGTTCTTCCTTTCATAATTGATGTGGGAAAGTTTTGTGTGGCATGCACATTGACAAGTTACAACACTATAAAACATAATAAGACAACTCAGCCATTATATGAACTAATACTTAATTCCATTATTTTAGCAACAAAAAAGAGCAGCTTGTGACAAAATTGAAAGTAGCTGTAACCAAGGATTGAAATATCGTACCGTACCAAAGTTTCGATATTCTCTCGGTACGGTACTGTACTGTATACCGCTCGATATATCGTTCGGTATATATATATATATATATATATATATATATATATATATATATATAATTTATAAATTAAAAAAATACTGTCCGGTAGCGAGCGGTCCACGTATTGGTATATACCACCTGTACCGGGTGGTATCATTCGAAACTGTATACCTTAACTGTAACTAAAAAAACAAATTAGGTGACAAAGCCAAAACAGCATCCTGCTTGCTTCCAGGTTTCAGAGTCTGAACCACTAATTGGTGTTATAGCACCAGTTCTCTCAAAATGAGACATGGGAATAAGAATGATTAAGATCAGTTTACGCAATGTATAAATCACTTATCATGGTAAGCAAAGGGACTTTAGCACATGTAGTCTGTATGGCAGCATATGTAAAACAGTATGCATGTTTATTGTTTAAAGCGGCCATTTGTTGTCTCAGTCGGTTTGGTTCATACCAGCTAGTATTTACCGGTCCGAGCCTGAACCAAGATGTCAATCGCCCCCTTTTCGAGTGATCTGGTCCAATATATTAAAAAAGAAAAAAATCCTATATAATTCAGGTTTATATGAGCACTCTTCGCGGTATAAGCTCCCTCTGCAAGTCGTCTAATACCAACCGTTGTGTGTTGCTAATTTTGGGTATGTTCCCTACTCCTCCATGTCTCCTCTTCTTTCTTCAACATCCTCCTTCACTGCCTCCTCTTCTTCCTCTTCCTTCTTTCTTCCTCTTCCTCCTCTTTTATCTTCCTTCATATTTGCAAGAGCTCTTTGTCATACATGCCCCTCTACAAGTTGCATAGCCACCCATAGTGTGTCGCTGATTTCTGATATGCTTCCTTCTCTTCTTCCTTCCTCTTCCTTCTCTTCCTCCATCGCTTCATCTTCCTTCCACTTCCTCCTTTCTCTTCCTCCACATTCGCGAGCCCCCTTGGTTGTACACACACCCCCGCTACCACTTGTCACTGCCCATTGCCACCCGCCATGTGCTGCCAATTACAAATATGCTTCCTCCACATTTGCCTCTTCCTCCTCATCCTCCACTGCTTTCTCTTCTTCCTTCCTATTCCTCCTTCCCCTTCTTCCTCCTCTTCTTCCTTCCTCGTCGTCATCTTCCTCCATCACCTCCTCCTCCTCCTCCTCCTTCTTGCTCAGCTAGAAGCTAGAAGGCTAGGGCCGGCTGTGAAGGGTTGCTTCAAGGCTGCACATAGATTGTTTTGAGGCTACGCCTTCTTCTTTGAGGAGGTTGCATTGGATCCGTCAAGGGGGCTACGACCCCTTTGATTTATAGCTAGGGGGTGGAGTCCTAACCAGGTTAAGACTACCACCTTAGCTAAGATCAGCGCCCCTTGGTGCCTCCTAGTTGGGAAGCAAGTTCTCCTCCAACTCGAGAAGAACTAGGATTGAGAAAGGCTGCTTCTCTAGGCTGGCCGCAAAGCCTTATCCTAATTCGAGTGAGACTCAATAATGTTGGTATGGCCGAACTTGATCTGAAGCTTTCGTCTTGCATTGGTTTAGGCTAGATTGGATTTGACTCAGAGTTCAAGTCAAAGTCCAGGCAAGCCAAATTGGACTTTAATTGGAATTTGATTCGAGCTAACCTAGAATGAGACTTAAGCTGTGTGTGGATCCTTGAGCTCGAATTCGAACTTGAGCTTGGTTCAGTTGGATCAAAATCAATTTGGAGTATGACTCAAAATCCATTGAGCTGAATTCGAGTTCAACTCATACTTGGCCTGATCGTCTAGCGTACATGCACTACAAATAGCTTAGTGTGAGAGATACAGGAATTTTCTGAGAAAGTATACATGCAAAATAAAAAAGTTTCTAAATATTCATAATCGATTTAGGGAATTACGAGTCAGATAACATGCATAGAAACAAGGAGGATGATCAATCTAGAAGTCATATTATGAGAGAGGTGATTTTTACATTTTTTTTCTTTCTTTAAGATAAAATGATTGAGATCCTCAAGTTGTAGTTAAGGCTCATTCTAGGATTCTACCATAAGAACTTTTTTCAATAGGCAATCTTTGGTGGCAAGGCATGATGCAACCAGCATAAGTGGAGGAGTCTATTTTGGAAGAGATATGACAAATTGCACAAACAATTACCCGAAGTAAAAAAAAAAACTCATCAAATATTAGTCTTCTACAAGCTAAATCAGCTTCATTTAAGTTGTTTTGGAAGATATGTGACAAATTGCACAAACAATTACCTGAAGGTAAAAAAATTCATCAAATATTAGTCTTCTACGAGCTAAATAAGCTTCATTTAAGTTCTTCGGAAGGTGGATACCCATATAGGCCTGCATTTTGTTAGAAAGAAACATTCAATGATATAAATTTTGTTTCAGAATAGTCAAAGTAAACACCATGAAGTATGGTAGACATAATTACTAATATTATATTCAGAAAAAATAAGCTGCAAAGAAGAAAAACTGATTATTTAGTGAATAATCACAAGGGCATAAAACAGAGGTAAATAATTCAGAATATGCCAATATAAAATAGGACTAATCAGTTGTGGCCAGTTGAGACACATATGAAGTTGAACAAGCAAACTTCGTCGAACATGATAAGAAAGGTCCCTTTTTCTAACATCACATGAAATTGAATTCCAAAGGATGATAACATCAAAAGGGTTCTATGGATCAAAGCTGATGATAATGGGTTCTAGGACTGCATAGAAGGTTGATTTCATGATGATTACATTAAGACCTGGTTCCTTCCACTTGCTGAATCAATGTTCCAAGGCCAATTCAGGATTGCAATAATGGCTATTAGGTGTATCCTCAATTTGGTGAATTTATTTATTGATTATTTTTCTTTTTGGTTAGTTATTGATGCATTAGAACTTATTTTCAATCACTTATACCTTTTTGGGGGAAGACAGACATATGCAAGTTTTAGGGTCTTTATATATGAGGAAAGTCCTGAGATTTTTCTTTATGTTACATGACGGCAAGAGCATCTGTCAAGGTAAAAAAAACCTTTTTTATGATCATTTTCTTTTATTTCTCATAAATTGTTAGGTGCAGTTTTTTTTTTTTTGTAGTTGACAAAATTTCCAGCTTAAGTCGAGTTTCTTAGCATAACTTCCCTTCCCCACCAACCCAACAGTTAATCCTTAACTTCTGATCATGCACAAATAGACTAACCTAGAGGCAAGACAAATTTCCCAAAGAGGATAAAAAAACAGCAAAAAGAGCAGTACCACTTGTCCATTACCAACATAAAAATGATATGATTCTATAATTGCAAAAATGTTGAAAAATACATACAGAAAAGATAAAGACTACATATAAGGGATTAGATTTGCAATTCCAATGAGTTAATTAGCAACCTTCCGCAAGAAACATTAAGTTGCTGTAAGAAGATATGATATCAACAAAAACCCAACTAGGTAAGATACAGGAATAGGAAGTAAGATAATTGAGAAAATTCAAGCTTAAGAATATTTCGAGTAAAAAAGTTGCTTACATCATAAAGGTTAAGCAAGTTGAAATCCTTACGAATCTCATCAGGCATGGGGTCCATGTCAACAGTCAATGTCTTCAAGGCTCTGCATATATCTAAAGTACACATATTACTTGCCATTGCACATTTATCAGACTTAACTTTTCAGGGATTACAGAAGAAATATACACGTAAAAGCCTAAAATTTGTAGTCATATCTGCTACAAGCAATATATATATATATATATATATATATAGCATATGGGTCCAAGAATTCTACTGGAACTACTTTCTGGGCTCAACTGAGGCAAGTACTATTACCTTAAAAAAATGTTTTTTTTCAATCTATTTCCTACTTCGGCATCAGCAGGTAGCACAAATTACTGGAGAGCTATCACACATCAATTGGGACAATGTCATCTCCCTCTCTATTCACCTGCTTTTGCCCATAAATAATGCAAGCAACAGGCGGAAATATAGCACCCTATTATCATGTCTTAGCAAACAGAGAGAGATGTAGTACCAGGATCTCTTCTATCTGTCTATGCAATAATTAGTATCACTCAAAAGTTTCCTAGAAAACATACATCTACAGTTCCTCAGTGATTGAGCATTCTATTGATGAAGATTGTAAGCATGGGCTGCCAGGCACTTAAAGTATGCTATCAGCACAATATGGTCACAAAGGCTGCCATTTCGTGACAAACAAGCAGTGTCAATACCTTTATAAAATGGTGAAGTATCCATATCATGCCAGCCAACTAAGCCAAAAGATTGGCTAGATCATGTGTCACCATGGCTGGCACAACATGACTCGACACATGTTTCCATTGCCAATCAACATGCACCCCACCTGATCATGACATAGCAGAAAATGCCCATATATATTATACTACAAGGCGATGCACCAAAATATGGATCTTTGGCATTGATCAATGCCATGATGGTAATCTCAAGTACAAAAGCTCTTTAATGCAACAACTTCATATGATGACAAAAAATTAATGGTGTCTAATGTCGCATAAAATCAAACATATAAATGAAGAAATAATAAATAACTAGTGGAAAAGTCTAGCTATAAAAACAAAGACATTTGATGAGGGACAGCTATGAGTCAGCTGACCTTGATATTATGTCACGAAGAAATTGTGGTTTTATGCCAGCTTTAGAAGGATAGAGAGGATATGGCATTTTCTGCCTATTTACATCCCGTTCCTCCTCATCAGGATTACCAATAACGTACTCCGTCATTTCATAATGGCCTTCTGCAAGCATCTTTCTAACCTACACTTCAGCAAATTACAGATACTCAAAAAGATAATTTGTTCACCTAGGCAAATAACAAATAAAAACAGCATATATATTATATGGTATAGCCACAAACAACTAAGCAGGTTTCCTCACCCATGTTTATAATATGTACTTTTAAAGAATGTGCACAAAAATAATATGTAATCATCAGCCAGTTGACTGCAGTCCACGATATTATATAATAACCAAAGTTCTTCAAACAGATTGATTCATAATGGAACACACTGTGCCAGAAATATATTGTCGTGAGTCACGCCAATCCAAGTCAAACATTTCAAGAAATGGCTAGGCCAAATTTTTGCCCCATGTCAACCAAAACAGAGGTGTGCTACATGCCATATTAGAAAGGGCTTCACATCCACTCATGCCACAAAACAGCAATCCCAAACAACAATTATTTTGCAACCAAAGATTTTGTGTGAATGGAACTTCAATATGTCATGATATGTTAATGTAGAAATTCTACCATCAGATATAAAGGCAAGAGTAGTTAGTTGACCTTAAACTTACATTTAAGACTTAAGGCTTCTAGTTCTACCAAATACTTTGGAGAAACCAACATGGCAACACTTCAGCACATTACAGTATTTGAAACTAACCACCGTAATAAACACAATAGTCCATGATTTTCATCATTGATAAACTCCAACTTCATTCATTCGCAGGGAGAAAAAGGTGCAGCAAGTGTGGTTGACAAATAACAATTATCAATTAAAGTGGCATAGTGTTTATTAGCTTTCTTTTTAAAAAAACTTCAAAAAATTTGCTAAATGTGATGCATCACCTTTGGCTTCTGCAAGGTATCATGTGCACCATGTTATGACAAACAGCTAATAACCTTTAGAAGTGCAAAAGACAATATTTTAGATGACTCTTACAAATTGTGGATGAAAATACAAAGCCATATTTCGACCTTGATTGTAATTTTGCAAGTCAAGGTATGATCAGTATTCATGTCACCAGAATAAGGCGAAACACGTAAGTTCATGGAATCCAAATCATAAATCAATAAGATAAATGGACAGCAAGAAACTGAAAAAGCCATTTGATGAAAATGGGGAACAATTGAAAGAATGAACAAACACACAATATCCAAGTCTAACTCACTTTACCACTAACATGTAGACAATCTCCCTCAGTATATTTTGATTCGATACTTCTAAGAAAAGGCTGATATGTAAAGCGTGTTCCACGGAAGAACTTCTTCAAGTGTAAGTAAATCATCTTCTTATCTTCAGTGCCATAATCATCCTCAATTTTAGAATCTTCTTCATTCTTTTGGAACTCACAGCCAACAACAACTTCAAGGAAAGAGAATGATTTACCAGCTCTGATTCCCCTGAAAAAACATGAAAAGGATGTTTAATAAATACAACAACAGAAGGTAGACATCTCCACATAGTTAAAAATTTGCAAGCCAAAATGTTTGTTTTGATCAAAAGAGAGAAAGGAAATGGCACACAAAATGAGAAATATAGCATGCTCCTTGAGGCTAGTCTAGTGCATAAACTTTTGAGGAAAACAAAGAGAATTAAGTTGATTGTAGGCCATAACCTGTCATATAATTTCAATTATTTGGGGGCAGCATGAACAATTTATTCCAGTATCCTATCAAAGGCACCATGCTCAGATAATCTGAGGGTCATGTATGTCCAGTTTCACAGCTTGCAATTTATCCTTCTCTTGATCTTCTTTCTCCAAAGACATGAAACCATATCGGTTTAGTTTTCCACACCGTAACACTTGAAAGTCATAATTAACATGTCTGAAGTACCTTGTTCTCTACTACTAGACACAAATCGGGCTACCAGCCTACCACTAACCAATCGCGAAGTGATTTTCTTATCTTACTTTTTCTCTAGCAAGGTCATTTATCAAACAGGGCTACCTCATTCTCTTCTTGTATTGTTTCACAAGTCAAGTATTCAATATTTTGATATATGGACATGGCTAATCTAATAGCCACCTTTACTATATATATATATATATATATATATATATATATATATATATATATATATATATATATATATATATATATATATATATATATATATATATATATATATATGTATGTATGTATGTATGTATATGTACATGTACGTGTATATATATACACGTATATATATATATATACACACACACATATATATATATATACATATATATATATATATATATCATTTAGGTTAAAGGGCTCCTAACCAGTTGTACAAGAAAACAAATGCAACCATCCTCACTTTATCCCACCTTTTCTTGCAATATCAAAGATTAAACATCCACATCATGTTTCACCATCTTATTGTATAATATCTCAAGTCAATCATCCAACATTTTGATCCATAAACATGGTTAATCTAGTAGCTACCTTGTAGATTCCTTTCAATCAAAGTGCAACTAAACAGTCATACAACAATTCGAATGCAAAATCTTCACTTTATCAAACCTACTCTTAGTGAAATATCATCTTCAAGCTATTCTTGTTCAATAATATATTAGTTTTTAGAGTTTAACTCAACTCTAACCTAAAAACTATATCTGTGGTACCTTAATACAAAAAATATATATCATCATTATATAGATACACCATGGAACTTGAACATGAAGTACATAGACAGTCATGGGTGAAGACTGAGTGGATAATATGTAGCAAGGATTACATATTAATATCTTTTATGGCACTGGGGAATAGCAACACACTAATATCTTTCTAGGAACAAGGGCATAACGACCAGCATAAGCTAAAACTTGGCTTCTTGGCATGTGTCAACCCATGCCAACCAGCATCTGTGATCCTTGGTTTGTCATGAGGCATGTATGATAACAGTCAACCAGTTTTTCTATAGGAACTAGATAGGAGGTAGGAAGATTAATTCCCTTGCCTCATGACCATTTTTTCCATTGTATTGAGAGTTGAGGCATAATCCATAAAATATAAAAAATTGATGCATCTGTGCAGCTAAAAGATTAAGAGCCAGATCACAAGGCAAAGATCCAACGCATAATGATACTTTTCTTAATGGGATTAATCCAACGCATACCAGCGGCTAAAATCATTTTGTGAATTCCTTCACTGACTTTAAGACCAATTTCTGACTTTGCCTCTTAATCATCTTTAGATTAAAAGGATCAAACAAGGTATTATTTGCATAAACACTGATTTAAATATTCAAACAGGAACATAAAGTATCTCTAGATATGTCACTTGTGTCATAAGATTCTACAACCACAGTCATCAAAAATCCATAATCATCACCTATGTTTTAGTCTATAAGGATGTTGTCATCACTCATCACTAAAACTAAGTCAGCTTAGAAAATAAACAGATCCAATATATCTCCTAATTTAAGTGTCAAAACAAAAAGAAGGGAAGATTTATGTGTAGTGAAATTGGGGTAAGTTAATCACATGCTAAGATTCTTAAAAGTTAAAATACAACTGACCTAGAAGATAAAATAATTCCAACAAGCATCACATAGCGCCCTTCCTCTATTGTTTCCAAGGGATTCAGTAGATCAGAATACGTGTGAGGGAAATGATGCAACAATTTTCGGACCTACAAAAGATTTACAAAGAACATATAAAAGATCAACATCAACCAGGATCTACAATCTCACATGATCACCAACTCCTCACCGTATAGAAGCCACCACCTTCAAGCTGACAACATTGTCTACTGGTTGTCCCTGGTAAACTTCTGATAGCTCTGTCCAAAACTGATTCAGTAGATGAACTTTCAAGTAAGTTTTTGCTAGTCTCTTGTTCTTCTACCTTCCCTTCTACATCAGAATCTGCTTCTCGAGAATCTAACTGCACCACGAATGAATTGTCTTCCATAGGTGATGAAGGATTTGTTTCTGTGGGAGGAGGCCTTACTGAATACCATGTGCCAACCAATTTACTACATTTTTCCCAGTTTGCACCAGAAGTAGATAGGTATTTGTTACAGCTTTCAGGAGGTAAAAGATTCTCTTGTTCTTCTGCATGTGGAACCTCATCATATAGTCCAACAAGTGAGGAATCACCCAGTTTAATGCACGGAAACCTTCCACAGGTCAATGAGAAATCAAATTCTTCATATACATCATTTGCATCTGTTGTAGATTGTCTTCGATCTCTTTCTTGCGCAACTAGATCTTGTATGTTGTTATAACCCATAAAAACTGAGATCTACAAGCAGAAAACATAGCAATCAGAATTAATGTAACAAATTACCGTCCACAAGGGAAACATATAATGCACACAAAAAGATATCTTCCTTCAATATAGTCATATTGATCTTGTTAAAATATTTCAACTTGCCTACATCTTAATTCTTCTTTTAAAGAGTCGACAGGACAAATTTTATGTTTCACAGAACAGACAAAATTGTTGGAGTTATCAATATAAATCAGCCAATTAATCTGTCAAACACAAACACTTGCAAAAGCAAGTGATTATGCATCTCAAATTTCAAACAATTCCAAAAGATGTTGCTTGGAAAGTTCCGCAATAAAATTGTCATAAAAAGAACATTTCAGGTTTCCATTCTATGTAACCCTACCAAGCACTACAGCGCTAAGAATATATAAAGATATCACATAATTCGGCAATAAAATGACAAACATAATGGTTAAAGTTGGTGTGCCTGCATTGTACATTTTCTCATAAAATGAACAGCTAAAAACAATTACAGCCACCATGCACTGAATCATATAGCCAATAAAAATCTAGGCATATCTAGGCATAGAAACACAAAGGCAAAGAAACACAAAAAAAGGACACCCAGTTACCATCCATTTTGGCAAGATTCAAACATTCAATAGAGGTAAAGTTCTATTTTGTGCATCAACACATCTGTAAACTATGAGCATATATGCCTAAGCAAAAAAAATCTGAAATTGAACGATATAACAAGGGAAACTATAAGGAAATTTGATTTATTGTGATGTTTCTTAGTTCTTACACCTCGTGCCGGTGATCGAGATGTTGGACTGTTCCAATATATATCCAATTTGGCTTAGATCCTTGCAGCCTTGTCAACCTTGCAAACAAGGATTTAAATCAAGGTCCAATACCAATTTTAATAACCAATCAGACCTGTATAGTACTAATGCACTGGATGGTATATCGACTCATACCTCCCGGTATTACTGAACAAAATAACAATATTGACAACAAGTATCGACCTAGATGGCCTTTTCCCAATCCTTGGTCGGACTAATGAAAACTGAATAACACAGTATTGGAATGGCGTACCGACTCATACCACCCAATATTACTGAAAAATAATAATAAATACACACCAACCAAAGTTTTTAGTTTGCCCAGTATAGCACAATTCAACCGGTATTTACCAATCCAATCATCAGTTGGGAGGATTACTTAAAACCGAGCAGTCCAATCTGATTTGATATATAACATCGTTTTCTCTTTCTTTTTACTTTTAAATGTCTTATATAACGTTGTTTCCTCTCTTTTTTTTTAAAATGTCCCTTTGCCCATGGACTAGGGCTGGCGATTCCTTGAGAGTGTCTCCTCTTTGCAGCCCGTTGCAGCCTACCAGCTAAGAGCTGCCTACATGCTTCCATCTCCTTCCCCTTCCTTCTACTTTTCTCCCTCTCCCTCCCTGGCAGATTGGTACAATAATACATTCCAACGCACCAGTCCGACCATGGACTGACATCACTCAAGTAACGAGAATAAAAAAGCTTGATACCAAGTGTACCAGCTTATGTGGTCCAGTAACAATCCTTGATCAGAGACCAATAAAAGTCAATCAATTATAGTGCATACAAACTTTTTGTTGTGGCAAAGTACAAAATCATCTCAATAATCGAAAGGAATTGAGACTTGAGAGGCAGCCAAGGTTTCAAATATCTGGCATACTACTATGTACGTTCAAGTATTTACTGATTACACAGGACATGGCATATGGATCGAGGGATATTATTTGGTCCCAGTTTGAAATACATAAAGTTCATTTTTTTTAAGTATTTGTAATTGAAAATAGTTGTTAATGGCTGCTGACAACTTATGACTACATCAATATATATGGAAGCAATTGAAACCTGTAAACTAAGATTTCAACAGTTATTTGCTCTCCCCCCCACTCTTTCCTCCACCTCCATCGACTTTGCTTCTGCATCTAAATCCACACATAACAGCCATCATTTTCTTCACATGTAGCTGTTGTTGCCGTCTCCTTCTTCAATATGCATCACCTTATCTGTTTCAGTACCTTCTCTTCTTCTCCTCTTCCTTCGCCATCTCCTCTTCCTCCGTCTTCTCCTCCTCCGATAAAACCTGGGCACACTAACACACAATATGCTCCACAATAGCGACATTGAATTGATTCGCTCAAGAACCAGCATCGTACTAAATCAAGATTTGAAACCTTGGTGTCTGCTATAAAAATTGGTGACTGGGGTTTGACATTGATGAAGCACCATCAAATCTGGAACACGAGCAATTAAATGAGCCTCACCACCAAATTATCAAAAGACAAATTTTAACTCTAATGTGAATTGCAGGCTTCTAAGTATGTCTTAAGCTTAAATCTCTTGGTTTGTATTTTTCAACGTCTTTCAACATCAAAACTATTGCTATAGGTACAGACTCCTAATTGAAGCGTTAGTAGAAGAAAGAAATAAAACCACTGAAAACAAGAACTTTAACTTAACTTACCATGTGACATTTGCTCTTCATTAAAGTATTAACAACAGTAACAAGCAAAAGAGAAAAGACAACAAAGAATTCCAATTTGCCCAAGGGCATCTCATAATGCAGGCACATTAGGTTCCTGTTGTCCTATTCAAGATTTTTTGGCAGATTCTATTTCCAAATCTACTCTCTTGTGATACTTCAAATGATTCCACGGCTACTTATTTAGGCGGGGCATTAACAGCATGCATAATTGTCATAATAGCATGACAAGAATTATGTACCTTATTTAGAAATTTAGACCGTTCTGACGTGCTTGCTGTGCTATAGTCACCAACTTCTTCCAACAGCTTCTGTGAGGACCCATGATTAGATCGGGAACACCATTTTAGGAGTTTCGAGTGGAGAAAGTTGCTAAACCTGCCAGTGAAGTAACTAATATGAAATAGTCTTTTGCAGTTGTGCTCAATTATGAGTAGACATATTGTGAATATATGCACAGTACCTCATAGTCCTACCAAATGTGTTGCAGTGTCCTCTTTCGGCTTCGAAAGATATGGCACGTGTTAGGTGGCTCTCGTTAAAACCCTGAAAACAAACTTTCTAATTAGGTATAATTTAGAAGTTGCTTGTACAAAAAAAATATGTAGTGTAATTAAAAAAATCTGAAACAGCATAAATCTACAATATATAGAAGTATACAGAATGTACAGCCTAACCTAATAAGATAATGTGGTAAGAGTAGATGCTTCAAATAGAAAAAGAAATCCTGAATACCGATCTTGACTTTTTGAATATCATTCATCAAAAAGTAAGAAAAACAGAAGTGTTGATCAAAGGTCCAGCTGGAAGCAAAGTGGGAGGGTGAGAACAGAATTTCACCACCATATTAAGTCAGTAAGCTTCTTACCACTGAAAGAGCTACAAAAAGATGTTTTTTATCATTTGCATACATGACTCAAAAGAAAATGGAGATGCCTGAAGACAAAAGAAATATATAGTGTGAGATCAAGAATTAGAGATTTTGCAATGTATATCTAAGACGAACAGTGGCCAAACTACAAGTAGTTTATGGTGAAGATTTTATCGCATCTACCCAGCCATCACACATAAAACTGATGGGGGATACTGAGAGCTGGTGCACCATTACTCTGGCTTCATGCAAAGAATGTCACTGACAGGAGCATTAATAATAGTACACTAAACATAATTGTTATAGTTTTTTCAAGACCTCAGAAGTCATAACATGAAACAGGGACTAAGTTCCAAGTAAGAGCTACCATGATAGTACATGAAAGTCCTTCCAAACATCATTGAATGGGTCCCTTTTTTTATAAAAAATCATAATTTAAGAAAGATGGACTGTAAATGAAACCATTATTATAAAATAGCTTTGAAAATTTAAGAAAAAAGCAACTCTAATTTAGAGGGAAAAACACATGCAGGGAACAATATTCAACTCTACCTTGCAACATGCTTGTACAAATGAGGTAGCCAGCTGAGCCATCTACGAGGTGATCATTAAGCCACTCTAGGAAGAAAACAAAAGGCACAAGTGACTAAGAAGAAAGAAAAGGGAGTAATGGAGATACTTCAATATTCACAAATATCTATTCCAATTTACTGGAAAAAATCATTACAAGGCAGCAATATTATAGCCACAAATAGAATCATGAGTACTTAATCGGGTATCAAAATCTTGTAGACGTCATATGGCAGGTACCCTTTCAAAAGAATCTTCTTGGATGAGAACAACATCGTGTTGGATATTACCCATGGTATGTTTGTGTAATCACTTCCCGCACATATTCCACCATTACTAAAGTATTTCAAAGAATTGTGATTCTCCCTCATACACATGAAATACAATCCAAAAGAAACACTTTAGACTGTGGCAAATGCCCCCTCATCGTGATTGGTGATCGGTCTGATGGATAAATGACACAATATCCTGGTTTCCTCTCAACCAATCATTAGCCACTTGGAGTGTAAGAACGGGGGCAGGGAAACCATAAGCTATGAAATCAGTCTGAGCACTCAATCATAGCAGTGGAGCAGCCCAAACCATGAATCTTGAAGTGAAAACCAAGCTTCAAGACCAAAAGAATTGATGAGAAACAAGGAGGAAAGAGGATTTTTGTCCAACGATCATTACCCACTCAGAGACCAACAAAGGCCAAGCAAACAACATCGCCATGTCACGAACGGTCGTCGCTCACCCGCAGCAACTTTGTTCAACGAACCGTTCGTTGCTTTTGCATGCTTGTACAGTTACATGGCAGCATGTTTTGCCTTGATTTTATGTTTTTGCAACGACAATTCGCAGCGCTACAGTGCGACCACTCACCGCGTCAGGCCAAATTGCCCCAAAATGGCTCTGTTTTCACGTGTCACGACCTGTTTTCTACAGACCGCAACCTCACGCAAAACGTCAGCCATCTCAGTACCCTAGAACCCCCCCGGTGGCACCAAGAGGGATGGGGTTTCGAGGTAGTGTCAAGCGTTGAACAATCTTCACAAGTTTGCACGTTAACTTGACGAGAATTTACTTTCACCTCCGACACCCAGTGAGCAGTTATTTACGAACTTGCAACTATTCGTTCTACCTTCTAAAGTCTTTGTTTCCTCCTTCATCTCTTTTCTCTCTTACACTCAAGGTGCTCGCGGAATTGCTTGTAAAGCTTTCCTCTTTGCGAGACATCAGGACTTGTCCGTCGCTCATTTTCAAACTAATCAACTTTCTATTTCGCAGGTCCTTCAGGACCTGTACGAGGTTGCAACTAGACCGATCCTTTACGGATGCATATGTCGCAAGAGCGCCGCATGACTTAAGCAATCCCAACTAAAATTCGAGGAGTTGGCGTAAAGGTGCTTCACGACTTAGGCAACTCCAGCTAAATCTGTGACTTTGTCGTAAGAGTGCTTCACGACTTAGGCAATTCCAGCTAAGCCCGTGACAACCTACCAGCTCCGAGTAACCAGTCCTAATGGCAGACCAACTCAAACCACCTTAAACTTTTGGATTAAGACTCAAAAAGTTTCGATGAGTAAAGGGAATAAGATGACGGTGATTAATGTCAATTAATGTCTGATGATCTTTCACCCATACGAAGACCGATGATGGAACACACAGACACACATCACATCGCCGACTCCGCACATCCAATCCCAATGGCAGAAAACCTCAGACCGTGTATTTTGACGTAACAAAACCCTAGGGGTTAAGACTACAAAAAAAAAAAAAAAAGGAAGAGAATAGGGACAAGATCCCTACCAGCTCAACGACCGACTGGGAAGAAGACCACATGATCAGTGCCAACTCCGAGAACGCGATCCCAACGGAAGACCACTTGAACGCTGAATCTTGAAGCGACAAAAGGATGGGGTTTACGACTTCAAACGAATAGATGAGAAAAGGGAAGAAAAAGGGGAAGAGGACTGATGACGACCAATTTTTAACCACTCGACCATGGGACAAGCAGATTCGAGCACCCATCCCAAGGCGGATCAACTCAACCCATGAACCTCGAAGTTTTCTATTCCAAAAGAATCGATAAGAGAAGCGGAAAAGAAGGAGATCATCGTCTAAAGACTTTTAGCCACTCGGAGACCAACGACGGGACAGGAAGATTAAGCACCGAATACCAACGGTTGAGCGTCTCAAACCACCATGAATCTCGAAGCTTTCGACACCAAAAGAATCAACGAAAACTAAGAAGGAGGTAAACTAAAGGATCCACGGATACGGTCTTCACCGACTGGGAGACCACATCGCGCTGCCAGATCCAAGCACCCAAATCCCATTGGCCGAACAAACCATGAATCTTGAAGCGACCAAAACCTATGGCTTGAGACTCCAATACAATCGATGAAAGAGAAAGAGGAGGAGGAGGCGGAAGAGAGAGTTACCGTTGAGCGGGTTTCGAGAGACTCCGATAGCTCGGTGGCTCTGCGGTGACAACGGAAGGTGCCGAGTGTGGGCGAGGGTAGATGTGAAGATAAAGCCAACGGGCAAATCGAGAATCCTTGCGCAATTACGTGGGGACGTGTGGAGCGTCGGATGAAGAACCACAAATGTGATCATAAAATAGGCCGGAATGGCCTAAATGGGCCGTAATGGGTTGAATTACGCTGTAACGGGTTGGATAACTTATGTTCTGAGGCCTGCTTTTTATGAACGCTAAAGGATTTCCTGTTCGTACTCAGATCAAGAAGAGAAAGCTTTCCCTCCCGAGAACAGGTAATGATCAAGCCCTGTTTGAACTCCACCTAAAATCTATGCATCAGTTATCTCAGTTAAGTGTAGTAATATTGATCTGAACTCCTAATATGACCTTCGTTTATGTTATTTGGGTTCATATGTCATATACGAATTAGAATAATTGACTCAGTTCATGAGAAGATCGAGTCAGTCATATTTTATTTTAGGGTCAATAGTATATAATTTTGATTTCGCTCAATCTTATCTTTTATCTCGTTTGCATTAATCAATGCATATATGCTTTGATCAATCAACTCATTTACTAACATAAGGCATAGGTTGACCATCTGATAACGGTTATGGCTTCAGATACGAAGCATTTTTACACCCGAAAAATCCATCGTAATATAGTTTCTACTTTACATCATACGTCTGCACGTAAAATTCTCGAACCAATCACATCAATGATCCAATTGGACCCACCCTGCCCATGTCAGCTGAGCCGACCGTAACAGATGGGAAGGTTGGAAGCACATTAATCCGAGTCATTTAAATTCTTTTCTTTATTTCGGGCACAAACTAGACATGGAAGAGTGCGAATAGGACAAAGGTGGCCATCAGGAAGAGCTGGAACAAAGGCAGAGATCGGACGGCGGAGGATCCGCCACGGCTATCGATCTGGTCGGATCCGACGGCAAGCGGCATGTCGTCGAGGGAGAGAGTGCATGAGGTGGGATCGGGGCCGCCGACGCCGTCGGCCGCCATGAGCACCCGGAGTACAGAGGTGGCGGCCGGCAGGAAGTGCGTCCTGTTCTTTGACAGGAGCCACGTCACCCCCATCAGTTGGCATTCCCGGTCTTGAGTTGGGCCCGCCTTCTTGTCCCACTTGGTTGCGTTGCCGATGCCTCGTTTCTCTTCGGACTTTAGCTGCCAAAGAACACACAGATCGAAGGAGAACAATGAATTCAGATTTAGATATGTTAACAAGAAAGAACTTAAAACAACGGAGATTTGTGCTGGACGTGTTATTTTAATGTGTTATTTTGCTGCAATCATTGATCTGAGAGAAGAGAGTCGCATCAGAGGACAGCGATGCCAATGGTTGGTGCAGGTAAACTCCAAGCTTTCTGGGCCATAGGAAGGTCGAATTCTTATACAAACTGACATGAGTACCGATGCATGTGAATCCATGTTTATACTGCTTTGTTTCAGCTCAGCAAAATCAGAAAAGAAGGAAAAATAAGAGATTATTATAGACATCTCCAAACCAGCGATGCATCAAAACCATGGAAAATGAAGTGATGATAGCTGCATCATCACATTGTTGCAGATGCCGATGGATGCTTAACGAGTTAGCGCTGCCTCGGTTCTAAAGGAACTCGGACGCAAACAGAACTTAGAAAGGAGAGACTCTCACGAATTCTCGTGTCATGGCTGTACGAAGTTTTAATTCTGCAGTATTTCGTTGGCGGACTCCCTTTTCAACTTCTCACCTCGAGTACCGAGTTAAGAACGAGCTGATCAAGCGAGCTAAGCGAGTCAGCTAGGGAGTCGGACAGGGTGAGGAGCCACTCTACTCACCTGGTTGAGGGAACGGAGGCACCGAGTGCACCCGGAAAATCCGAAACGAGAGCAGTCCCTCTCCAGCCGCCGCCCGGCGTCTCCCGCCGGGACCCATCTCCCCTCCGCGGCATCGGCCACGAACGCCCCCGCGCAGGCTAGCCGCCGGAGGCGGACGCCGCAGTAGCAATACGCCGCGTCGCACGTGCCGTTCACGCGCGGCAGATCCACTCCGCGGTCCCGGAGAGCGCGCTCCACGCCGCCGATGCACGCCTCGGAATCGTCGGGCAGGGCGGGCAGGTCGTAGCCGGAGGACGGCGGCGGGTGGGCGGCGAGGGCGGAGGCGGAGTAGGCGGCGAGGAGCCAGGCGTTGAGGGTGGGGCAACACCGGGAGCGGGAGGGAAGACTGTCATCGGAGGCACCGCAGGCAGCGGAGACGGAAGGGAGGAGGTCGGCAGGGGGGTCGAGGGGACAGGCGGCTGTGGAGACGTCGGACTGCTCGGGAAAGGCGGGAATGGTGGCCGGAGGGGAAGAGGAGGAGGCGCCACCAGCAGCGGCAGAGGAGGTGGAGGGTATGAGCTGAATGGAAGCGGCGTCAGGCTCGGGCAGAGCGGGCTGCGCGGCCAGGAGGGAGACTTGGAGGAGGAGGAGAGATAGCAGCAGCGGTAGAAGACGGCTCATCGTTGTCATTCCTCTCTCTCTCTCTCTCCTCTTTCTATCACGGTGTTTTCTTTGAGGCAGTGGACCTTATGATGTGCTGTTGCTTCGTTCTAAGGGAATGAGTAATGAGGGCGGGAGGGTGTTGAGGTGGTGAGTGCAACGCTTTTACTTTTTTTACGTGGCTTCTTTTTCTTCTTTTCTTACTGTGTCTCTCGAGAGGAAATGGGGCGAGAGGGAAAGGTAGACAGGCCAAAGAATAGATCGGTGCACGGAGGAGAGGGGGAGAAGGTTGTGGAGGGGCTGATTGTGTATATGATTGGATAAAGTGGATGTTACTTGTATATGGCTTTGGAGGGCAAGTGTAGAATACACTCAACCACACTGAGGGCATCACTCCAAATCCTCTGAAAATTATTATGATAAATCATTATTACCTCGAGAAGATAGGCCCATCTGAAGAACCAAATTAACAAAAAGATACCCATCACTTGATACTTTTAAGCCTTTTGGATCATAATGCTTTTTTGATCATCAGATTGATGCTTTGCTGATGTGGTATGCATGTAATAAAGTTTACTGTCGTCGTATATTGCTCGTATTTCTGATCGAAATCGTTCGAGTTCCATGGAAAATTTGCATCAAATTAAACTATGTTAGCAATCTTAGTGATCGATAAAGAAAGTATGGAAATCTGCGGTATGTTTGGTACAGTGAGATACACGTACATCGCAGTACGTGCCCACAGGCGACAACCTGGGCCTAAGAGTGTTTTAATGCATTGACTGAGACGCTGAACTTCTCGTGTTCCGAACTCCAGATGACTCTTTCGATCTTCCAGTCAACAACTATCATTCTTAGGCTCTCCACCTTTTTAGGGCTTGTAGTTCCTGCGCAAGATAACTACTGACTGCAGTTTTCACCTTCTCAAGAATTGGGTCAAGGCCTTCCTTTCTTCGTAAAAAGCTATCACACGTTCCAACAGGATGTATACAACGTAGCATGGCAGGAGAATGCAGTATAGAACAGAATTTTCTCCACTGAACTTTACCCTCACCAGACAACAAAAAGCTAACAGTGCAGTGCAGTGCAGGGCTCTTGAGTTGCCATGACCTCCTCCTGCTGCTGTTGCTCCATCATTCTCTGGTCATCATTCCTACCGCTGCCTTTAAAACACATACCACGATAAAGTTCTATAGCAGCTCGTTGCCTCTTCTTAATACTGAACAAAGAAGAAGAAAAAGTTGAAGTCCATCATGTTAGTGTTAGCTTTTTCTCCGGCCTTCAGCATATGTATCGGGCCTGATGCCTTTTGCAGAGTCACAGTCACATTCTTCTCATTCGGCTAAACTCCCATACTTGTGATTAACTCAGCATTAACCTAAACATCATGCCATGTGGTAATCAAGTGTGACATGAGTGCAGCTTTGGATCATTATTTTACTCCCTCAAATCCAACCTTGGATTCGTCCTGGTGTAGAAAAATGGCCACACTGCACTGATGCCGAGAAAGAAATGAAGGCAATGAGAACTCTGAGAAGGACATCGATCAAAGCCCTCCCTTCAAGGGCTCTGTTTGATGTCCCACTGCTGGAGTCTGTAAGCGGTAAATGAGTGGAGTTTTCGATGCAATGGCTGTTGGAAGTACTACTGGGGCATTCGCTTCGCTCATGCCCTGCGCGTGAAGACGCTGGAAGCGGGCATCTGGGCACCGTGCTTCGGACCCCATGACTGCGTGTCTTGCCTTTGTCTGCTTGCTGAGGTGCTCACAAGCTCAGCACGCTGTAGGCATTGGATTCCAAGAAGAAACACTTGACGACGATCTGGTGATCTACTTTGATGGATCACATTCATAAAATGGTTATTAATATCATGCTTGCACAACCATTTTCTCCCCTGATTCATAAGTATCAACAAAGAAGAATGCAAAGAGAATTTGTTCATATATATCTTGTATTTAATTTGATTTAATTGAATGCTGAGATCTATATACTTCATTTTCCGAAAAATAAATATTCGAAAAAGTTAATTTCATACAACAAAAAATAAATTATGCATATATTTATTTGGAATTTTTTTTTCCCAGGCTTTATCGATAACACCCTTCTCCTCCTGCGACTCGTTCAGCGCTGCTGCCCCCCACCACCCTCGACGGTCACGTCTCTCCTCCCACCTCCTTATAGTCAGAAGAGTTCCGTTTTTAATGTAAATATCTCTGTCCAATTATGAGTTATCATCTCCTTTTCTTTTGAATCGTGAGGTATGGTTTTGCTTCTTGCATGCACTTTCTTGAATGATTGCTGATGCGGCGGGGACATCGTGTTAAGCCGTGGTCTCGGGGTCGTCGCGGCTCGGTTCGGGGGTCTCGGGTGGCGTCCCTCGGGGTCTTCCGGCGGTCGAGCACGGTGGTTCGGGTCAGGACGTCGGGTCGGGAGGTCGGGTCAGCAGGTCGGGTCGGGTCGGCAGGAAGCTCCGCCGCAGCGCCTAGAAGAATCGACCCCGTCTGGCACCTGCACAAAGGTCGGGCCGAGGCGCTCGGCCCGACCCCTTCGACGACCAAGTTAGCGATGTGGAGGGGGTTTCAGATGAAGAAGTGTTTGGAGTTGCCCCTTAGGCGTTGTGAGCTCGGGCAGCAGGGGGCCGAGGAGCACGACGCAAGCGGGCAAGCCGCACAGGCGTGGTCTCGGGTAGTACGGAGCCGAGGAGCATAAGGCAGGTGGGCAGGTTGGGCCGGCGAGTCACAAGTCGGAGATCGAACTGGAGCGACTCGGGCTATGGTCTAAGCCGGCGAGTCGCAAGTCGGAGATCGAACTAGAGCGACTCGGGCTATGGTCTGGGCCGGCGAGTCGCAAGTCGGAGATCAAACTAGAGCGACTCGGGCTATGCGCCAAGGAGCACGACGCAGGTGAGCTGGTCGCGCGGGTGTGTCTTGGGTCATGGGCAACGTGCGACCGATGAGCACATCTCAATCGGGAAGCCGAGCAGAGGTCGTGGTCTCGGACGACGTGTGGGCGAGGAGCACGACCAAGCGGGCAGGCCGCGTAGGCGTGTCTCGGGTGATGGGCCGAGCCGGCGAGTCGCAAGTCGGAGGTCGAAGTAGAGCGACTCGGGCTATGAGCCAAGCCGACGAGTCGTAAGTCTAAGGTCGAACTGGAGCGACTCGGGCTATGAGCCGAGGAGCACGACACAAGGCAGGCAGGTCGCGTGGGCGTGTCTCGATCGACACACAGCCGAGGAGAGCAACTCAGTCGGGTAAGCCGATCAGAGGTGGTCTCAGGCAACACGTTGTCGAGGAGTATGACGCAGGCGGGCAGACCGTGCTGAGGTGAACTCGACAGCGTATGGCCGAGAAGCTCGACGTAGGCGGGCTGTAGGTCGGAGGTTCATGCCCTCCTTCTAGCGCCAAAATGATGTGGCGGGCAAACCGTGCTGAGGTGAACTCGACAGCGTATGGCCGAGAAGCTCGGCGCAGGCGGGCTGCGGCCGAGGGACGTGGCGCTCGTGAGCAAGCCGCCCTGAGATGGACTCGGCAGTGCATGGCCGAGGAGCTCGGCGCAGGCAGGCTGGCCGCGCGGGCGTGGTCTCGGGCACCATGCGACCGAGGTGCTTGGCGCAGGCAGACTGTGGCCGCGCGGACGCCGCTCAGGCGGGCAGGCCGCGCTGAGGCGGACTCGGCTGTGTGGCCGTGAAACTCGGCGCAGACAAGCTGCGGCCGAGGGACACCACTCAGGCGGGCAGGCTGCGGCCGAGGTGGACTCGGGTAGTCTACGATCGAGCCGTGCGAATGCAAAAAAGAGGGTTAGGCAGAGCTAACCGCGAGCCAGAAGGTGGTCAGGTAGACACTGAGCCAGTTGGATGATCCCTCGACATTCGGGGCCCTCCTTCTAGCGTCAAAATGATGCGACGGGGACATCATGTTAAGCCGTGGCCTCGGGGCCGTCGTGGCTCGGTTCGGGGGTCTCGGGCGACGTCCCTCGGGGTCTTCCGGCGGCCGAGCACGGTGGTTCGAGTCGGGACGTCGGGTCGGGAGGTCGGGTCGGTAGGAAGCTCCGTCGTAGCGTCTGGAAGAGTCGACCCCGTCTGGCACTTGCACAAAGCTCGGCCCGACCCCTCCGACGGCCAAGTTAGCGATGTGGAGGGGATTTCAGATGAAGAAGTGTTTGGAGTCGCCCCTTAGGCGTTGTGTGTCCCCCTCCCTCTCCCCTTTAGCATGCGAGGGTATTTATAGGGAAGCTTACTGTGCTTGATGTGCCCTCTTGCAGGGGTAGGTAGCGTCTGACACTGGTGTTGGCGTGGCGTGCGAGACCGAGCCTGGGCAAAATGTTTAATGCACCTCGGTCGGTGTTCCAATCCGTTTGACCAGGTGCTGAGGCGTGATGCGTCATATGGGACAGGTGACGTCAGCCCCAGTCTTGTCGCCATTATTTCTCTCATCAATTGCTATGTGTTTGTCGGAATGCCAACGGGGTCATTTTGGAACTGGTACAAGTTGCTCGTCTATTTTTTGCTTGTTCCCTTTTCCCTCGGCTATTAAGATTAAACCACTAGTTTGCAGCTGCCGAATGTAGAGGATGGCATGCAAGTAGGCTGATTGCACCTTGCTTGTTCATTTTAGCTTTCATTTCCTTTCTTATCTTGCATCGCTCGAAAAGTATTTTTAGGTACTGTGCGCTGAAAGGCAAGCATATCAAGAGGAAAAACTAAAAATTGAAAGATTGGATTAACGTTTGCAATTCATGTCATGATTATCCTAGTCATGGAAGTCTAGTATTCGACACTGGAACCAATTTTTTGCTATATGCTATTAGGTGCACCATAAGGTAGACACTCGAGAAAAACACTGCAGCAGATCATGCAATATATATGGAGTCAAGATCAGTTGTGTTGAATCATAATGACATCAAGAAACAATGCGACTCTGATGTTGTGATACAAACTGTTAAGAGCGTGGGAACATGTCTATTAGGTGATGTGATCCCTTCCCTTTCATTGTAAATTGACTGGAATGTGCTTTTTGTGTTATTGTGTTGTAAATAAAACTTACCCGTGATGTTTATTTATCTTAAAAAGATGATAAAATAGAGAAAGCAATGATAGGAACAGTGCTTGGCTGATAATTGGCTTACTATAATCTGTTCTTATTTCAAATGGTCTATGAACTAACCATATATTATCCTCTATAATTAGTTATTTTTAACATTTCGATTCCTATACTTTTAAAAGTTATATTAGGATTTCTATATTTATGAAAATGAAATTTTAATATTTCTATATAGGATTAAAAAAGTAATTTCACATGATTAAAAATCGAGAGATAGGTTTTGTTAGAGCAACATGATTAAATATTTTACTTTCATAAGTATAAATATCTCAATATAACTTTTGAAAGCATATGAACCGATATATTAGAGAGATAATATGTAATTACCTCATGTATTATTTTAAACTCTAGTATTACATAAGATTTAAGGCATCTACTTGGGACCCTATTTTAGCACTAAACTTTAATATTGTCGACAATCTATCACATATCATCTGTCTTATTTTTACATTTCTGTACAATTATATTTACACCCAATTACTGGCATTTGCTTATGTTTTTCAGCTACATATGCAGGCAACAAACTAAAAATTTCATTTCATGCATCATGATCAATGCTGCTTATCGAGGGGTAATAAAAGCGGGTGGAGGTTCATGTTGTAAAAGCTTTTCATGCCGGCAACAATGGGGACTTGCAGAAGCTTTCTTCCATCACCCAATTCGGAGAGGCTTCAGAAAATTGAATCTGAAATATTCACACGACGCTCGGGCCTTGGACTGTCACTGTTGGAAGTTGTTATCGAAAGCTTTCTACTGTCACTGTTGAACTCGGCAGTGGCTCTACAGGACAACCGGTGTTCGTTCTCCGAGGAATACGTTCCAGAATTTATTCTCTCATTTCGTCTATTTGATCCTATGCAGCATGTGATCTCGGAGGACCAGCCAACTCGTGGAAGTTGTTATCGAAAGCTTCATCGACTTGTTGTCTTTCGCTATCGGCACATCTTATTTGACGAGCGAAAACGAGCCTTCAGGCAGTATCGATCATTCTTGTAGATTCTTCTGGCAACTGGAACTCAATATTATCGAGAGAAATATCTCCTCTGAACAGCTTCAGAATTATGCTGGAAATTTGTACGATGGTTCATGATGAAGTAAGGTGCAGATGCCAATGTATGTTATTTCTGTGCGGCATTCAAGCCGTAGAGAAGCAACTGGTGTCAAAACTTGCTCTCATCAATCGATCGTTTGCTGGTCGAGAAGGTGATGTTGCTCTAATCGATGTGTTACAGAAAGAACTTCCTTCTTTACTTTAAGAGAGCTGGAGTGCTCACGATCACACACGAAGGCAGGTTGAAGTTGACTGCATTCAGTGCTGGCCCAGAGTCGACTTGATTTGACTTAGCTCCCTTGCTTCCCATGAGCTTCTACTTGGTCGTAAACTACGTTGCGGAACATTACATGTCCTTGCATGTCAAGCTTCAGTATTATTGAATCCCGTTCCCAGTTGGTTTGGCTTTGATGGAAGCCACAAGTTTGGTCCTTTCCTACTTTTTGTATGTCTATGGATGTAATAAAATAAATCGAAGGAGTTAATCATCCAATAAAACAAAAGAAACCAAACATATTAACTATGCTCTTTCTGAATCATTTCGGATAAGTTTGAACTGAGAGATATCGTACTTCGATCTCTCTCTCTCTCTCTCTCTCTCTCTCTCTCTCTCTCTCTCTCTTTCATTTGCCGACACCCGCCCCCATCTTTTTATCATATAGAAGTGGACGAGGATATGAGAAGTGTTTTTAGTATGAGAAGTCTTAACAGCATTCACGCAGCATGCTAAAACAGACCTAATATTTCCTTGTAGTGCACTAATGGATGGATTGCTCCCAGGTGACGACCAGGGATCTGTGCACAGCTTAAAGTATGAGAAAGATTGTGCATTTTCTTACAGTATCTGGGATTCCATTCCTAGCAAATAATTCTCAATAGGGAACTCTCCGAGCATGATTGTGTACTTTATCTTCAATCACATCGGCTTTCACTTGTTTAAGGATAAGACGACCCTTGAACATTAAATGCTCTTTTAAGTGGCCATTATTGCTTGAGCTTTGCACTCATTTGCATGCATCTCATGGAACGTACAGTTCAGGATCAATGTTAGTCCCAAGCTCTTAGGATCCCATGCACATGATCATTGGACTTTTAAGGTCATGCATTTCTCACTAACAACAGCTGTCCCCGTCCAGCATAAATGCTTTTAACTGCTACCTCGATGAACCATTAATGCTTAATCTCTATCATATTACATTATTGGCCTGCATGCCCATCCGAAGGACACTGCAGGGAACCCACTCATCACTGATCATTCATTTGGATACTAAAATAATCCTTCCGGCAACCAAAGCAAGTGATTTCAGATGTTGTTAATCATGGTGGCAGATGGTTGTAGAAGTTAAGGAGGAAGGTTTACAGCGTAATTTACATCTTAATTAAGACTTGAGCTGCAGTTCCTGAGAACGGCTGCAGAGGAGGCTGAGAAGGTGCCTCTTGGGAGCAACAGAGGGAAACAGGCTTTGCTCGAGATCAACTCCATGATTACTCAGAATTGTTACAGCCCTTCGTCATTTAATTTAACTCGTTGATGATGCTTAAAGAATTAGATCACTTCTTCACGACTACATGTAATTTGGTTCCTCTGACAGCCGAAATGGATTTCTGTAGATTGATCCCAGAGAAACATTATATATAGGCATGGTTTAGTTTGGGCTTCTATATTACGGCAGACCTGATCCTAAGCTATGGAGATCAGATTGTAGGGTATATCAATGGATGGATCGACTGCGCATGTCGATCTCTTGTTTCGATATTGCTGCCGCAAACTGATAGAAAAGGGAAGGCAGCATTTAAAGCGCCACGCAAGTATCTTGTCCAGAACCAGACTTGTCTTGAGATATGGAGAAGAAGATGATGCCCATAGAGGTACAAGATGAGCTTTCATGCCAAGTTCCATGGATTACTCTCATGGAATCTTTGACGTGGGAGCGCAAGATTTCCGGCGTTCCTTTGGCTTCCTCTCTCTCTCTCTCTCTCTCTCTCTTCTCTTCATGCCTGCTAACAACTCCTCGCAAAAATACTTGTAGATTACATGAATTATTCTGATTATATATTTGATGAACCATCGCATATGTATATTAATTTATAAGCTGCAGTAGACATCTCCTTATATGAATGTTTAAGTCCACACCATGCATATATAAGAACATACAAGTACAAGACTTCCCCAAGAGCAAGTCCTTCTTCTTGCTTGTCTTAGTACCACAAATTATTCCCCTCCTTCACAGCTCTGCCTCGCTCTATGGCCCTCGAGAAAGATCGAATTTGGGAAGGCTCACAAGCTTGTCCACTTTACGGTGGAGAGGCATCGATTCAAAGGCTTAATCCTCCTTCACTTGGCCATATGATGATCGGAGAAGGAGAAGGCTCCGATTTCCACGGGAGCAGTTGGAGCAGTCTTCTTCCTTTCTTATCGGACCCTAAAAACTCGTTTAGCAGTACATACACCCTTGAGGCAGTGGATGCGCTACCGCAAGAAGCTCTCTCCATCCTTGACTGCAATGCTACAACATCCGAACACTGGGCCTACTCCAACGCTTCGGTGCTTTGCTTCGAGAAAGGAGGTCGTATGCCTCGTGCTGGTCCTCCGAGCCTGGATCATGACGACGATTGTGCTGCTTGGATCGACGCCATGGACCAAAATTGTCAGCTGAGCGACCTTGATATCAAGTGTCCAACTGCTGATTCCACGTTGATTCACGAGCAAGATTGCTTCGCTGTAGAAAACTGGTCCGCTGTAGTAGGAACTCCTGAGAAAGATAAGCGGCAATGTCAGGATCGGTTTGGGTTGATATACCCTGGTGCAGCTGCTGTGGATGGCCTTCGAGAAAGCATTGTCCGAGCGACAGTCCTACAAAAGCGCCCGTACACGGTAATTTTTGCCTATGTTTTAGAGTTTGATCATGCTGATGCGTGATAGAATAGATTAAACAGGGCTAAGGGGAGAAACGAAGAGATCATGTCATTTCTTGGATTCTCTATAGTGATTAACCAACTTTAGATTAAAATGAGATATGTTTATTGATGCAGGATGCATCTGACAGGCCGAGTCCGAAGAAGCAGTGTCGTGGCAACACTGGAAGGACCAAAGACAAGTCTAGTCCATCCAAGGATCCTCAGAGCACCGCAGCAAAGGTGCCTTCCTCCATCCATTGCATTCATGATTCGATGACCATTCAAATATCCGTGCTCCTTTTTCTTTTTATTTCTCTGATTGTATGAGAAATTACCGATGGAGCAGTACCAACGAGCACTTGAAGGTAGTTAATGGATTACTCGATCCATTTATAGATGTTTCCTTGTTGCAGAATCGGCGGGAACGGATCAGCGAGCGGCTCAAGATTCTACAGGATCTTGTTCCTAATGGCACAAAGGTTTGCCGAGCTTCGGATCAATTTAGTTTCTCGGTTTTGTTTCCTTGTTGTCTTAGCATTTGTAGTTTTTTAGGTTGATCTGGTGACCATGCTCGAGAAAGCAATTAGCTACGTGAAGTTCCTTCAGTTGCAAGTGAAGGTAATGAAGCTACCCAAAATCTAAAGATCTTCTCTTCTTTGCATGAACTAATTACCCGTCCTTCCCTCAATCAAACAAAAAGGGATTCTCTTCTTCGTATGTCGATGCATGAGAGTGACCCTCTCGATCCCTGTGCAGGTGTTGGCAACCGATGAGTTCTGGCCAGCACAAGGAGTAAAAGCCCCGGACGTTGGCAAAGTGAAGGAAGCTCTCGATGCAATCTTATCCTCTCATAGAGATGGAAGCTCCAGTTCTAAGAATGCAATTAGAACCTTTGAATCTGCATGCTGAGGAGAAGGCAAGGGCCGTCTTTTTTGACACTTGCCTTCGTTGAGATGCAATGGTCACTGAACTAAACCGCAGCAACCCCAGTTTTGAATTTTGAACATGTCAGGAGTATATTGGATGTTCTTTTTGTTTTCTTGTTTCTGGAGAACACCCAGTGATCTTAATTTGTTGGGATTAACCTGTTCTACTGGCAGATGGGTCTTAGCTAATTGTGCAACAAGGTTCTACGGTTAATTATAAGATCAATCTAGCTAATGGAATAATACAAGAAGAAACAACCTGGCTTCGAGATCAAGACTAGTGTTCTGTGATTATATATTCAATGTTTCTGACCGTACATGGCCATGAGATGCATCAGCACATAACTTATACCTCTTTAAAGAAACTTGCTTGATTACTGATGGCTTCCTAGCCATGTGATGTGACATCATGGTCCTAATATTCTTTTGGATCGATACCTTCCGTGGGGTGTATTATACTTATCTTCTATTTCAACCACATAACATAAGAAACCTTTTCGGCAACAGGCACCAGACAACTCAACAAATTCAAGATAATTATCATTCGCAGCAAAGTTCCATCAAAACTTCATCTTAAAAGACATGTATGATCAATCACGAGCAGCCAAAAAGACTAATCCTTATGAATAAATAAAAGTTTTAACAACATAACATGTAGATCTAGAACACAAATTTCCAGCTATCTACTAACTAGACACTGTTCTATCAGATTCTGACATCCATTTGAACTCTGATATTATACATCATGAACTATACAGCCCTATCACTTATCAACTTGTCGACCTAAATCCAGCTCTTGAATTGTGGGACAGATGTTGCAAGTATTACGGTATATTACATTACTGAGGCATTCTTGTTTCTCGTCAAGACTTGAAACCATCAATTGAAGCAGAACTAGATTCTACCAGCTTTTCAAAGTTGATTTCCGTCATCCGAAATTTGAATTTGTATCCGCTTTGGACCCATGAGTTGATACACATGAAGGACTGCATGCTGCTGTATGGCAAACAAAACTGCTTCTTGTGTATATCGTCACCTTTACTTGTGAACAACTCGTCAGGCTCTACCGAGGTCCCCTGAACAGCTAAATAATCACGGGCCATAACAGAGAGACGGGGATACCGTGTGCTATTTACCTTCCACCAATCCAAAATGTCAGTGGCGATTGGCAAAGGCGGTTCCGATAAGAATTGGGATAGCTCATCTGCAGCAGTGCTCATGCTCGCACGACGCCTCTTCCTTGCAATCTCTTCAGCAAAGGAAACAACATTCTCTTCATCCGTGGTATCCTGGGTGCCAAATCCATTAGACATGATGGGAAATTGATTGCTGGGGTAATATCTCGTGAAATAGCTTCTTGCTTCCTCCAAATTCTTCTCCGAATTAAGGTTCTCCGGTATGAGCTCTTTTTTTATCCTTGGATCAAGAATTGCAGCCATGAAGGTAAAGAAGTTATAGGCTTGAGTGCAAAAGCTTCTTGCTCTCTTAGCCATATCATCAGCTACACTCTTGAGCCACTCTTGACGACAACTATCCCTGCAAGAACTAATTAATTCGAAGACATGGTCCATGAAAAAAAGCACCAGACCAACTGTAGGAACTTTGCTTGTGGATATGTTGGTCGTTATCTTATGAAATGGCTCTAGATACGAAAGTAAAATATTGACGACAGATTTCTCTGTCGTGCTCAGCAACAAGTTTCTGCTGCTGAATGTTTCTTCGTGCTTTTTGATTGTGCTGTCCATGGCATTAGGTGCCTACATAGTTGATATCATACAGAGAATCAGTATCCAATCTTCAGATAGATCAATGAAAAAATCATTCCACCTATCTATGAAGCCATTAGCAATGAAATCGGTGGGTACCTTTCTCACAATATCAAGCATAGCATAATCACCACTCCAGCTTGTTGAGGAATCAAGGGGGAACTTCCATGAACCCTCCTGGCAGAGTGCCATCATTTGCTTAAAATCCTCAGCGATATCAGGACAGGAATTCACCTCGAGGACAAATTCTCGAATCTTAGATAGTATTGGTTTTGGAGTTCTTAGGCCATCTTCTATGATCAAGTTCAGGGTCCGAGCAGCGCAGGGAATATAAAAGAAGGGCAAACTGTGAGCATGAAGCTCCTCCTTTAGCGCATGGCAGGCTTGAACCGCCTGTGGACTGTTATCATTTGTGCAACAAAGAATCTTTCTATCAATGTTGAACATTGTAAGTACCTTCGTTGTGGCAGTCAATATATCAGACCCAGTACATGGATAAGGGATATGACAGACATCAAGAAGAACCTTGTGCAATGACCAGTTGTCATCTATCCACTGACACTTGACTGACATATAAAATATTTGCTCATAGGAAGTCCAAAAATCCAGGGCAAGGGAAACCTTTGAATTTACATTTTGCAACGATGCCTTTACATCCTCCCGCATGCTTCTGAAAACCTCAAGAGTTACTGCTTGGACCTTTTCTTTATGCCAAATCCTTACTGATGGATTTAAAAACCTAAAAGAATTCAAAAGCATCTCATCCTCAAAGGTAGGAGGAACAGAGGTCCCAGTGAGCCATTTAAGCAGCAACCAGTTCAGATGATCAAGATCAGTTGAAGGTTTTACTTGAGGCTGAGGCTTCTTGGAAGTAACAACAGCCTGTTGGACTTGTTGGCCAGCATCACCAAGCCTATCATACCCTGGATGGCGATGACTGAGATGCCTACCAAGATTTCCTTCATACATCAGAAACTAGTAAGTAACTCTTAAGAATTAAGAATAAAATAATGTTTGACATCAAGCAATTAGAAGACTATCACCCACCCTGACTGCCCTAATGTTATCGCGTTCAATAATCAATATATTATATGCACTAAAGAAAGCCCATGGACAAACCAAATAAAAAACAATTAACAATGGGACAATATAAGGACTAATTAAGGACAAAAACCACAATACTGTGAAGATTAAACATATTATTGTTCCCTTTACATCACTTTTTCTTAGGGGATGAGATATGTACATCGATTATTAATAAATGTGTTAGAAAATATATCATTACAAAAATCACAATAGAAAAGCTTACTTATGCAAATTATGGTAAATGCACACTTGTAATGATAATCTAGTGCTGGACTATATCTGCCAAAATAGAGCCTTTTCTCTTCAAGGCAAAAGAAAAAAATGATTTTCTATGTAACAACCTAGTAGCATATTCAAACAATTCCAGGATCATTAAATATAAATGCAAGTTGCAAAAAGGGTAGCATAAAGATAGCATTTACCAGTAGCAGTAGTTATAGAGTAACTTTGCTTGCAAAATTTGCACCTGCGACTCTTTCCATCAGGAGATGTTTCGAAAAACTTGAGATACAGTGAGGTCATGGACTTTTTTCTTGGTTTAAGTGATGGACCAGCATTCCCTTTCTCTGACAAGCCCAACGAAACATCTGCAGTTGCTCCTGATGGTACAAGTGCCATGTCCATTAAAGCATTTGTTTCCACCACTGTCAGAGTAAATTATCAGTAGAGTGGAAAACCTTCTTGAAATTATAAATCAACAAAAAACAATTTTCAATAACCATAATAAAATAAAAGGAATTCAATTTCTGAATAAGATCTCTACATAAATTACATGTAGATAGAGAAAAATAATGCATAAGATCTTGTAATGCCTTTTCTAGTAAGTTTCACTTTATGCCTTTAGGACAAGTACACTGGTAAATCTGGTGTTACAACTAAGAAAAATCTTTAGGTGAGAGGAGGAGAATTTATAAGAAACTACTTAAAAGACACAAACTATAAGATCAAAAGGCAAAACCAGAACTCCGTGCATCAGACAGTGCCAAGAAAAGTTCAGTCGAGTAAGACATTTTATAATTAGCGGGTGAAAAATCATGATGGAAAGGTATGCAGCCGTTCCAAAAGGCAGAAGTTCCATTCATACAAATTCTCTCTATCAAATCTCAATTACTTCTCAATAGAATTTATTGAAGCATGTATCATAAGTTGTTCTGCTGATAATTTGACTGCTTACAGCTTATAAAGAAGCATCTTCAAATTGGAATAGACCATGAATTAGTGGTATCATATGAAAAGTCTGAATGAGATCAGAAATGATAGAATGAATAGAACAAAGAAATAAAATCCACATAAGCATATGTCCTCAATATTGCAGCCCATAATATTGTATATGACAAGCAAAGCATAAATGATAGGGCACACATGCATCGATATATTCTATTAAAAGGTAAATCAAGCCAACTTTGTTACTGTGAGCCAAATATCTATTAAAGCAATTTAGGTAAGCCAGCTGCTGTTGACCTGCATTTGAATCACATTGTTCTGGTCCTTTTGTCTAAATTCTCCATTCTATTCAAGATATATCACGCTTCTAAGTTATAGAACGAACAAATGCTGGAAAGTTAAGGGGCATGAAGTAGACAAAACACTTTCATTTTAATATTATGTTCTCATATAAATTTGATGAATACACTAATGAACATTATATGCCACGAAACATTCAGCGACGGTATACCGAGTACACTACTCGGTAAGTAGACCTTGCGACTACAGGAGGTGATCTTTCACTTGAAAATACGAAGCAACAAATAACCATGCAACTGCTACCTAGATTTCGGAAATCAAAAGCAGAGTCACGACTGAATGCATGGGTTATCGCCCAAAACGTCCCAGGATCGCTAGTTCGACAGAAAGAACAAGAAAGAACGAATTTTTACCCCAAGATTCATAGCAAAATGGCGCGAAGGCATCAGGCTCAAGCCCGATCCGCACACACGAGCATCAGGTTTTGGATTCTCTAGATGACTATGAAGGATCGGCCATTAGGGCTTCGTCACAAGGGATCGAACCCCCACCCGGCGCCCGATTCGGTCAGCGAGGAGGGGGACGGTGACGCGCCGAGAGAAGAACGGAGCGAGCCGAAGGGGGAGCCGATCGAAGCCGGATCTGAGCCGGGCCGGAGCCAGAAGCCTCTCTTCTCTACGGGGAGAGAGACTAGAAGTCGACGCTTGGGAGCGGAGCGAGGCGTTAGTTCTCTTGACGCCGTTAGCTTCTGAGGGCGTCGGCTTTGTTTATTCGGCGCCTGTTGTCCATCTAGCTGTACATGATGTGCATTTCATTTATCTGATCGGCTAATTGGTTCGGGCGAACCGGCGCGGCTAATTCACGTGTGAGAATATTTCTGATCCGAATAATTATTGGAGCGGAGTCGCACATATAGTCCGTCTAATGAGCCAAATCCTCATCATTTGTCTTTGAGATTCGATAATAGATGATCCGATCACCAAATCTCGGCCATTCATCCGTCCATGTAACATCTCAAGGCTTGTCCTTAAGAGATGGTTATGATACGATGATGGTTGCCATAAGATGACGCGATGATGCTACATACTGATACGCAATAGGTATATGTTTCCTAATCGGATAAAAATCGAGGGGTAATGAATGAATAAGAGGGGGGAGACAGAACATGACGATGTAAGATGAAAATAAAGGACGACCAAATCCACACGTTAATTCACGAGTATTTACTGTATCATATTGGAGATGATAAATCAAGAGGGAAGAACAATTTACTCATAAATAAATAAATAAAAATCGATGATAGATCAAGGAGTTGCACGTGGGCGCCGGAGAGACAGATGCTTATCCTGTGAGTGGGATCCCCTTTCCGTGCCACAATCATTACCTTCCATACCCTGAATTCATCCATCCATCCATCCATCCATCCATCCATCCGCATCGCACTCGGATCGCGATTGAGTACCGAAAAAACCCTCCTCTAGCTTCATATTTCACCAATTAGCAGCCTTCCCGTACCTTTGTTTGGCGAATCTCATCACGCCATGGCAAGGGTAATTTAGGTATTCTAGTCCATATATCCGATGGCCACGTCTCCATCAAACCATCGATAAGAAGAGGAGAGAGAAATGCAGCGGAGAAAGCCAACTCAGTCATCCCTCTGCAATTCTAGGGTTTCGTCTGTCCTCCTCCTCTTCGCTTCTCGTTTCCTTAGCTCTTAGGGTTCTTCCCCGAATTAGGGCCGTAAAGATCTTTCTTTGATCCCGTTTCTCTCCAAATTAGGGCTGTAAAAGAAAGCCTTTCTGTCGTCTGGGAGAAGAAATTCTCTTATTTCTGCTTTTAGCTTGATTTCTTTTAACCTTTTGGGCGTTAAGTTCTCCTCTTCTCGGTTGTTTGAACCTCGTTTGGGGATTTGGGTTTCTGGCTTCCGATCGGAGGACCAGGAGACCTTGCTAGGGTTTAGGCTTTGTGAGGTTTGATGAACGAGGAGGTTTCCTGATGTTTACCCCGCAGAATAAAGGGTGGTCGCTCTCGCCGAGGATTCGCGGCGGAGCCGACGATGGCTCGGGTTCAACGGCCAACCCTCGAGGAGGTCTCGGTGGACTGGCCTCCACCAAGGGGAAGGGGAAGAGCGTGGTAGAGGCAGCACCGCCACCACAGGCTTTGCTTGGTGACGATGGCGAGGATGCCTTCGGTGGCAGCACGGAGGTGGAGGCTTGGCGGCGGTTTCGCGAGGCTGGATTGCTGGACCAGTCTGTTCTGCAGAGAAAAGACAGGGAAGCTCTTGTTCAGAGGATTACAGAGCTCGAGAAAGAGGTTATTATCTTTCTTCTTGTTCTGCAATCATCTCCATGTTCCTTTTTCAATGGTATTGGTAGTTAGCGGATCCTACCTTGTTGCGTATAATAATCTGAGTTTAGAAGATATGCGAGTTTACTCCCGTCCTTATTGTGATGGTCCCTAACTGGTTATGTATTCTTTCACATGATGAAAGTAATGAAACATAAATCTTGAGGTTCATGTTCACTTGCATCGTCTTACGTGCTAGGGACAATATAGTACTTTAGGGAATTCAACGCAAGATCTCTTTTTCGTTACATCATGATGACTATACTCTCTCAAGCTGGTTTGGCTGTATCTTAATTTTTATCTGTTGTGCCGTATATTTGTTTGGTTTATCCAATGAACTTGGACATGCATTTTTTTTACTTCATGTTCAGTTGATAATATAATACCGAAAACACTGTGCTGGTCTATTTCTACCCATTCCTTGAACACGAACATAGCATGATGCCTGAGGTACCCACTTAGATCTCTGTGATCCAGAGATTAATGCAAATTGTGGTTCCATATACCTCGAAGAAAAACATATTATTAAGAATTATAACATTACTTGATTGCAAATAAACTAATCGATAGGTCAAGTAAAACGTTACTTGTTTCTCCTTTCGAAGCATCTGCGTCTAGTCAAACTCTAATATGATCATGAACAAACCAAACCCATCTTGAACTTCAGGTGAAAAGAGCAACAAGTGCATTACTTCTCCAACTTTATGTCACACTTTTTCTTGGATGCCTCTGAACAGTTTGGTCTGATCTGATCTTGGTTGAAACAGAGTTTTCTTATGAATTGATAAAAAATACATGAGAAGTTTTGCAAGCTTGGTCTTGATAGCTTTTCTTTTATGAGTTCCATGATTATTCTTATGGATTATACTATCATATTGTTGCATATCAGTATGTGGTCAATTAAATTTCGTTGATGCTACATGGGGTTTATATTGGTCTTCAAGTCACTATTGGAGGTTGGATCAACTGGAACTTCTTTTTTTTTTTGCTTATAATTTTTCGGCAATCTGTTGAATTTTGTAAAATTTGCTTCTCATAGATGCAATTCTGTTCAATTCTTAATTTCTTTTATATTGTCAAATAAAATACCTTACTTTTGTCAGATACAGAAATTTTTTCCATATTTCAGATAGTTACCATTCAGTAACTTTGCATTGTGATATTTTGTATGCAGCTTCATGAATATCAATACAATATGGGTCTTTTACTGATTGAGAAGAAGGAGTCAATTGCTAGGTATGAAGAAGTTAGGCAAGCTTTGGCAGAGGCAGAGGAGATTCTGAAGAGGGAACAAACTGCACATTTGATTGCGATCTCTGAATATGAAAAGCGTGAGGAGACCTGGCTGAAGGATTTGGGGGTTGAGAAGCAAAAAGTTTCAGCTGTATGAGTCTGACTTTTAACTTTTTACTTCCACATTACGTTTAAGCAACTGCTTGGATACATTAGTCATTTGAAGTTAACCTGTTGCTTACTGATAATCCAACTATACCCGCAAGGAGCTTGGCTTGGGCTTGTGGTATCATTCTTTGGAATTTGAACTATTATTCTTTATTTATCACCATGTACTGCTGTTGAGGCTTTTTCATAAACCTTGAAAAGCACTAATGACTTAGATTTAATTGACTTCATTCTTTTTGAACTTATTATAAGGGAACATCTCTTGGCCTACTATGTCTTTCGTGAAATTTCTTGCTCAAGATCAGACACATGAATGAATGCAGTTACTGATGAAACATCAAGAGATCAATCAATCATGGCTGAAGTGCTTTTGTCTGTAAAGTAGGAGTATGTTAAAAAAATGTAAGATGTTCTTTTTGTGAAAATTTAAATGCTTAAGAAAGAAATAACTTTGGTTTAGGGCTTCTATTACATGTGTTGAGTTGGGTTGGGTTGCCTCACTCCTTGACTTGAACCTGACCAAAATTTAAATCAGATTTCATTTTGTTAGACCAAGCCGCACACAGGCTTTACAAAATTATATACAAGCACATTAAAGAGCGATTGGACTTTATTGGGCTCAGATTGACCCACTCAAGCTGCAGATGTATTTAGCAGAGATAAATGGTGTATTTCACCAAGGGTCATCTAAGGGGATGACTTTGAACAATGGATTTTGTAGTTAACTAGGTTTTAATTATAATGGAAGATATCATCATTTAAGGAAACATGTGCCGATGGTGATACATATGAAAACGTAACTTCTGTAGCTTTAGTTACATATGTAAATAGGCTAATGCATTTTCATATATGTTTTTTTTTTTCCTACCTATCTTTTAAAACTTTTTTAGGCCCTTATTTTTTTTGTATCATGCATCCGTGTGTAGGTTTTTTAGCCACGGAGTTCCTCAATTATTTATTATTGTGAATCAGTGTGTGAACTAGAAGACTCATCATTCTCTAATGTATATTTCTTTTAGACCATTTTTTTTTTCAAATTTTGCAACATACTTCTTCTGAGCTTGGTCCTATTTGTTTTGCTTTAAATAACATCACCCTATTTATCTCTCAGGTATATTTTTTGGTATCTTGTTTAAACATGTACCTTTACATCTTTGTGCTGCACTTTGTCCATGAAATAGTGATTATTTATCTTACAGAAAAGACATTTCTGATCCCCTTTATTTTCCTTTTCCCTTTCTTGGTGATTGAATCATGTCAGCTTGAAAAGGATTTGCGTGAGGTGCGCTTCGAAATTTCAGAAGTCAAGTTTTCATCCGAAAGGAAGTTGAGTGAAGCTCATGCTTTAGAGACTGGTTTAGAAGAGAAATATCTGGAAATTGAAGCCAGGATGCATGCAGCAGATGCTAAGCTAGCAGAAGCAGGTCGCAGAAATTCTGAGACAAATAGAAAATTGGAGGATATTGAGGCACGCGAGAGGAAACTCCAGAGAGATTGTCTGTCACTAACATCTGAGTATGTTTAGCCCCTTTTTCATTTTACCTTCTTCTTTTCTAGTCAATAGATAACTCATTTGACTTGTATTATTATCATTTAGACGAAAAGCACATGAAAAGGACCTTCTTGAACAAAGAGAACATTTGTTTGATTGGGAGAAAAGGCTGCAAGAGAGTCAAAGGAGGCTTGTTGAGGAGCAGAGGCTCCTCAATGAAAGAGAAGATAGTGCGAATGAGGCAGATCACATTCTTAAAAAGAAAGAGACAGAGCTCGAAGAGACACGGGAAGCAATCGAGGCTTCTAAGAGATCCTTGAAATTAGAAGAGGATGATATCACCATAAGACTAAGTTCTTTAGCTTCTAAAGAGAAGGTATAGGCTTCTTTAACATGGTATTTGGTGCAGTTTCTTCCCTCGGTCACCTACTGTCATCATTGTCTAATTTTTTATTTTATCAAACTTTTGATTTTAGGAAGCAGAAATCAAGATGGGGAGTCTCGAGAGGAAGGAGAGGGAGTTATTTGCAAGAGAAGAAAAACTTAATTCTAGAGAAAGAGTAAGTTTTATCTTAAGGTGACTAGGAATGTGTTGAAATGCCTTTGTGATACTACTACTTATATGTAGTTTTCTTTTCACTATTTGTGAAATCTGAGGCTAGGATATTATGGGCTGAAAGTACTGAGAGACAGAATGTGTTGAAATGCCTTTGTGATACTACTGCTTATATGTAGTTTCTTTTCAATATTTGTGAAATCTGAGGCTAGGATATTATGGTCTGAAAGTACTGACGGACAGAATGTGTTGAATTGCCTTTGTGGTACTACTGCTTTTATGTCGTTTTCTTTTTACTATTTGTGAAATCTGAGGCTAGGACAATATGGGCTGAAAGTACTGACAGACAAGAATCCAACCAGTTCGGAACTGTGTTACAGATATGGTTTTAAATAATTCTAAGTGGCATCAAATTTCATTAGGATAATATCATGAATATTGGGGTCATATATCCATCAGTGATTGAGCGAGGAACATGTAAATGAGTTGGCATCTGATTGTTAGTTTCTTATGTATCATATTGGAATCGTTTAAGCATTCATGTAGTTGGTGAGAAGACTTTAGTTATTGTACTAGTCATTAAGGTCGATGAACGAGTTAATTAGTCAAATATTTAGTTTCTTATTCATGTCAATTAAATTTCTTGAATTCTAGAGTTAAAATTTAGCTTAAGCTTTATCATTCGAGATCCAATTCTGATTTTCATCTATCCTCATGATTATGGTTTTTCTTGGCTTTGCATGCTTCTGAAACCATTAGTGGGCATAAGTGTTGTTGCCATGCTGACATAGGTGGTATTATGGCACTCCTTGGCACCATGTTTGCCGGATTGTCACGACCTTAGCTGGTTTTGCCTAAGGCGTGCGGCACCCTCGCGTGTCCGTCCGCAAAGGTCAGTCTCCCCGAAGCCTCCCATTGTCCCTTAGGACCAACAAAAGAGAGAACGGGTTAAAGAGAACGCCTCAATCGGGATCCACAAGCAAACATGTCCGAAAAACACTTCATAGACAATGCAAATTACAAACAGACTTTACAAGCTCTGAACAGTTGCACAACAAAGGGTAAAATGGTCCATTACAGACCGAGAAGCTCTCGCTCGTGTCCACTTGACACAACATTTATTTACAAGCCTAAAAAGGCCACCAACCCAACTAACATGGGACTATTTAGCCTTCGGCCGCCTCTCTATCTGCTGTACAAGGCATGAACATGCCAAAAGACAACGGACAGACATAAGCATTACATCTAACATCTTGTTTAGAAGTTTGTCCGTTACATTCTCCCCCACTTATCCCTTCGACGTCCTCGTCGAAGCCTTTGTGAACACTACAACTCTTCGCCTTTGCTGAGTCTTCAATCTTCTGCTCCAGCTGCAATGCGCCTCCTGGCTCCCAGCTGCTCTCCGCTGCTGTTTCTGAGTAGTCGAACCTTTGATCCGCCATGCTGCTTCAACTCACCAATGACTCTGACTCTGGTGTGGGGGGTTGGCTGAGTTGTGTTGATCCTTGTTGATTCCTACGGATCCACCAAATGAAGGAAAAGACTATCCTTACTGCGCCAGTCTCTCAAAATTTCCCCATACTGCTTGAACTGGGTGGATGCTTGTTGGAGCTTTAACGAGCATCGCCTCGCAAACTTCTGAAGTTTTGGGTCCTTCATCCACAAAATCTGCTCATTGACTCTTCTTTCAGTTAGTTGTCACATCCAAGTAGGTTCGCATCACTTCCGCTTTCGATTGGCATTTCGTAGGGAAATGAGGCGGACAATCTACTCTCAGTAGCACTGATCACCGTTGGTGAGGATTTGACAACTATTGTCTTCCATTATCTTCGAAGGGACTTTGAACTTGTGCAGCGCTCCTCTGCTGGATAGATAAGAGAATTGGGGTACTCAGTTTCGCCCATTCTCTTAAGAGTTGAGAAGGCAAAAGTTACTTGACTTCGCCCGCCTCCTCGAGGTTGTACTTCATGCATCGAGCTGGTTACTGGCCTTCGCCTGCTCTTTGCTCACACTTCTGAAGCACTTGAAGTGTTTGCACTCCTTGCGTTGAGTTAGCTACTATGATTCACCTTCTCAATGCCATTGAACTTCTGGAATGCAGGAAGTTTTCACCCCAACTTGGAGTAATTCTCTGATAGATGAGGTCGCCTCTGGGGTTGTACCGTCTTCTCCATCAACCCTGTCGCCTACTCCACTGAGTAGCAAAGGTACAGCACCGCGTACTGCCTGCTTCGTTCCTTGGTCGTGCACTCTTGCATGACCCGAAGTCCTTCACTTACGGCTATCTTGATGAGAAACTTGTTGACACCGGTCTTACGAATCTTCTTGGCCTCTGCCCTTCAGCCTTGTCTCGGTACTTGGAGATTGCCTCTGCATGCTCCACCTCCTCGGCCCCTTTCACGACCAAGCGCTCTCCCTCCATGAGAGCAAGGGATCAATGACTTGCACGGAAGTCCTGCCTCTGCGGTACCATGGCGCTGCCATGCCCATGGCCCTACTATCCGTCGCCTCGCCTCTGTATCCCTTTTCTTCACAATCATTAGAGATGTCTCCGTGGCACTCCTCTGAGTCCACCTCCATTCTAACTGATGCTTGATTTTGGGTAGCTAAGTCCCTCTGGACTCATCGTCGCTTCCTCGCCCCTTTCGACCCCCTGCTTCAACACCTCTGTGTTCTCCAAGCAGTCCGTTTGGTCGATGGAAAGACTGATTGCAACTCCCATGCATGGCCTCTGCCATCACGTTGTAGAGTTTGCACCGATTCTGTTCTCCTTAGCTTCCTTGGTAGCAACGTTCGCTTACTCGACCTTGTCCTCTGACTTGTCGGGCACCCTTAAGCGAATATGAGTTTTGGAGCAGTCCAACTCTCCAGTTGCTTCGATCATACCTCTGCATGATCAAGTCCCTCCCATGGAACTCACTGGTACTTGCATTCGAACTTTTCCCTTGGTGGAACCCAGCCCCCATATGCTGATGACCAAGGTTTTCATCCGATGCAAAATTCTGTGCACGCCCGGAAGACCCGCCTCTGCGGTACCATGGCTTTCACTCCTTGAATCCATAGCCCTTCTTGCCGTCGTGTTGTTCACCAAAGCGAAGCTCCCAGTAGCTCCCGATCATACCTCCATATGATCTCATCCCTCACGGGACTGATTGTGTGTATCGCATTGCCACGAACTGTTCCACCACGATCCGCTGCACCATGTCGCCTCCTGGTGACATCTCCATTGCATTATGATCCTTGTGGAATAAACTCGAATTGTGAACCCTCAATGTGTGGCCTCTGCCAATACATCGCAGGGTCCCTTCCACCTTCGATTTTGTTCGCTCCTCTGGCAATCGACCTTCATCCACCCACTCCTGGGTCACACCTAGATGAAGCACCGCTCTAGGACAGTCCGTCGCCTAGTAGCTCTCGAAGTCCACCAACTTCACTGTAATCTGTGCACCATTATCTGGATCCTGGGCCTCTGCCCCTACCAGCACAATCTCCGCTGCGCACTGCTTCCTTCGTAGCAACTCAAATGGCAACATTGTGGCATATTCTTCAAGAGTACCCGCTTCTGCGTCCTCTTGCCCCGTGCTAAGGCCTTCTGAACCCAACTTCGCCTCCGCAAATTGAGTCGCCTTAGTTCCTCCATCATATGCTCCTCCGAGATAAGGTGCATGTGCCTAGAAGCTCCCTTCGTCTTTGGCACCATGCAAGATGAGTCCGCTCCGTCAGAATGAAGGACCCATGGAACAACATGATCCTACCCTTGCCTCTGCAAGAGTTCATGTCTTTGACCTCTGTCTAAGGAAAGCACTGTGCTTCTGCTCCATGTCCCAACTTCTCTGCTGGCTCCCTTCATGCAGCTTGGGTACTTCGCCAAGTTACACCCAAGTTGCTCCGCTCCTCGTTTTTGCATTGAGTCGATGGTGGCCCTCGCGCCCTTCATTCCACGGGTCAGCCCTCCCTTGAGTCCGATCTCCATATCGACTCTAAGTGTGCCTTCATTTAAGTTGCTTCAGGTTGCTCCCCCACTTGATCTCGCAATGCATCCACCAATGCATTCTCTCGAGCGAGATCATGCGACAACTCCTCGCCGCTTGCTCAGTCCATCGAGCTTCATGAAGTTGTTGTTTGTGAGGTACTCCTCCTCAACATGTGAAGTCCGTCTCACATGATTCTCCCTCTGGAGTGCCGAGACTTATCCCTCCTAGATAACTGTCCCGTTGGAGCAACATCTCTCTTCGTTTCGGAGACCCCCATCCCCTTGGACTACTCCGATCTGCTGAACAAACTGTGCATTGTTCTGCCTCTTGCAAACGCACTTGCTAGATTGCGCCTCCACGTCAATACAGCCACCGCCGCACCCCTCAAGGCCTAGCAATATGCTAAACTCGTTGCACACTTCAGCCTCCTCCGGACGTATCCTTCACATGACGAAGAGAAAGTTTCAATGCTCCATGGCGCCGAGTCTCGATCGCCTTGGGATGGCCACGAACATTCCATCGTCCGCATACAAGCCCATGCATGAGTACCAAATTCTTCGAGTTAGCAATTCCCCTCACCTCTGTGAGCTTTGCATAACTCTTTTGGTCGTTGAACAACTCATTCCACCTTGGATGGTCTCATTCTTGCCAAGCGCCTCGCTTGCCTAGAGCACCATCAAGTATAGTTGTCAACGTTGAGCCGTAGCTCAAACTCAGCCATCCCAACCTTTGTGCGCTCCGAATTCTTCCAAGCTTGCCTGTTCTCGTGGTGCCTCTTGCGCGAAGGGTTGGCCATTCCACTGAATGCCAATGTTAGATGCCCGCTCCTCTGAGCGACTCTTTTCCCTACATCTCCATGCCCGTTTTCCCTCAAACGGTCGCGCGTGTGCTGACTACCCTCAACGCAGCCCCGCTAGGTCCCCCACGTTTGCATGTCAAGTGTTTCTATGAGTGCTTGTCCCACTCTGATACCATAATGTCACGACCTTAGCTGGTTTTGCCTAAGGCGTGCGGCACCCTCGCGTGTCCGTCCGCAAAGGTCAGCCTCCCCGAAGCCTCCCATTGTCCCTTAGGACCAACAAAAGAGAGAACGGGTTAAAGAGAACGCCTCAATCGGGATCCACAAGCAAACATGTCCGAAAAACACTTCATAGACAATGCAAATTACAAACAGACTTTACAAGCTCTGAACAGTTGCACAACAAAGGGTAAAATGGTCCACTACAGACCGAGAAGCTCTCGCTCGTGTCCACTTGACACAACCTTTATTTACAAGCCTAAAAAGGCCACCAACCCAACTAACATGGGACTATTTAGCCTTCGGCCGCCCCTCTATCTGCTGTACAAGGCATGAACATGCCAAAAGACAACGGACAGACATAAGCATTACATCCAACATCTTGTTTAGAAGTTTGTCCGTTACAGGATGCATGCTGGTTGATGGATCAGGATGGCAATGAGTTGCCATTTTCTTTATGAAATATTGCTGTGGGCCAGCTTTTGTTGTCTAATGTTGTTTATACTACTTTCTCTGGGCATACCAGTCCATGAGGAGTCCACGAGGCTCCCCACAATGTGGGATCTGGAAGAGTTCATATATTTATCTCTAAATATAGAGAGGTTATTACTGTGATTCAAGACCTGGTCTCTTTTGTCGCAAAGGGGCAACCTTGCTGTTGTACCAAGTCTTGATCTCACTTAGTACTTTTCTCTCTCTTTTTCTTGAAAATGCATTCTGATCATTTCATAGATCACAGTTCAACTCTATTATCACAGTCCCGTTGTTCTGTGAGATTTTATTATGCTTTTCTTGTGACATGGGGGATTACACTTTATACCTTCAAATTTTAGTTAAATGGGCAAAGTTTCATGATATAAAAGCTAAAGTTTCTGCTAGGCATGGACAAACTCATGTGTATTCAGGCCATTTATTATCAAATAAGGAATTTTTTTAAACTCTAAAATTTTAATGTTTTGCCAATCTTGACCTGGATTTGGATTATTATGAGTTTGATTTTGAGCAATTACTTCCAATTGGAGCAAATCTGCTTGTAGCAACTGGACGACCTATCTGCATGGCAGTATATGCTCGCTTGTTGTTGTGCATGTCTGTGGACGTGATGTCTCATTTCTCTTGAGAAGCTTGTGTGTCTAGAACTTGGATGGCAAAAATATTGTTTTTACCTGAATGGCATGCCTATTCTTTATTTGCATTTTGACATATATATTATAAAAAGATTGCGCATTTTTCTTCAGATGATGGTACTTGATGGATATTTGTCATTCCCATCCCATTTTCATTGTATGTTTATTTATTTTCGTAATTGTTTAGCAGGGCCAGATTCTTTCAGGCATTGTATGTCCTGACCATGTTGGTCAGCAGATAGTAGACATAGGTTGAAAATTGGTCTGTGCATGTGTTTACATGGCATAATGCACCGTGGCATCTGCTTTTAGATTTTATTTGAATATTTATCTGGTTCCTATTCCTTTTCATGCATATCATATTTGACTTTTTCTTTCTCTGTTTCTGAAGGTGGAGATTCAAAAGCTTCTTGATGATCATAATGCTATGTTAGATTCCAAGAAACATGAGTTTGAACTTGAAATGGAGAATCAAAGAAAATCCTTTGAAGAAGAGATGAAAGCCAAAATTGATGAAGTGGAAGAGATGAAAAAAGAACTTGACCATAAAGAGGAGCAAATTTTGGAAAGAGAGCATGCTTTGGAGATTAACATGCAGAAACTGAAGGAAATGGAAAAAAATCTTGAATCAAAATCACAAGCCTTGAAAAGGTGGGAGGAATCTGTACAAATTTATGAGAAGAAGTTGGAGGAAGATAAGCAGCAGCTGGTCAGAGATCGTGCGGACATTGTGAAATCTATTTCTGAACTGGAGAGCTTGAAGGTTACAATAGAAGCTGCGAAGGAGCAAATTATCAAAGAGGAGGAAAAGCTTAGACTTACCAAGGAAGAGAGAGAAGAACATAACCTGCAGAAGTCAAAACTGAAGCAAGAGATTGAAGATTACATGATAATGAAGGATTCACTTTGTAGAGATAGTGAGGATTTGCGTCAGCAAAGGGAGAAATTTGAGGAAGAATGGCAATTGTTGGATGAGAAACAGTTAGCATTAGAGTCAGAGACAAAGCAGATTAATGATGAACGAGAAAGATTTGGAAAATGGCGACATGATGAAGAGGAAAGGATTAGGAATGAGGCAAAGGCAAAAAGAATTAGCATTGCGACAGAATTGGAAGACCTTAGGATGAAGAAACAAGCTTTTGAGAAAACAATGGAACATGAGAGGTTGGATGTTCATGAGATGCTCACGAGGGAGCGCTCTGCTATGGCTCAGGAATTTGAGCTTCGCAAAGATGAGCTGGAGATGGATATGAGAAAAAGGCAGGAGGCTATGGAGAAGGACTTGCAAGACAGAGAGAGTGAATTCCAGAGAAAGATGACTATCGAGCTAGATGAAATAAGATCTGTAAGCAGTGATTTTGAATTAAAATCCAGGAATTTAGAAATGGAACAAGATAGATTAGAGAGGGAAAAAGAAGTTCTCTCTGCTTTCAGAGAGAGTCTTAAAACTGACCAACTTGAGATTCAGAAGGATATTGACACTCTTCGTGTGCTCAGTAGGGAATTGAAGGATCAAAGGGAAAAATTTGTGGAGGAGAGAGATCGATTCCTTGGTCTGGCCAATCAGTTTAAGATTTGCAAGAACTGTGGCTCTTCGGTTTGTAACTTGGATCTTCTTGGTCTGCAAAATACTGAAGTTGTTCAGCTACCAAGTCTGACATTCGAGGATCGTTTGGAAGCCAAGGATTCTGAAACATCTCCTCGGCATATGGTGTCTCCATCTGTGTCTTCAGGTGGTCGTTTATCGTGGCTGCGAAAATGTTCAGGATTTTTTAGTTTCTCTCCAAAAGGATCGGAGGACACAGCACAAAACCAGGTGAAGAACCCTATTTCTCTTGATGTAAGACTTGCTAGAGAAGCTTTGGATGGTGAAGCCAGCGATGAACCTGCACCATCACAAGGAATTTTTGCCAAATCTTTTGACACCCAGAGAACCCAATCAGATAGTGGAATCAGGGACAACGAAGTAACAAAAAGGTTAGGCAGAGCTAGAGAGGAGCTGGAATCTTCTTTTGGTGTTGCTGATAATTCAGCTGATATTGTTGGGATCCAGACAGATAATGCCATCAAGGAGGTAGCTGTTCATCTTACTCACCCCATTAATGAAAATGAGAGAGGAGGATTGTCTGTACCACCCAGAAATGAGTCCCAGCCTGAACCTTCAAATGAGAAGCCACGCCAGCCTAAGAGGAGTGGTAGGCCTAGAAAGATCAGTAGAACACGCACGGTGAAAGCAGTTGTAGAAGAAGCACAGGCTATTCTTGGTGAGACCTCTATGGAGAAGAATGGGCAGCCAAATGGGCTTGCAAAGCATTCTTTGAATATCCAAGAGTCTACCGAAGGCAATTTAGTTCATGCAGGGCAGAAGAGGGGTCTTGCTCACATATCTGTGGCTGCAGCTAGTGAGCTGGATGGGGAGGACAGTGAAACTCGTTCAGAGAGCATTTCACTTGGAGGGCGCCGTAAAAGGAGACAAATAAACATTCCAGAAACTCAGACTGCTGGGGAAAAACGGTACAATTTCAGGCGCTCTACAATGTGAGTTGCTTTTAGTATACATTCATTTTTTGTTTGAATACATTATCTTGATGTAGAGTTCAGATTTTAGATCTGATGCAGTTGTTATAACTTATAAGTATACTTGTTGTTAGACTGAAATTGCACATATGAGTCTTCTGTTAGGCTAGATTCTTTAAGGTCTGGATGGGTTGTGCTGTGGATGTGTTCTGTTTCTTTCCTTTGCCGGTGTTGAATGTTTTTGGTTTGGCTCATGTCCCAAAGCTCTGTTTCAAACAGTTCATCTCAGTAGGATATCTGATATTTTGTCTGGTATATTTTGGATTTTAAAATATAGTTTGCACTAGAAATGCATAGGCCCGCTTAAATTTTAATCACCACCTCTGCTCAACATTGAACTACTGTTGTTTTCTATGTGTATGTTGTTTATTTCCACAACATTTCACCTTGAAATTTCAAGGATGTGAGTTTTATTATCATTAACAATCTTGAATATCTTATGGAAAGCTGTGGCTGAATAACTTGTTCATATTTTTGAATTCTCAGTGCTGCTGCAGCCAGGTCAATATCTGATCAGACTAAAGGGCATAAAAGAGGAGGTCACCAGCAACCCTCTGGAGATGAATCACTGAGGGGAGATGGTGATGGAGAAGGAACTTCCAAACTGAGGCTAGATGTTGAACCTGCGTCAAGTTTTGCTGCTGAGAGTCTGAAATCAGTAGACATGCAGAAGATGGCTGCAGAAAATGTCTTGGACGTCCAGGAGATATTCCAGAAACCTGTCTCGGTGAGTTTACCATTCTGTGTGGTGCATAAATATGGGAAGGACCCAATCCTCTGGAAGTTTCAGATTGTACTGTTTGCCTCCATTGTTAGCTCCAAGTGGATATACCTTGTTAATCCTCACCATGATTTGTGGTTTGCTGGATCAGTCCTTTCACCAAATATTTCATTGGGTCATCTTTTTGATATAAGACTTGAATAAAAGCATCAATGTTTTGCCAACAAGAATTATGTTTAGACTTTAGTTACATAAGTACCACAGGAATTAATCCTGGGACATCAAGAGTAAGTTGCTGCCATAATGACCATATTAGGATAAGCCGAACTACTTTATGGAATGCTTCATGTGTAGCCAGTGTAATCAATTAGAGCATGCTATTGCGCATATCTGGTTCTATTGACACCTTGAGATACTTGGAACTGTTTAATATTTGGAAGATACTTGAACTGTTTAATTTTTTAATGTGTGACTGAGATGTGTTAATTATGATGATTCTTGACAGCACGAGATAGAGGAGTGCCATGCTGATGATGCTGGGAAGTCGGTTGAATTCAGCGAGCAGACTGGCATAGAAGGGGTCATGGCAGATGGAGCAACAGCAGTAGAAACAGAACCTGCCACTCCTGATGATGGATGCAGTGAAGATGATGACAGCAACCAGGATGAAGAGAACTCTGATGACCAAAATCGTTCAATTGGGAAAAAGCTTTGGACTTTCTTCACGACATGATAAGTGCATAGGACAGAAGTCCAGACTAACCCCCCTCAAAACAAAACAAAAAAAAAGAAAAAAATTGTAGGTCCTGCTTCACTTGTAGCTACACTACTTTGTCAGTTGAGCTTTCTTTAAGCTGCTTTGATGGGTCGGGTACTAGTCATGTAGGTTTCGTGTATCATTGTTTCTTATTTGCTATTTGTTGTCTGTAGTAATTGGTGATGCTCCATAGCAACCAACTTGTGTGTATCAACAGTGGATGTATTCAAGCTTCCACCTTCAGAACATGGTTCTTCTGCCTAAGTCAGATTGCTACCATTGCTCCTCTAGTTCCTGCCGCTGTTATTTATTTAACCTTCAGTTCAACATCCCGTTCGGTTTTCTTCAAGTAATTTCTGGTGGATCTTATGTTAGAACGGCCAGCCCAGGGATGATTAGCTGTTGGCCTTGCCTCGTGAATCAGTTTTAGTTCTTGTGAATGCCTTCGTCGTTTACCAAAGCTATGCAAAGGCCTACTGCCGAACGCAACCGCCGCACGGAGCAGAGGGAGGAGCTGCCAAAATACAAAAAGGCCGGCATGGATAGGGACGGGTCGTGGATGAGAGATGTGAAGGTGGCTTCGCTCACCTCGGCTTCTTTCTCTTTCAGTGGATTGTCCAGAGGATCAGACCTGAATGCGTCACTAATAGCTCCTCAATGCTACCGTGTGGTGGTGATGGTGGTGGGCGTGGTCCTCCCTCTCCCTCTCCCTCTCCCTCTCCCTCTCTGCGAGCTTCCTCACAACCGAGTCACAGCGAGGCGTGAGTTGTGCTCTCCAAGATCTGTCGTCAGAGATCTTTGATAAAGCTGCCTTCTCGCCCCAACTGCCGCAGTAAATTGTTGGCCATCTTAAGAGTGACACCCCCTCCTGTTCTCGAAACTTCCAAGTTGTCTTACCGCTGGCAGACCAACAATTCCCATGGCGAACAGTAATTTACCTTAATTTTTGGAGGCATCGAAGTAGTCATGTGCCGTAGCGCATCGACTGTACATGCTTCCCGCCTGGTGTCGAGTGGAAGGGTAGATACTGTGTCGGGTGGCATTTTGGTGATGGAATGGGCAGGTAGAGTTGTAGGATTAGGCTGAAGGACAGAGCAGTACCTGCTATGTTAGATAAAGGCGGCCTCTCAAATCTTTATGAGACGCTTTTGTATGCCCATCCTGGATCTGCAAACATCACTTTCTGTAGCTTTTCATTGCACCTCTCTCTCCACGCCGTCCCACGATGAGCGGTCCTCCTCCTCCGTCTATGAACGATAGGACATTAGGACAAATAAATGGGAGGTTCGTCTCATCCCACCTCTTCTTCCACCACTTCAATGGTTCACCCGGCCCCGACGGTGCTGTCATCCTGATTGATTTCCTGTGTTTTCTGTTCAGCCATTATTATTGTGGCTCGCTGTTTGGAAAACGAAAGCAACAGTCGACGCGGACAGTGAAAACCCTGTGTGGTATTGGATATGATAAAGAAGTGACAAATGGATGAACTTCCCTCATCACGTAATGTCATGCAGGCACATGCACGGAGCACGGTCCCCTCGTTAAAGAACAATGCTCGATACCTCCAATTTTTTCCTACCCCACACGTATTCCACATCCTTTTCCACCTCAACTAAAATACAACTAAGCAACGTACAGTTCTCGGAGTTACTCACCCATTCCATTCCCTTGGGTTAATTAGGTATATTTAGTATTTTGATCCGTTATATTAATATTCTTATAGTTATAAAAATAAAATATACAGATATACTTACTCAATTTTACTAATAAAAGTATAAAAAATTAAAAAATAATTTTAATATTTTAATTAATGATAGAAAATAACGATATATCGTGAGTTATTATTGTAGATGAAAAAAACTATGGTAAAAGATAAGAACTACTTGACATCTGTTGGCAGTCTCGATATAGATCCAGAGCAACGAAAGAACTTTTCGATAATTATATCGATATTAACGTAGATGTAAAACAATCCTCACTTAATGATACCATGTCATCACTAATCAAAATATTAAAATTATATTTTTATTTTTTTATTTTTTTTTATTTTTTTATTGATAAAATCAACTATATTAGAATGTATGGATAAAGATATTTTATTTTTATAACTATAAATATATTAATATAATATTTAAAAAATATAAATATTAAAAATAACTAACTACATCAGTAATAATAATTAACCCCCTCCCCTTCGTTATTCTCAGCCGCCGTGCATCGATCTCGCCAATCTTTTCAGCGCGCTTCTTCTACTTCTTGTCCTCGCCATCATCACTCGACTTTACCGAGCCCCAATAAATGTCATCGTTAGCGCGGTCTCCCTCTCCGATCTGTATCCGTTCTTTCCATAGATTTTCGAATACTTGTGTTCTTCGAGTACTTGAAGAGGCCATCCACTGCTCTCCTTCGGATTCAATTTTTGGTTGTCGCATCGGTTGTGGGAATGTTCTCGGCACTGCTTCCCTTCTTTCGATCCTTTTCCTTTTGGCATACATTTCTTTTGTTTAGCTCACTTTTTGGATTTTGTGGTAGTTAGAGTTTCCGCATCCCACTTCAGAATCTGCTGCCTACCGTTGCTTTTCTTGTGAGCCCGAGTGCTGCTTTCTCTGATAATGTCGGCCTTGTTTCTACCAGCATGAGACTATCGCGTTTCGCGCATGAGAAGCTCCGCTTCTTCCCACACCGTCGACAGATCACAAGGTTCTCAGGGTTTTAGTCGTCGGAGAGGCTTGCTTCTGCATCTTTATCCAGATGGTTGCGCTTCTTCGCATCTCTTTGATTAGTTTCGGCAGTGTTCTTGCTTGTGTCTTGAGCTGACTGACATCACCCTGGCTCTTCTGCTCTCGAGATACACGAAGACAAAGATGGCTTCTACACGGGCTTTTCTCCTCCTACCATTCCTCATCTTCCATGCGTTATCCCAACCAGAAAGCTCCATCGCTCCGATGGAGAAGACAGAGCAAGAAGCCCTGTACATGGTGATCCAAGGCTTTGTCGGACAACGGTGGAATGGGTCGGATCTTTATCCGGATCCTTGCGGCTGGACGCAAATACAGGTTCCTAACAGACATCAGAAGTTTGATTCCTTCATTAAATCGATCTGCAAGTTCTCTTTTTTGTGTTTAGATTCATGCTGATACATATAAGATAGCAAGACTTCATTTTGAATTGCGAACATCGCTTCCTGCCATCGGCTTTCTTAATAGCGAAAGTTATTTAGGAGATCCAAATAGGTTTGTGTGGCAAAGACAGTACCAAGGTTCCTTCCTCCTTTTCCCTTCTTCTGAGCATCATTCGTATCTCGGAGACATGGGAATTGCTACTTTCGACAAGCATGAGCTTGCATGACTCAAGTGCTGCTTTTCGAATGTTTGATTTGATCTCACTCGCATATGGATATACTTTTGAGTATCTGCCTGCAAGACTGAAAACTCGAGCAGCATTAGCTATCGAAGCTTGTTGCTGTCCAAATCACATAGATGTTAAATTGATTGATGCGGCTTCTCATATTTATTTCAGGAATTCGATAGAGTAGGAAGCTGATGGATGTTCATCATACAACAAAATTTTGTTCTAAAATTGACTTTTTTCCAGAGTCAGTCAGGGGTTTGACTTTACTTATTCGATTCATGATCTTTTCCCAATGCAGGGAGTATCATGCGATCTCTTTGATGGTCTATGGTACGTTACGGCCCTAAGCATCGGACCCATCCTTGAGAATTCACTGGAATGCACGGAGAAATCAGAGTTCAGTCCACTGCTATTTCAGCTCAAGCATCTCAAAACCCTCTCCATCTTCGATTGCTTCTCTTCTCATGAACAAACTAGCTTGCCATCAAGCAACTGGGAGAAGCTAGCTGAAAGCTTGGAAAACCTCGATTTGCGCTCGAATCAAGGCCTCGTGGGAGGAATCCCAGCCAACCTTGGTCAGCTTCGTAATCTACGGTCCCTTGTGCTAGTCGACAACTCGCTGGTGGGAGAATTGCCAATGGAACTTGGGAATTTGATCCAGCTGAAGAGACTGATGCTCTCGGGGAACCGATTCTCTGGTCAAATTCCAGCTTCTCTTTGCAACAATTTAAACCAGCTCTTGATCTTGGACCTCGGCGGGAATTCCCTGACCGGTTCTCTCCCTTCCTCTCTCTGCGGTCTCAGTTCACTCTTAAAGCTGGACATCAACAGCAATCGATTACATGGAAGCCTTCCACCCGGGCTTGGAAATCTCAGCCACCTTACCCTTCTGGATCTCAGGAACAATAGCTTATCTGGTGTTCCTTCCAAATCACTTGCTGGCATGGAGTCACTTCAGGTTTTGCTTCTGTCTTACAACCCATGGGGTGGGAGTCTTCTGGAATTCGAGTGGAAGAACTTGAGGAACCTTACCACCTTGGACCTTTCCCATATGGGTTTAGAAGGCACGATTCCTGAAACTATTGCAAGCCTGAAGAGATTGAGATACCTCGCGTTAGACAACAACCACCTCTCTGGCATTGTCTCTTCCAAGTTCGCAGCTCTGCCTTCTCTTACTGCTCTCTATCTCAATGGCAACAACTTAACGGGGGAGCTTGAGTTCCCCGAAAGGTTCTACCGGAGGATGGGAAAGAGATTTGCTTCTTGGAACAATCCAAATCTCTGTTGCAATGCTGCAGCCATGGCCACAGGAAGTGCCCCTCACGGTGTGGCACAATGCAAGCGAGACCAAGAGCCCTCCGCCAATGGCTCCAATGCCAACGAGAGGGTAGATGATAGGAATCCAGATCAGAATTCTGGTCTGTCGACCTCTTTTCTGTTTCCTGCTTCTTCAATTAGTGGTTTTTGGTGGGGAATTGTTGTTCAAGAGGTGATGGTCATGTTTCTTTTGGTCATGCTCTTGTAGGATGTCCAAACCTGCACAGATAGCTGTACACACCATATTTACTACTTGTATGAAGCAGGCAGTATATTCTGGCAGAATGTTAGAGTAGTTTATCAAGCTATTGTCGCTTATCTGCAGTGCGTATTTATGAATGCTTTCATGGAGTTCGTCATCAGGATAATCCTTCATTCCTGCAGTGCTGAGAAATGAAGACCGCAGAAAGGCAGTTGGATCCATAAATGATCAATATAATGCATGCAGCAAAATTTGACAGGAAAACGATGTCACACCGAAAAGAAAGAGAGAATAGTTTCAATGTAGATTAGGACATGGGTTCTTCCATTAGAGCTGTAGCTCTGTTTTGTGCTTCGGCATTAGGACTTTCATATAGAACAATAAAACTGTTTTTTCTTCTCAGAAGAGGGGATCAAAGCCTAAATCGATAAATGAGATACTTCTGCAGCATGCCAACTCTGCTGTCAGATCGAGCTTCTCTATGGAAGGTGGAATCCGACATCCACTGGCTCGCCACTAACTCAGATCTATCTCTGTCCTATCAACCGAGGTGCGAAGTCAACCAGAACATACTTCTTACCATGAATCCTGACGGCAGCACAGCCAATATGATGGATTCGGAGAAGTTTTACATGGATGCTGGTGATTATGTGGACCATTTACTTGATTGGCTTCCTCAGAAGGTTTTGACCTGTGCCATCTGTTACCATTATTAAGCAGAGCCTCCAAGTAGCCTTGCGGCCATTGCACTACATCCTTATCCTATGATGATTGCGGTGGGCAGAGGACAGCATCATCTTGTGGATGCAGCATTAAAGATTGCACTTCAAGCCAGCATTTGATTGTGGATGGCCAGCTTTCTCTTCCTAGGCTTAAAGGTCGACTCCCTGGATTGCATTGCTGTTCTATCGCTGGTTCATTGTGAGAATAAGTGCAGTTAACAGATCATTGGCTCTCTATTTATTACTTCCACCTATCGAGGATTCCACCATCTGTTTCCTTTCGTCTCCCATCAATGAGGCCGCAGTGAAGATTGATGCAAAGCAGTACATTATTTGATGGAATGGTGGAGTACCATCGTACAGTCTCTGTTCAAGATTTGACATTTCTGCTGTAGCATTTTGGCGGTCCCATCTCTAGATTTGACATTATTTGACTAGGGCTAGACTCGATATGATTGTTTGCAATGAGGAGAGGGGAAAGAATTGGAGTTCATCTGCAGCATCCTCACAAAGCAAACTCCACTTTGTGCGAGTCCAAATACCGTCCCGGTAAGTTTCTCCCAGAATAAGAGACACAGGCCAAAAGCAAATTATCATCAAAGTCTTGTGCAAGAACCACATTTACTTGCAACCCCAACTATTCACCATAAAGAACAGAGATCTTACCAAACAGACAGGGAAAGTTTTCCCTTTTACTGATGCAATTACTCGTTTATTTGGTCATACAAAAGAATTGATACTGTGCAATTAAATACAAGAACTTAATATACAGATTGTCCATGATACTTGGACACTAATGCCAAGGTTATTGCACTGGTGTCATTTTGCTTCTATAACTTTTCTACTTCAGTCACCCTGATAAATTAGTGATCAATACGAGGCAAATCGCATGATCGTATCCAGGGCAAATATGTTACTTTCTTGCTCTCCCGTCCATGAATCCTACGTATATACAAGCTGTTACAAACAGGGAATTCCATTTTCTTCATTATTTCCTCCATCTTCAACCTGAGGAAAAAAATTAAGCTACAGCTGCTAGTCCACCGTCTTGGATTAGATAAATCACATCATAATGGGCCCTCTAGACTTGCAAAAATACGTGGTAACTGCTGATCTGGTGAAATACTGGATTCAGAAACCACCTTGCTGCTTGATTCCTTTGATCTTGAATGTCTCGTTTTCCTTGTAAAATCCTTAAGATCCCTAAATCGTAAAAAATCATCGATGTAGGTATTAATGGAAATAGATAAAAGGGAAATTCAGCAAAAAGAAAAAAAAAATGCACTGTATACATACTTGCACCGTGGCACATGGCAATCAAACTCTTGGCAAACACGGACATGCCACCGGAGAAGCAGCCAGATTTTTTTGCAAGATATACAACCTCCATGAGCACGCACCTTGCATTTCCTACTATGAAGGAAGAGTTTTTTGACTTGCAGACAGCATGTATAAGCACACTGAGGAGCACTGCACTTTGGTGCATGCAGCAAAGCATCAAGGATCATCTGATAATTAACACGTACCAGCATTAAAAAAGTGCACTAAAGCTGTTTCACATGCAAGTAGGAAAATAAGAAAAGAAAAAGGAATCCTCAAAAGCATTGCAATCATGAAATTCCATAGTTACTGCCTTTTTATACAAGTCATACGATGAAGGGGAACTGGTAGCCCATCCTCTCTCTCTCTCTCTCTCTATATATATATATATGTGTGTGTGTGTGTGTACCAGAGTTGAGATATTTTTGATGCCTTAAAAATGTTTGAACTCTTTTTCTTTTTTCAAGTTTCTGCCAGAGACATCAGTGAATTGTAGAAACAGGCACAGAACAAATTTAGTTCCATATGTATCAGAAGAAAACAAGATCACATGGGTTTAGTAATCTATTTGACTGACCAATAACATGACATAATAAACTTGCATTTGATGGAGCTGTAATGTAAAGACACATAAGAATGCTATGCACATAATATAGCGGAACACTCGAGAAGCATTCTAGTGATCGAAAGGAATAATATAAAAAAAGCATATAAGTGCTAAAATGATCCAAATGCCCTAATAATGAAATTTTGAAACCTATGGATGCATGCTAATCAATCTTTTAAAAATCATGGTCTTTAGGACCTACTAGCATCTGTCCCAAAGAACAAGGTGGTGAATTTAGCAACTGTATAAATGGTAAAAGATGTATCAAAGAACCTCGTGGAAAGGAAATGAAGAAAGCGAATTAAAAGACAAAGAGGAAGGGCCATGATCAGCCTATTCTTCATAGATGGATGTCACACTGATAGAAGCATATAAATACTATCAGTTATTCCCTTGGATCAGAGAGGGCAGCATTCTACAAAAGCTAAAAGTTGTCTTCTATATCTTAAAATTATGATGCACTGAATAAATAAGAAAAATTCAAACAAACACCTGAATATTTATTTTTCCATTTCTTTGTTTTTTTGGCTGCAGAGTACGATCAGCCATGGTGGCATGGCTTACCAACTGATGCTTATGGTAAGAAGCTCCTTTCTTATGATAGCAATCAGCACAAAGATGATAATCTTGACAGATCATACAGTGCCAATTCTGATCATTATCCATGTTACAATGGCAAATGGCACATGAGGATGCAGTAGTGATTGCAGTCGGATCATGAAGATGATCAAGGATCATCATTGTTGAATGTTTTGCCCTTCGGAGGGTGTCAAATTGGTATTGCTCACTTTGACAAAAACCTAGAAATCCAGTTCTCATGTCAAACAGTTTACTCTGCATCATTTTATCTTTATCATCAGTATCTGCAGGACCATCTGACTCAACCTGAAATTTCAAAAAATTAGAAAAGATATCAACAAAATTACATGTAAAACAGAGTTTAGGTGCTTACTAGTCGAAAGGAATGTTTTTCCTTAGAAGTAACAGGGTGTCTATCCTTCATATCGAGATTCTGCCCTTTATCATAGCACCTGATAGAAAAATTTTAAATAAAGAAACAATGTTAAAAACCAAAACTTAAAACCAGGTGAAAAAAACCAGAGAGATGTTTCTAAAAAACTCAAAGAAAACAACGATCAGCACTTTTTTTTATTCATAATGGACAGTGCACCAAGCCACCACAACACTATTCTTGACAAGAAGATACATGTAAACCTGCCATGCAACTAATAGTCCTCCTTGATCCAAAGGAACCAAGTTCAAGGGCAGTTCACTTCCAGTCATCCACATATTAACTTCCTATTAAAATAATACAAACTGTCCAGTAATCTCAATCTCACCAGACACAACCCTCATTTCTAATAGCTATTCTGCTTTGATCAAGTCCTGATTTCCATTGTCAGCCCTGATTTCTATTATGCTTAGTAATGCAAGACCAAATACCTTGATGAAAAGTAATTAAAAAAATCAAGAAAATGGAGTTGACCAAATTTTCCTTTCAATTACTATAAGAAATCATCTAAAAACATAATATTGTCAAATGATTCAGATACATTTTCTATTCAGGGTCAGTCTAGAGAATGAAATATGATTAGAAGATATATCTGAAAACTATACATCTTTGTCAACTTATAATATCTTTGTTCTTTCAGAAGTTAAGAAAACAATTGAGCTTGGGCGGCTGGCTATAAGCAGCATATACATTGTACACCATTCATGACTTGTTACCAAATGCAAAAACACCTATTCCAAGTTGATAAGCATGCGCTATATACTCATATCAGCAGTGTCCATTGAGCAACTTGCCCCAGGAATCAAGTGCCAGCCTGCATATATTGAACCTGTATATGCTTATATGATATAAAATAAAGCTAAGCAGATTCATGCATCCACAGCTAAACACCATAACCAAGAATGACAGCCAAAAGACGCTTGCGCACATGATACTTGCGGCCATGCAGAATGTGGCATGGCAATCCATTGGAAGAAACTATCTTTAGTTAATTTATCATAGCTGTGTTCATGTATCAAGTAAACGATTTAGTGACTTTTCATGACCAGGAATGTCACCATTATTGCTGTGCAGTTTGCATGATATCTTTTAAGTAACCATCTTTAGTTGTTTCTTTTGTTGTTTTTTATTCAAATAAATAATTCAATTAAACCAGTTTACTCTTGTTACATTACTTATAACAACAATTTATAGTGTCCAATATACAACTCATAGATATGAGAAGAGGAAGCCACATACTGCTAATAGAAGACAATTCTGTAAAATAATTCCAACACAATTTAAACACCAATAAAATTGTTTTATAAACTGAGTAATTACATATGTAGAGAAAACAAAAAAAGGGCGCATAAACTTAGTGCTTAATCATAGTATAAGGAAAAAAGAAGCTTACCACTCACAAAGATTAAAGTTTTTGCAAACGTTGCAGACCCACTGCTTTCCAGATACAATAGGCAGATAGCAATATTTGCATGTATGCTGCAAATGGATCATGATAAAGTCTTCCTTGATTGGGCGGATGATTTCTCCAAGCTGTTGAATATAAATTAACATATATGACCAAATATGCATGTTAATTAAAGACTCAAATTTCAAGTATTATGTCATAAAGTGTCACAAGCATGCTATGAAAGAAAAAGCAGTAGGAACCAAAATGATCAGGAATCAACATGTAAAATTGGGTCAAGGACTATCTCATGGCTTATGGGTATGGGAATAGATTTTTGACACACCAACAATTTGTGCCAGTTGGAGTTTATTGTGTCAGCAATCAAAGGCCAAAAGATGACCTAAACATGTAACAACAAGACACATACTGTTCATTGCAGATGAATGATAATCATGAACCTTACAATGATGCCAGGTGGAGAAGGCACTATCCTGTGAATAAAAGAAAGACCAGAAAGTGAAGGCTAAAGAGAACTCCAATAGAAGAGTATGGATATGAGAAAGCTCACTGTCCTGGTAAACCACAAAGTTGATACCCACCAAATATAATGCAGGATTAAATTGAACTGATTGTACATATAAACTTGGATTTAACCATAAATAACAACTATTTGGAGGGGAAAAAAATGCAAAGTGAAGATATATGAAATCAATAAATTCGAGAAAGCATTACTTGGTGCATAAGCAGAATATCCTTTGGATTTCCTGCCGAAGCATCACGTTTGGCAGCCCGTAGTGCTCGTTCGATTACAGCCTTCGTTCCTTTTCTCTGAGACTCATTCTTATCCTCCTGAAGGAGGATGTCTGCTTTTCCAGGCCAGAAATCATTATCAAAGTATGGCAAACGAGCTGCAGTGACCTTAGTCTTACATTCACTAGTGTGCACAAAGAAATTATCATATAGATTGGTATGCTCCAGAATTACTTTTTCCTTCATGGCCTTCCGTATCATTGTTTGGTACCTGAGAGATCATCAGACTAAGTTGGAAGGCAAGATAATGGTACAACTTGGAGGTGCATCAAGCATGTTACATGAATAGCACTTACCATTCACGAAGCTTATCAGACTTTGGTGTCTTCTGTGTCTTTGGGTGGCAATACAGAATATAATAGTCTTGCCTCAGAGATGGGCAAGCCCATATATAACAGCTAGTGAAACCACATTTCTTGCAGTAGTTAAGGTACCCTATCTAGATAAACAGAAAATATCAAAATAGTGTCAGATCAATTTCATCAATAATTTCATTTTTAATAGGACAAGATTACAAGAAGTTCAATAGCTATCAATTCTTTTACATACCAAAATTTCATGATAAACAAAAGTCCGTAAAGCCTCCCCTGTAGCAGCCTTTATTTCAGGCCTGAAATATTTAACAGAATCTATATATGAAATACAGACGTATCTTTGATTTGGGAAAGCACAGTCCAAACCATATTCTTGGACATACATGCCAAAGAGGCAAACATCTGCACCTTCAATCTTCTGAAATAACAGAATGACCTAAAGAGGATAAACAAATTTGATACAGCATAAGATATAAGATTGCTAGGATAATGTTGCAACTAATAACATGAAAAAATGCAAGACACAGCAGAATAAGCTTTTAAATTTTCCACCTTAGATTTGTAAGGAAAATGTGAAGGGTACATTTCTTCTTTAAAAACCTCACGAAAATTTGGGTTTACTTCCAATTTCTTGTCAACTGAGGAAACCACCCTAATTATAAGACCTTCAGCTCCAGGCACCTGATATGAGAAAATAAAATCTAATCAAAACATAAAACTGATACTATCTAATTCCACAACTACCATATAACTGGGGTAAATGCTAAAATACAGGAGTTTGATGTTAGTTGAGTTTTATGTCCGATCCATTATAAAAACTAAAGTAAGCAAAATAACTAAAATTCAGTTTAACCAAGACCAAATAACTAAGCAGATCTGCCCATTAGTTATGCATCAAAGCATCGAGGGACTAGTGCCACTGCCACAATCAAACTTCAAAGACCATCATCTGCCACTAGCATGATAGCAGAACATACTGTCGTGTTTAGAAAGAAAGTCCTCACCTTGATCGCATTTAACCACAAATATTCAAGACATTTGATTGAGAATGATTTCTATATGAAAAATCAGGGTTCAATGTTTCACTGGGTTTCACCATCCCAACTAACGTCAGGTATTCCGTTTATATGTAGTCAGCAACTAATCAACCAAAGGAGGCTTTCTGGCGACAAAGCAAGTTGACATAAACGGGCTGCCTTAAAAGTGTGTATCATAACTAGTCCAACGGCTGCTATTGGTAAATTTAATGGAACAATTTAATAAAGAATACAATCCTTCCAAACGATGGCAGAAAACTACTTGTAGTTATAATGTGACTATGTCATTCAATCCACCAATTTGTACTATAAGCACAATCTTTAATATATTACTACATTATAAACGATCTATATAATTACATACCTGTTCATGTATGACCATCCATGAATCTGATAAAGTTATTCATTTTTTTGTTGAAGTTAAAACAATTGGAAGTAGTGAAAAGCCATTATAAACAGTCATACCACACAATGGAACACCAAATTTAGACATGAGCATGACAACCTTTCTTCATTTTTCACAACAAGCTAGAGAATAATATCAGATCTAGTGGAGATTCTTGAACTTCAGTATATAAGACAGGGAAATGATAAGCAACAAGCTAAGTTCATTAAAAAAATTGATTATTCTATTATTAACAGAATAAAAGAATGAAAGGGGGAAGTATTAAAATAAGGTGAAAGGGGGAAGTATTAAAATAAAGTAAGAGACTTTGGATTTACTTGGATTTATAGGTCCATTTGAGTTACTTACGACAGGCATCATGTTTATCATGTTCTTTTCATTTTAAAGGTGAAGCTAGAAACTAGCACGAGAAACTGACTTTCCAATGCCGTTTTGCCAAAGACGATTTGAAAGCTAAAACTTTTATGCTTTCAGAAACTTCACAAACGCAGGACTACAAGAACAGCAGCTGTGGCCACTGTAAACACTTTGTTATTTATTTGGGCTAGTGTTCTCTGCATGACATGCTCTATCCTTAAATGCATAAAAAAGGTCAAACTGCTTAGTATGTTATCAATGGTACAAAGTACTTGGAAAAAAATCAGCTTGCCAAGTATCTTGTGTGCATTAATAAATAAGGATCTTACATAACATGGATGATTTTCATATAAGACAAGGAACATGGATAAATTTCAGAGAATATAAGATGCATTACCTCATCAACACTCCTTTTCAATATCCTTGCTCTTTCTTCTCTCTCTTGTTTAAGACGCTGGAATATCCATTGCTCTATGTGGTCACTCAAGATTGTTTTTGGTAAGTCGCTTGCTCCAAGAATAGAACTCTGTGGTAGTGGTTCACGTTTTCCCCTTTCTAGTTCCTCCAAGTAGCACTTTGGGCAAATGTATTCAGCTTGCAATGCCTCCTTCCTCTTCCCGTTGAAAAGAGCACAAATCTGATGCTGCCAAGCTTTGCACTTATCACATTGGACCCACTGGAAAACACATTCACAAACAAAGTTTAAAAATATTTTCATGGTAAAGAAAAAAGGCAAATTTAATATGAAGGCAGTTACCCATTCAGTTTCAGCATCAGTTTCAGCATAATTTAACCTCCTCTCCAAATCAGACTTTCGAATATCTTCCCCACCAACCTTGATACTCTCACCAGAAGCACCATGGCACTTACCACAGAAAGAAATTTTTGCACCACACCCGTACTTTGTGCTTTTGAAACTTCTCATGGTATAATAAACTCCTTTCGGATTGATTTGCTTGTAGCATGATGAACAATACCTTGGTGGTGCTTCAAAAATAAGTTTCTCCATCCCACACAAACTGCAAAAGTTCTGATCTACCAAGTGCTCCATACCTTGGGACTCGCTGGTGTTTGCTTTATCCTAGATAATTTTCCAGATAAGACACTATAGTTGCAAACTAATTAATTCCTCAAAGCACAATAGAAAGATAGCTAGAGTGAAATCAATAGCACATGTGCACAAAATTCATTATCTCAGGATCATAGGTCTAGAAAAAGATCTCAGCACAACTTTGAAATGAAAAAAAGGTGTTACAGCAAGTTAATCAGAGAATACAGCATGCAAATATGTCGATCTTGATCTTCTCATTCTCCAAGCTGTTTGATAATCACATTTTGCTTTAAACGGTTCATGCTTGTACCAAATCTAAATATAACTAGAAGATCATGCTGCAGCCATAAAAGGTTCATTGGCCTACTTGGCCACAAATTATTACCCTGTATTCCGAGTGTAATTATTGTCTATTTAATAATTCATTCAGTTTAAAGCATGAGAGTAAATTGTACCTTGACCATAAGCACAGCACCACGATGACAGACAGGTTGTACACATTATATGACAAATATGAGCATCACAAGAAGATGTGCAACAGCAGTAACTTATAAGGACATCCTATTCCTTTTTCTTGCAATCAACTTAAGGAATTTTGAGCTCACTAAAGCCGATTGGCTTCAATGCTAGGCCTACATACACATTTTAATTATTGCAGTTCTCCTCATGGAAAAGAGTTTTTAAAAATATACAAAAGTAGCATCATACAACATATATCTTGTAGAAAAGAATACATAATTTCATTTGAATAAAAGACTTCACAACATGAAAAATTTAGCCAAACAACATCTCATGCAAGATACAGCATTAGCATGTTACACCAAAATATTATTTGAAAATGATTGTCGTTTTATTGAAACACCCGAAATGTATCACTTGTGAGAATTTATAAATCCAATGCTCTGATAGAGCTAATATAAATATAGATTTATTAGCACAAAGCTGCCACCAATTTTGACTAGTCAAAACATAAAACTTTACATAATAATAGATACTCCAAAGTGGTAATTAAAATTTCAAAATTAGTCACCAAATATACTATTTTAAGGCCAATCTGAGGCTATATGTGAAATCATGGGTGAAAAATATGTGAAACTCATTCAATATAGAAACCTGCAGAACAGTGTCCTCTTTGGATCCTTTGTTTAGACATCTCTTAGATTCATAGGCATGAAAAACACAAAATCTTAGTTCCAGTAAGTTGGAGACACACCTTGCTAATGTGTTGCTCAAGACTTCTGATATGTTCCCTAAGCATTTCTGCAGTAAATGTATCAAGCAGAGAAACAACTCTTTTTGGGTTGTCCATCTTTGTTTCAGACACTTTAGAGGCTGCTGCTAGAGTGATGTCACACTGACTACTGATATCAGCCTCGAGAAACTCAAGCTGAACAAGGTTTTCTTGTTCAGAATGTGTAACCACCTGTGCTAACTCAGCAGGCTCAACACCAAAACCTTCTTGGATCTTGACTTCTGTATCCTCAATTTTTGTGTCATAGATTTCTCCAGAATCTCTAAAATTGGAATCCACAGATTGCTTTTCCACTGGTTCTGGACTGTCAGTTTTCATATCTACAGGTATGCTCACCTCTTGACCTAGTTGGGACACTCCTCTGTCAGTTAGAAGACTGCAATTCATGACCGGTAGAGATACATGATGAGTTCCATTTTGATCAAAATGATGCATAGTTTTTGCACGTTTAAAGGCGGATTCCTTATGGTCTGGCCTTGGAACAGCAGGCAAAGTAGTCTCTGGTTCAGTGAAGGCATTACTAAAATTCCTCTGAGAAACTTCTTTGAGTCTCATTCTTACAGGACCACAAATACTACATAAACTTTTACAGCACTCTGTATAATGATCAAACAGCCTCTTGTATTTAAAGCAATTCTTCGTGCAGTTAGCATCTTTACAATGTAAAATGTGATGAAGATTCCTTTTCAAGTTCATGCACTGCAACAAGATGCAACCTTTCCCATCATCCTGACAGTTCCTAACATGTTCGTATAGGAATAATACATTGTGGATGGCTTGGAATCGTGTTGGCCTTTGTGGGATTGTAGTTAAATGGTCAACCTTAGAAGCAATACCCTCGAACATTGGTGGAGGTTGCTCATGCTTAATGATGTCATGGATAGCCAGGGGCTCAAGTGGCACTACGTCCAATAAATTTTGACTGTTCATTAGACGTGGCCCATTCAAAAAGCTTTCTGATTGTGATGACGCAAAATCCTGATTTCCAACTATGTTTTCTTCCTGTTGTTGATATTGATCCTTTTGCAAGAATTGATGCTGAACAAATGGATCATATGGTGGATGAGGCCCTTGCAGTGACGGTTGTGAGCCCATACATTTTTGCTTGATTTGACACAAATGCCCCTGCTGTGAATCATGCACCTGTGCTTTTAAATAGGACTGAAGGAGGCTTCCTGAACCAGGTGGTGGGTGTTGCATACCGATCATGTCGGTCAATTCAAAGTTAGAGCCTATAAACCGTCCCTTCATAATTTTGGAATCTATGCTTGAAACAAATGGTGATACAGGCACGCTGGACACATTTAAAGAAGAAAACTTCCAATCAAACATCAATCTAGTATCACCTGCAAAGTCAAGTCAATAAGTTAAATGAAAAAAAGTATGAAGATTCTGGAACAAATCAATTAAGTACTATAGACTCACCATAGATACTGGGATCTGTGAATGCTTCAGGTGTTCCTGCCCCATCTTTTACTTGAACATGACCCATTGAAAAAGGCACGTCGGCATTATGAAAGTTATTAACAGTGCTGCAGAAAGGCATCTGAGCCATGCAAGACATCCCTTTAGTTGTGCTTTCATGCAAAAATTGGTTATTGTGGCATTCATTATATTGCTCTGGTGGCATTTGATTGCCAAAGTGTTGATTAATGGTAATGTTTCTTGATAATGGTGGTACATGTTGAGGAGTTTTTGGTTCAGGTTTCCCTCCGGACCAAGAAGAAAGGTTTCCAGCAGAACCAAGAGAAACACCGGCAACTACACGATGGTGCTCATTAGGTATATATCCTGCAACAGCCAATGTTATTTTAACAACTTAAAGCAGTTCTGAACAATTCTGAGAGTGTAATTCATACTCCTAATCAAACTCACTGTGGGAAGCAGAAAAACCGTCACCAAGCACTGGGCTATCAAATAGATGGGAATTAAATGAGACACTTTGAAACAAGTTACATGTTATTTTAGCATCTCCAGTGCTTGAAGTCGGATCATTGAAGACAGCTGGGAAAGTTTCTTTCATGTCGCTTGGTGTTTCTAAACTCCACACATTTGGAACAGTCATTTGAGAAGAGACACGAAGGTTTCTTATATGCTGTATCCAACCATAAAAAATCACCCATCAATAGTTGATCTACTAAACCAGCTCAGTATATATATATATATATATATATATATATATACACACAGGATTTATAAAAGCAAATAGTACGTTTGATACAGCAGAAGAAAAGCAATATTGAAATTCGTAATTCCATATTTTAAGATAAAATATGGAATTACTTCTATTTTGCAAATCATGAAACCAATTTAGAAACATTTATTAGAAATAACATCATTGATATAGAGGGTACTTCTATTTTGCAAATAAAGGTAAGTATGCACCTAGCATGCGTACAAAAAAAGACTTAAGATATTGAACATGATGTCAACGATAGATGCATGACCTCAATTAGCAAAGCAATCATCTAAAATCAGCATAGAACAGGAAACAGCATATGATAGGTACCATCGTACTAGTACAAAGCACATGAATTTCCAACTGCTCGAGTTACGAACTGAAAGAGAAATCCTGAGGAATTTAAAATGAGGAGACACATTTAGTAATTTGAACCATTTTCACAGCCCCCCAAGACTAAAATTGTCCAACATTCCGAGGGTTCGTAAGTATATGCCACGGTGAATTACGTCGAACCTTTTTCCAGTTCATCGCAACACAACTAAATCCACCAAATGCTTCCGATCAATAGAATTAGCGACAGCAACGAAGAATCTTCGAACTCGCTCGAGGGTACATCAGTTCTTAAAACGTTATGAGGAGAATCGAAGCGGACAGAATTAGGGTTTCAGAGTAATTTTCGTTCACAAAAATCAACAACCACGCTAGATTTGTAAGAAATCACGATTCCTAACAGAAGAACGACGAGAACCATGGACGAAAAGTAAGGGAGGAATACAAAACGAGAAAGCCAAAGCTAGGTAGCCGCGATTACCTCCAGAAAGGAAGCATTGAGCGGATGGTGCTGTTATTCCCGCCACCGAGCTTCCAATTAGGGTTTCGTGAAGATTTGCAGGAGGAAAAAAGAGGGACTAGGGTTTTAATCCCCCGTCCGTGTCGCGAGAAGATCGTCTTATCCTGTTCGGACACCAACCGGTCCGTCCGGTCCGACCCGACCCGACCGCCGACCCGGTCGGATTTCCTTTGCCCCGACATAGTATATACTATATACAAACAGACGCGCGGGGGTCGCGCACGAGCATGTCCGAACGTCGTCCGAGCATCCGATCCACGATCGAAGAAGACCAACACATTTAGAATTTTCCGAGGTGGGAGCGTTGTCGCCATAAGAAAAAGCAACACTTTCATGACGACATCTATCAGATTCAAATCTCGATCCAATATATATCGACTTGTACTAATAATAACAATTAATAGATATTGAAAGGTGGATGAATCTGAGATGCGGTTCCATGATACCTAAGAATATTTTCAGCGACTCGGATCGCACCACGTACGAATCTACAATTGCAGCAACATGCTTGATGATTGAAAAGCAAAAAACCTCAAATGGTACATTCTTCCATCCATATATACAAAAAAAAAAATACTATTTGCATCTCAGAGTGACATCTCGATAGAATGAATCGAGAGTAAGAAGAACTAGCTGCAAAAGAATGAATCGACTCAAAAATTACTTAACAGCCAAGGGTAAGAAGAACTAGCATCTAAAATCAAGTACCAAAATGCAAAAGAGAGCATACATAAATTTTCAAAGGATGAGAAACCAACGAGAAAGAACCTAAAGAAATCCCTAGAACGGCAAGCTTTGATGGGAAGGATCAGTAGAACAGGGGATGCAAGAGAGAAAGTGAAAGGGCACAGTAAAGAAGGAACCGAAAGAAATCCAAGAACAGTAAGCTTTGATTGAAAGGAGCAGTGGAAATAGGGGAGGGAAGAGCAACGGCGTGGGAAGACGAGGGGAAAACCCTGAATGATTCAAGAAGAAAATAACCGAAAAGAAACACAAGAAGAGGGTTTTAATTGGAATCAAATTATAAAGTCGGTAATCATAAAATTATGAATTGAACGGGTTAGGTATGATCTGCAGTGTAATAATTCCACGATTACAACAACAGAACCAATCCGAAGCACAATGGATCAAATAGTTCGTAAGTCCCAACCATTTCTTTCATTGTGTCCGATGGCAAGATGCAACTTCGAAAGAAATGACTCAATAATTCACGACTCCAATTGGAGGCCCTGTTTAAACATCATAGATATCGAAATTACTCATAGAAAACATTAATACAAATGCCTGTGGCAACAAAAAAGGGAAAAAAAGAAAGGAATGGGAACTACAAAACTGCAGCTGGAGCTGGAACTTAATACCATTGCATTTTCAGCTGCATCCCCCTCGTGAACACAATGTTCATTGTCTTGCTAATAAAAGCCTCTTCCCTTTCTAATTTCTATACATGATCATCGACAATACCTACACTTGATCATGATCAGGCCCTGTTTCTTCAAACCAGGTTGCCGCTGCCGCTATTTACAAGCTCGGCCGAGGACGCCGTGCGAGCTGGGTCAAGGAGTGCCAAACGAGCTGGCAAGGCAACCGGCTTATCCAAGTACACCACCCTCGTACTTATGCGGTTGTCATGCAAAACAAAATAATCATGTGCAATAAAAACTCAAGCACAGCTGCATGGTTCTCCAAAAGAAATATAAGCCAATTGCATGATTTCTGCCAGCAGGGATTAGCTGCTGCGATTTGCACCAATACCAGCTCCAATCCAATCTGTTACAATGATATAAGAGACGAATATGAGTAACTTCATTTCAGAACCGAGCAGCAGATAGCATACTTCTGAAAATTTTAGTTTAAAAGATATATCATATAACAAAAATGAAAAGAGATTAACAGGATAAAGCTATTGATATGCTCCCCTATATTAGTAGCAAGCTGTAGTGAATCAGAAACAAGATCCCTAAAATTTACAGTGGCAATTCCAAAAAATATTTTAGATAAAATTTTTTTGAAGCTTTGATCATGCTAAACCAAGGAAGACTTGATATGTGCAACTAGTTGTGTAAATATAAATGCTAACCAAGAAGAGGTAACTGATCATTGACAATTAGATGAATGGAGAAAGAACTCATACCGCTGATTGGCATCTCTTCTACTTTGTGGCACACTTGACCTGCTGGCAAGCCTGCGAGTCCCAAAGGCCCCAAGCTACTCTAGCAATGATGCAGCCCTGACCCATATCTACAAATGTAACTGCCTCAGAGAGTTTATGTTTCATATGGCCTCTAGGGTTATTGATGCTTTTGTAAAAACAGACAGTATGAATGGTGCTTCTTCTCCAGGTTGGATAGTTGTTGGCACTATTGTGTATCCTTTAGAATAAGGTTCCAATACCAATTCACATGATACCTCTCTTGAATTGACATAATCAGTCCCACCAACTGATTCATGCAAGTAAATATTGTATGCAGCACGACGTCCGCGAGTCTTGAGTATCCTCATTCCAATATAAAATAATGAAGAATCATGACTAGATTGGAAATTCCTGAATGCATTGCTCTTTCTGGAGAAGCTCACACCCTAATAATAAATGCATAGAGAACAAATAATTAGATCGGACCTGCAATATGATGTTGATATGCAATTAATGACCATATACATACCTGGGTGAGGGTGATAAACACATGAATTGGGAAAGATGCCTCAGGCCCAGTTGCTCTCAGCCTGAACTGAGGATTCTGATGCCAAGATTCATAATCTTGGCAGCCCCCAGCACTATAGCCACGCCACTGCCCATGGACAGAGTAGCGCATCTCTGGTGGGTATATTCGACAAACATATATGGACCGAAAGTGAATCTGAAAATCTTGCCAAGACATCCAAAATATCCCATCCTTTGACTGTTGATCAAGGAGATAGTCAGAAAATTTGCACAAGAAGCTTGTTACATGTGTATTTGGCAGTCACGATAATGTGACCTAGTTACTATCAAAGAATTCCTCAAGTAACACATTGTTAGCAGGCCAGCATTATAAATGACAACATATAAGACCAATTAAAAAAGACCATGATAAAAGAATTGGCTGAATAAACACCTGAGGTACATGCTTGAGCTTATGCTTCATTCGATCACTCCATTCAGGTGATGTGTCAGACCAAGGGCCATTCCACTCAACTTCATTAGCCCAGGGATTTCGAATCTGAATAAGCTTATGGCCATCTACTTCTCGTACCTGGATCACCAATTGAGAAAGAAGATATGGTTACAGCATATCTAGCAAAGAGTAATTGGGGAAACAATGTTAATAATTTCAGCATACCTGCAATATTGAGTAAGCATGTCCTTGGACAATTCCACTTGATGAAACATGTACATCTGAACCTGATGGACTACCAGCACCTAGTAGAAAACCTTCCCTTTTAAAATGAAGCAACTGAGACCATAACCTTCCACTCGCAAGATCAATCTGTGCCTGAGCAGTTCTCATGTCTATCTCTTCCCCAGCTCCACCTGTAAGATCGACTAGTGCATCTTGGACAAGCCCACCTTCCAATGCCTCATAAGAACCATGGAGCTTGGCATAAGCTTTCTCCAAGACGGAAACCCAGAGTTCATTCCGTTTCCTACTAGTTGCAAATGCTGGTTTTCCAGGAGATTCACAAGGAATCCAATCATCAACTACCACAGGGACCCACTCACCCTACATGGACAAGGTCAGACTTTTCACCAACTACCATACTCATGAAATGAACAATACTGAAATATTGGCATAACAATGCTGAAATATTGGCATAACACACATAAGTGAATGGTTTCTACAACAACAGATGTGATGAAGGGGAAAAGGCAATGATAACAAAATATGATACCAGATAAGGAAACCAACAGCACTCGTAAACTTGTATCTAGACCAATCTTCATTAAGACCAAAGCACATTGCAAACAGTAAAAGGTTAGAAAATGTTGATCATCAACACTAATAAATGAATGAGAATCAAGGCTAGGATATTAATAGAAATTAATTTGGTTTTACGCTAAGATCATTCATTAATGCTGTTTATTTACTGTGGTAAGCTATCATAGGTTTACATCAAGTGTCAACATGTATCTATTCAATTTAAATCATTATAAGAAATTGCAAGATAATCTTCCATTGTGCCAATGTTTTTAAAAGCGCTAGGCGCCAAAGTCCCGAAACGCTAGAGGCGAAAGGCGCCCGCTCGAGCTAACTCCAAAATATTAAATTTTAAAAAATAAATATGATCATAAAAATAAAACTGACATCAAATTGAAATTATATAAACAATGACACATCCACAATGTTTTCATATCAATGTGATATATGTGGCTAAACAAAAATATGCTAAATGGGTTTCTACTGATGGAAACCTATGCTAAAAATGTTTCTAACTGATGCTAAACAGCAAGGTTCATCGCACCACGGTATACCGCCCAATATGGGCATATTGGTACATACCGATCCGACAAGGGACCGATGTGGGGGGTATGTACCGATGTGTCGGCACACCCTACCATACCATGCGTCAATACATTAGTACGGATCGATACATACCGTACCAACGATTGGTCGATACACCGATATGGACCGATAAGACGAACCATGCTAAGCAATTCTAAAGAGTGGGTCAATATAGTACTAAACAACTCTAATCAATGCATAACAATTCTAAAGAGGGAACTGAGAAGAGGAGTAATCGATGGTTGTGGAGGAAGGTGGGGGAAGGAGAAGGCAGCGGGCGAAGCTGCAGATGAAGGCAGCGATGGTGGACGAAGCTGTGGATGAAAGTGGCAGCGACAGCCGTAGGGTTTCACTTATGGTTTGTCTCAGTGGGTCGGATGCGGGTTTTGTGTTAGGGTACATTAGTTGGTTCGATTGAACCAACTTGCTCGTTCAATCAAACCACGCTCGAACCCAGACCCAACTTCACACGGGCATTTGCCCGAGGCGTCCGGCACTTGTGCTCCGGCAAGCGCCCGAGCAGCACTTCATCAAAACGCCTTGCTCGGAGCAGCACTTTATCAAAACACCTTGCTAAGTGAGCGCCCGAGCGCCTTATGAAAACACTGCATTGTGCACGTTATCTGTTGATGAAACTACTGTGTTTGATGAGTTTAAGTAGCTTTGAATATAGACATGAACTATAAAGTCATAAAGTAAAAAAATATGGATTTAAACGAACAGAATTAAACTATACATACGAAGCACAACTTTAGCATACAAAGTTTATAGATGAGATTAAAATCAAAATAGATGTACACGATGCTTCCAAAAGTTAAAAAGAGAAAAGATAGCATAGATATCTTATCTTATTAACAGGAAGGGGAAAAAACTGGTTATCCTGTTTTGAACCCTCTTAGCTAAGAAAACTAGTGCTTTCGATAGAGGCAAAAAAGGTACCTGAATGCAAAATCGAACTGTATATATTCCCTCCTCATTGAACTCTGGTGTAATTATTACTTCTGATATACGAGACACCTCTGTTAAAACAGCAACAGCACTTAAAAACCAGCAGTCACCTAATCTACCCTGCAAGGGAGGTCAAAATTTCAATAATTTTAATGGGAGATTCTGAAACAGTAATTCATTAACATTATTAATCTTTCTTTATTTAGACATAAAGAAAAGACAACAGTTGAAAACCAAAGTTTCTTGGTGATAACAGTAGCCAATAAGCAGTACCTGACAAACATCTGAGGAGTTAACAAAACCAGAAAATAAACAAGGCCGAGAACTGATACATCTTATTTTCACTAAATCAGTTGGTCTCATCCACTCAGAAACAACCTGCAGTAGTGAACAAACATTAGAAGGCATAACAGTAAGACAACACGATAGCAAGTTTTTTTAATTAAGCTAAAGGTTCCATGAGACAAATCAATGGACAAAATACTTGCCTGCAACTTTTGAGGAGGATTTACTGGATCCACATACAAAGAACGATCATTTGGAGGAAAATCCTGGTCAGTAAAATGTGTCTCCCCTTTAGCTAAAAGAGCCTCTTTGACAGCCATTTCAACAGATAACATACGTTGATTGATTTCCTCTTGAGTTTCAAACCGAGGTTTCCTCAGTTTTCTGGTAAAGATATCCATATCAAGTGTCACAGCTTCATGTGCTGACCTCCTTTTCCTGCCACTTGAATATTGACCATCCCAATCTACATCTTCCCTGTCATAAAGTTCCACTTCTGCTTCTTCACTTTCCCAGTCATCTACCTATATAATTTTAGGGCATAGATCAAAAACCTTAGAAGGAATAGTTAAATAAGAAGAATAAATAGCTAGCAAATATGTCATTTAGGTGTCACATGCATGGAAAGATAAGCATTTGCATTACTTTATGTAAAAGTGGGCAAAGAAAAACTATAATCATTCGCCATTAAACAGCTCCTGAGATCCAATTGCAACAAGAATGTGGAACAAATTTGTTTTAGAATAGGAACCTTTTAGTTTAAGATTAACAAGCTAAAGATTTCAAAGATTCTGAGTCAGAGCATCCCTCCAGTACACCATCTATTCCTTTATTTTATGATCATATACAAAAAATTCTGAGTCAGACCAAATTCTGATACAATTTATAATGATGCTGAACCCAAATGAACTAACCAATCATTCTTACTATATACTCCTTACTCATATATGTACCAAAATTCTTAATGGTGCATATCCATTATGGGATAAAATATACACCAACTTTAATCCTTGCAAAGAAGTTGTTTCGTATGACAGTATATGTTGCAATGAAATTATAATTGCATAATCAGAAAAAGAGTACAAAAATAAAAATAAAAAATCAAATAAAATAGCTAACTGTGTCAAATATGCCAAGAATAGTTATCAAATAAAATAGTTTATGTCAAATATAGGACACTTGCAACAAGGGATAAGTCTATCCTGATTAGAAAAGCCACAAAGGAAGCAACACCATGCATTAAAAGAGTTGAGCTTGAAAAGAATCCATAAAGGACTTCGGATGAATGTTTAACATAAACTAGTTATGAAAACTGACAATAGAAAAAGACATCTAGAAATGAAGGTACTTGGCTAAGACGTAATACACAGATAAGCATGAACTGGCTCGAAACAACTCCTTTTTCAGAAGTGCCTTCAACTCAATCAAGCACCTCCTGGTTTTTCATGCACAACATTGCTTGCAATGGCAAGAAACAGAATATGTATAATATATACCACTGCAGCAAGACCATAATACAAGCAGGGAAAGAATTCCTAAATCCTGGCTTACTGTTAAAAGAAATAGTCACGATAATATGATCACCCACTTATCAAACAAGCAAAAGAGTCAGTTGCAGCATTAACAAAGATATAGCAAAGTATCCCTAAGTCGCATGACCCTTGGTTGATTGAAAAATTTTAGCAGAAAGCTTCAGTAAATTAGACTAGTGGGCTGCTATTGGTGATTAAGCCCCAGACTGTCAAAGTCTCAACAAGGTTGCCACTACATGTAAGAGGGCACATCTAGAACTGAAGGGACAGTTAGATGCATCTTTTCCTTCTATTCTATTCTCCCTAGAATATTCATATTAATATGTGTTTTGATAGAAATCTATGCTTTCTGTCAGCTATCTAACAGAAATCCAATTTCGGAACTTGCTCAATCATGTTAGAGTTCAAGAATCTGGAACCTAAGACAACTTATAGTTATGTCCCCTGAAAAAGGCCCAACATCTTTAAGAAATCAACACAGATAATGTAAGCATGACTGGAACGGAGCCAATAAGGAGAGGCATATGTAGTAAAGTTTTGAGCATCATGCTCAAAAGAGTAGTAAAGTTGGTTCACACAAACAAGAAAAGCTGACATACCCTTGAAGGTGAATCACCTAGGTGCCAGACATCCCCAGAGAGATCAATCAAGTCATATGCTGCAGTGCCGACCGCAGCATGGAGTGCAGCTATCTCATCCTCTGTTAAGCACCTTCCCCATAAGAAAGCATCCATTATTTGCATTTTAGAATCAACACCTTCGCTATCAGACCTTCCAAATGCATCCAAATCTACAGGTGGTCTAACTCCAGCCCAGACACTTGTCCCCTCCTCCCAGATGCAACTAGTCCCCTGAAGCAGTGAGACACTTTGATATCCATCATAACCTCCATCTATGTAGGATGTAGCCTCACCTAATTCGGCATCTAAAGTCACCGTCACAATATGCCACCTGTAGATCAGTACAAATTAGCATCACCAAACAGGCAGGTTAAAGGAGATTGTATTATGGCCATGAATATAATACAAGTATACTGATATGAAAAACTCTGAACTGAAGCTCCTGAAGAATATCAAATGCAAAGATTGAGAAAAAAAAAAGTAATGTTGATAACTCCACTGACAGCTCATACCTTCCATCTGTTATGCTTGCAGAGCCTATACTACATTCTTTAGCAACAGTTGTCAGCCTGTCACCCTTGCTAATCAATCTGAGACCAACCTGTCCAGCCTCTATGCCTTGTTCAGAACCTGCAACAAGAATTTCCCAGCAGAGCTTCTTTTCATATTCAGTTCCTAATAGACAGACAGGACCAGACTCAGGTTGAATCATCACGGCAATGGAGAATGTAACCCTTTGACTATGACAAAGACTAGGATGAATCTGCCCACAATGTCTGCCCGAACTCCTAGGCTCATCATCGAGAATGCATACTGCACCTTGGATGCCAGTCTGTGGAGTTCATGTTTGAAGGTTAGCGATTACACGGTCAACACATAAATAAGTAACATCTTAACATATATTCTAATATGAATACATTTCAGAGGCAAAAGCAAGACATGATATATATGACTACATCAACCAGGTGTATCTGGTCAGGACATGTCTAGACAAGATTGCCATTTGGAACAAGATGTGTTGTTTCAGAGTTCAAGGCACCACAAGTTGCAACACGCATGTTTATCAAAGGCTTCAACAATAACATTCACCTACAATTTTCTTGTATTATATAAAAGATTGACAAACAGCAGGAACTATAAGCACCGAAAGACTACAATGACTTTTAAGTTCTAACACAAGGAGAATTTCTGTCAACAAAAACTTGTCCCTAACTCGGTAAGTGTGTATATATCAAGGAATATCATATCACATACCGGACATCGGTCCCTGGCCAGACTGGTACATACAGGTACAACCTGGTGTCTGACACAGTACACCAGTACATCCCTACACATAGCATGCCGGTGTTTTGAAGACAAAGAAGATGAAGGAGAAGAAGCCACAGTGGAGGAAGTGGAGGAAGGATGAAAAAGGAGAGAAGAGGAAGCAATGGAGAAAGAGGAGGAAGGAGAAAGAAGGAAGAAGGAAGAAGAGGAACCAGTAGAGGAGGGAAGAAGAGGAACCGATGGAGGAAGGAAGAATAGGAACTAGTGGAGGAAGGAATAAGAGGGACCAGTGGACAAGGAAGGAAGAAGGAAGAGAAAGAAGAGGAGACGGTGGAGATGGAGGAAAAGGAGGAAGCGTACAGGGGAGGACAGCAGCGGTGCTACAGAGGCGACAGCGAATGACAGTAGCGACAGTGTCCAATATCAGCTGCTCGAAGGCGATTCCATGCTCCCGGAAAGAAGAGGGCACATGGTGGATTGCACCATGGGGTACTGTGCCATTAATCAAACTACATATGGATAGGTCACAGGTTCCATTAATTTTATTTGCATTCCTGAGCTTTAGATGACAATACTTTTGCATATTCTAGTCCAGCATCACTTTCAGATATCTTTAAACTGTCCTATTCTTTGGCCCCTTCTAAGAGCACATCTAGTTGATGTAGACAATATCTTTCTGGAAAATTTGCAGTATATTTTCACATTTATAGAAAAAGCTTGTAAGAGAAAAGGAAACCTGCTCTGCTCGGCGAGCCAATTCTGCTGTGCGAATGTGGCAAGCAATACTGGATATGCGTTCCCTAGCAAAAGAATCATCCAAAACAGAGTCGCCTCCAACAGCACGCACTGCAGCAGCCATAGCTGCAGCCTCCCGGTTTCCAACATTGGGAATTGAAGCCAAAAGAGAAGCTTCAATCTCCTTCCATTTCCTCTCTTCTTTCTCCAATAGTGCCTTTCTCCTTTCTTTTCCTTTGCCCTCCTCTTCCCTTCTCTGCATTAAGATTTCCTCTTCCATCTCTTTTTCTCGTATATAGCTGCAAAATTATAACAAACATTTTTATCAGCATATCAACTAAGGTAATCATTCAATGTAGACATAACATAGATGTGGAAGACTATTTCAAAATGCTCACCTCTCCTGAAGAATCTCAAATTGCCTGCGATCTTCAGGCATCCATTTCTTAATCTCTTTGGCACTTAAATCAGATAGGCCTATGCTGTCAAGAAAAAGTCTAAGGCGGACTTCATCCTGACACAAGATTAAAGCATGAACGTAAGAGACATATCATTAACAAAGTTTTAAAGTGATGTATTTGCTTACTTGTACTTGTTCAGCTTTAGCAGTCAAACCCAACAAAAGAAGTAAATAACCACCAAACTTGTCCCACATATATACCCATTCAGTGTCGATTGCCTCTTCCAATGCCAGAATTCGTGCATGTGCACACATTTTTCTCTTGTAGTCTGCATCACTCAAAGACTCACGATGATACATGAGGCCATTTTTTACTCCACAAAAGAATAAACCAGCAGCAATTTCTTCATTTCTGAGACGATCTCTCAATTTCATGACATCTGCTCTTGGAAGCATAAAGTTTCCAGCTCTATCCCGTGTAACTGTAGGGTCACCAATTAAAAGAGCAGCTGAACTGGCAGACCTCTGAGGTGCTGAATAAGTACCAGCTAATGCATTTCGAGTCTGCACTTCCCACCAAATGAAATAAATTGGTATTATTTTACTAGTAATGTACATAAATTCAAGATAAAGAAATTGCTAAAATTTTGACATGACATGTAATACAGCATGCTAAGATGAAACAAGCTTTATTTGAAGTTAAAAGCAAGAAGAATTTTAAATAGAATAGGATATAGCCCAGCATATCTTATGACTTTATAGTCATGGTTAAATATGGGTCATAAAATCAAAACACATGATTCACCTTGCTAACAATAGAAAGCCACAAAAACAACTAACAGGATAATTTAATGCAAGAAGCAAAAATAATATGGCAAGTGCCAATTGTACATGCTTTCTAAAAGACCTCAACAGTCCAATATGAAATATATTAGTGTGATACATATACATATATAAGTGGATATGTGCATATAAATTCTGGCACATAAGGATGAATGCAAACAAACAAAAACATAAAGACGAACAAGAAAACTATCTAAGTGACAAAACCCTAAGATCTCTTTGGGATGGGGAATTGATTTCATGGGACCTCTACAGAAGTTCCAAGCAGGGATTTCTCCAAATGCCAAGTACGAATCAAAATTTGTAAATGACTGGGGATTGTCGGGCATTGGATACATGGATAAGAATTTGAAAGGTTATGAATCTTGGGATTCAATTCTCTGAGTACCCTTGTTAACTTGAACAAGGGATTTTTATGAGGGTGGAAATGTAGTACAGGATTGTGAGGGTGGGACTTTAAAGGTGTTTAGCTTGACTTTTTATGAATGTGTCATTTGAATGATGGGATTTGAAAGTAGAAATTTTCCGATGGGATTTTCATGGTGTTTGATTAACATTCTCCAAAGGAAATATTTAAGGAAACCCATACAGAAGCAGGGCCTATGAAGACAAAAGATCCAGAAAGGCAGGAATAAAAGAAACAAAATCTGGACAAACTAGAAAATAAAAAAACAACATGAAAGTTATAAAACTTACAAGGTAACCTCAGAGACAATTTACTCTAGGCCGAAGACTCACCTTTGTGGCAGATCGTGCAATTGCCTGCACAACAGTGTCCTTGCTAAGACAGCGTACAGCATCCTCCATCATCTGGAAATACAACACATTTATTAGCAGGGCAGACAAGTAGAAGGCATGTACCTAAGAGGCTAAGACTAACAACAAACAAGAAAAATAAGAGGGAGTATTCAGAAGTATGCTCGTGCTGACCCTTATCCAGAACAGGAATGTGCCTACCTTACATGTCAGGCAAGAACGGGATACAGCAAAACCAAAGGCAACAACAAGAGTAATAGCTGATACAGCAGCACCAGCAAACGGAGGGTATATTTTCAGGCTAGCAATGACACCCCATCCCTCAGTTGCTAAAGCAATGCCATATAAAATAAGAATCGCATGGCTGTTGAAAAGAAACAAATTGTCGGTGATGAAAATATAAATAGGTTATCAAACATGGAAAAAGAAAAAGAAAAACATACATATCTGATGATCAAGCAAACTTTACATTTAATTTGGAAAAATTAACCCAAATAAAGTGGTTTTAGACAAACCTAACATTTTTTGCACAATCTGCATGAGCATCATAAATATAAACTGGTAAAACCCTTGGCGAATATACAACAATTGGGGGTGAAAGAAGCACCTGATAATGGAGAGGAAAAAGAGAATAATTAGTGTCATGAACAACGGGAAACAAATTATAAAGAAAGTATGAACAGGATTATGGATAAAATTATATGATATACAGAAGAATACTAAGACGAGACGAAAAACAGTTTTTAAGAGGATTATATAACATACAGTCAACGCCCTCCCTGCTAGCAGAAACAGAAAAGAGAAGTATCCTACAGATGCACCAACAAATGGTTTGCCTGCAACGAAATTAATTTCTCAACCTGTAAGAAAAACTTAGGAAAAAATTGTTCTAATTATTAATAAAAATACCAAAAGTGAATGACATTTTCCACCTTCAAAAAGCCCCAAAATAAATGCAGCCAGAGCCAGAAGAAAAACAAGAAAGCAAACAAACAACATTTGAGTCCTTGTCAGAAAGAAGTTATTTGATGCCCAATAGTGAATTACGGCAATTGCAAGGAGGATAAGAAGTATAACTAAGAGGAAAGCAACCCCAACCTGTCAAATGCAATAAATAGCTGTAAGCTTGTAAAAAATGATAATCATCACAAACAAAATATATAAGATATTATATGTAGCAACAATTTTCAAACCACACTCACCGTCCAAGGTGTTATCAAACATGTAAGTGCTGATATTGCACCAAGCAATAACATAAACCCAATGCCGACAAAGACATAAACTCCACGGGAAAGTTTCCAATCATCATCTTTCCTGCAAATCAAGTTTGAAAATCTCATATTTCAGTGTCTCGAGATGCAGCTAAACGACTATAGCCAAGACATATTTGCTTACCATTTATATAAACCAGTGAAGAGACACAAAAAGGCAGGAATGCATATCAATGGAAGTAAAGCAGCAAGAAAATCGGCCTTCATTGGAATTCTGTCCTCTTGCGAACTCACCACCCCCCAGTATGATGCGCCAGAGAAGGTAACAAGAACAACTAAAGCAAAATAAGTAACTTTTATTACAAGCTTTCACCAAAGATGATGCCGAGTCATGTAAGGCATCATGCAAAGTGAGCTAGACATGGCATAAACATGGACGGTGTAGCAGCATCATTGAAATTGAAACGTTACTTACTTGTGAAAAAGCCAAGGCATATAGCAGACGAAAGTGAAAACCGATATGTTGCAAACCATGCCACAATAGGCAAGACAGCAGTAAACATCAAAGCAATTGCTGAAGCTAGTGCCCATCCCAAGTACATAGATGTTGTATACGGAGAGTACGCACTGTTTTGGTCTACATTCCATCCTTTGTAGCCTAGATCATCTAAAGGCTTGGCAGATATAATGGCACCAAGAGCTACAACTGATCCAATAAATATGAATAGGCTGAGAGCAAGCAGGATGCGCTGAAAGAAAAACAAACAACAAAAACAAGACAAGAACCATGGACATGTTAGTAAAAATTATATAATACTCGATAATCAGTACATTCATTTATAAATCTGCATACAGAAGCTTTGAAAAGGAAAGATGGCACTTCACATCTTATATTCTGAGATAGATTCAATCATAATCATGCTGGAAATGATTCGAAAATTATGTTTGAGTCTACTGACACTTCTGATACATTCATCATCAATCATCTGCTAAGTAGATTTACTTGGCCATTTATAAGAACCAACAGAACATGAACCGACTTCTGCATTAGCTATAGATGTGAGACCTCAAATAGCTACGAGGATTAAAATTGCCACTTTTCACCAGTACATTATATGTTGTACAGTGTGCTCAAGCATGGCCAAGTTATTTAAAAATTGTTCTGTATCTTACATTGTTATACACAATGTTCTTTACTCAATTTGTTTAGGCATGTGAACAATCTACAATAGAAACACATCATGTTGAAAGTATAACAACAAGTCAACAAGAATATCAGAGTTGTGAGAAATCTAATGGCAAGAAGATGAGAACAGTCCCAGAAAGAGAATGAATGCATCTAACATGTCACCCACAAGAAAAAGGTGAGGAGGGGAATGAACAGAAAGGAAGAGAGAATTAAAACCATAGTATCATATGGCACCTTGGAAAAAAAATTTACTATCAGCAGATCCCAAATCAGTTGTATCCTGATATTAACCATATGAAGAAACTTCATTTACCATTAGATGCATTGCTCTCGTAAGCCCAGTGTATGGGTCCATTTGATATTAAATAACTATCAAATATGAAGAACAGAAAAATGAAGCTAAACTAGCATTTATCAATGACACATATTCTCATACAGTCATACTCATGCATAACCTTGAATGAAGCATAAATGGGGAATGTGTAAGATTCAAAGTTAGAAGAAACAGAAATCCTGACCTCCTTCCTAGAGGACTGCCGACTGTCAGCATGATTTTCAAGGTCTCCTGATATCCAGAAACGGTAACCATTACACTTCCAAATGGGAACAGCAACAGAAAGGCATGCCACCATGAGCGGGAAGGTCAAAGCCAATCCTAGTATCAGAGAGGATTTGCTACAAAATATACACAAACATAAGTAATTTGCAAAAAATTGCAAAACATTGTCCATATAAAATTAACTGTCCATCAGAAGTAAAACAGATACATAAAATGTGCATAACACACAGAAGGAGAAAAGGGAGAGGGGATGGAAGTCATTTAACCGAGCCTCTGTCACAGCCCTCATGGTATCTCTGTGGCACTTTGTCATGCCTCCACTGACCAATGAATACAAGAAAAAGTTGCAAAAATGGAAAACAAAAAGCAAGTAATTTCTCCTTGATCGGATTCTGATCAACCTAAACTTTTCCCTTTTTTTCCATTTTCTGATGGCACAGTGGTTGCATTCATTAATTCAACATGAACAACCAATGTTCACAGTCAATGGAAACTAAATGCCTGGTGATAAATGTTTTGAACTAACTCCTCTTTCTTATAATGAAAGGGCTCAACCGTATGGGAGAGGAAGGGAGCTTTAGACTTTACACGGTAAAGAGACCAGGCCAAAATGGCTATGCCAGATGCTTTCGCAAGAATAGCACACTAGTTCCTTTTACTTGAATTGAGATTGGCACTTGTGTGAAGGGTCTCTCCATACCATAGGATCTCCTGATGAAGTCACTCGGACAAAGTAGATTATCTCATAGAGTGCAGCGAATGTCACCATAAATTGATCCAAGGGTTAGCAGAAAAAATTAAGATATAGATTGCTGATAGATCACATACCAGATGCAGTGCATGATCGATGATCATCTGCTGCAAATTGCAGACATCAGGCATAACCATTGCTCCAAAGAGTGACCATAGCAACTGCTATCATGGTTTGTAAATGTATGTGCTATGCTAAGATTGCAGCAGTGCCATGAAACAGTATATAATGGGTGCCATAACAAGCGCTTAGGCAAATGGCAGCCGTATCACATGATAGGCCCATAGTAAGTGCTTAAAATTGAATGGCTCTAATAATCAACAAGTTCATCAATTTCAACTAAGAAGAACTCAGCTCAAGATAAAAACCTCAGATATTAACTTTTAAACCTTATTTGGTCCAAAAAAAAAAGACCAATGGCACCTATTTTAATCGGAGGGCACAAATCCATCATTTTTACTGATAAATATGATAAATGAGTCCATCATCGCTAAATTTGCATATAATCTTTTGCTTTTGTCCATATAATTGATGAACATTAGTATTTTATTTCTTCAAGTTTTTCTGATTACATAGTGGACGGCGGATGATCCTGGCACATTGGTGATATTTTGGTATGGTAATGATTGCGAATGATCATTCAAGGTTCTCAATTTCAGCTGCTGAATCCATGCCGGTCCATGGCCTTATCTCACTGTACTACATTGGTCTGTGCATTTCAACTAGCACAAATAAGGTACCAGTAATTCAAAATGTGGCTTTTCCATTAAGAAATAAACATTGAGATTTGAGAGCATACTTTATTTTCATTTGCTTAGGTTTCATATAAAAAGATAGTATATCCATGTGACCTGAGTAAAAATCTGAAAGTTGGCTTGTTAAATGATTCCATGAGTGACAAAATAACTAGCAGAAACAAGCATCTCAGAACCTGACAGAAACCTAAAGCTCACTATATTTGGCATACATGTTGGCACAACTCACAACGGTGACCTACTTGTAAAACTCTAATGTAGCATTTGTTTTTTTAAGATGGCATTAGCCCAATAAGTGGCAAACATCAAAAGTTCCTCAGAAAAGCTTATCATTTTTCTAGTTCCAAGTATTTTGTAAAACCAACCAACCACAGATTCAATCAAAGATACCCAAATGGGTTCCTACTAATTGTATATTACACTTAATTGTGGAGAATGACTTTACAGCTAGATGAAAATAGAAAACAAACACATAAAGGTCCATCATGAGAAAAGAAAATTGTGTACCTTAGGAAAGAGAGAAGCAAGCCAACACATGTACTCAAGAGCCATGCGATGAAACCATACTGAAGCACAAAAAAAGAAGTCAGGAAGGATCCAGCTAAAAATAATAAAAACACTTGCAAAAAGGAAAAGGACTTTAGGTAAATGCTTTACTTTAACAGTTAGGCTAGACAAAAAGCACATCAGTTAGTATGAAAAAACTATAAAATTTATTCTTGGACCAAATGTTTAGAGTCAGAAACAAAAAAGGCACATCACATTAAACAAATGAAAGTTTAAAAAAACTTGAAGCTACAAAAGCGACTAAGCATGTATGATATTATACATTAAATAAAATTATAGAAATATAGTATCTAAGCTCAGTGTACAAAGCAAAATAGAAAAAGTAGACAGTACTACTTTAACCTTTAGAGACGTTCTGCTAATAATATAAGAGATTACTTTTTGTAATAAGCAATAGTATTAAAGAACTACAATTGTTCGTGTATCTGCAGTAAAAATCTTAACCTGAATCAAGAAACCAGATAACTGAAAATCACACCCATCAATTACTGAGTTCATATTACATTAAGAAAAGTACTTCTGTTCACAGCCTTCAAACAAGGTATATATATATATATATATATATATATATATATATATATATATATATAACGGAAGAAACATTCTAGGTACTGAACTTATGTGATCTCCCCATGGGAGAAAATGAAACAATCATATTTTTCCAGCTTACCTTGCGAGGTCTAGATGTCATGGACATTCCTTCTGCATGTAGAGACCATAAAAACGCCATAATCGAACAGACAGCAGGTGACAGAAGAAGAACAGAAAAACCGAATTCAAACTGCAGATAAAAGAATAAGAACAAAATATAACACAATATGATAAGTAACAAATGAAGCTACTTCAACAAGTCCAATCATGAACAGTCAACAATTGACATACACCAATTTACCTGTTCATGTGTAGCATTAATAACCGTAACAGGCTTTGGCCGGAAAACTGACACAAGAACTGTCTCCACAATGAAGACCAAACTAAAAAGGATCCAGGCACGCTCAGCAGTACCAGCCATTTGATGCATCATAAGCCTGGAAATGTTGAGCCATTTCTCCAGCCCCCGTTGTCTGAGTTCTTCCGATAAAGATACTTGATTTGGGACAGTACTGTCCAGTCTACCTGAATCAGGTACTGCAACATCTGCAGCATCTTGATGATCTCTATCTGCATCCAAACTGCTTCTTTGAAGTAAGGATAGGATCCTAGGATCCAATCCCTTTTCCTTCAACATGAAAGCAAAATTTGGATCGAGACCCTTATCCTGAAGGAGGCTAGCCAGTTCATGGTCTGCAAGTCCAGCTTTTCTTTTCAAAATAGATGTGATCCTTGGATCATTCAGTCTGTCCTGAAAAATTAGAGCAATATTTAAGTCCAAACCAGCATGATTTATTAAAGTAGCACCTGATCCACTTGACTCGCAGCCTTGGCTCTCTAAGCCACTGCTCGAACAAACAAGAAGAGAACTGTTGTGATCAAGATGTCTATCAGCAGCAGTTCTGATCATTTCAGAATCATGAACAACAGGACGACATGAATTGCTACGTAGTGCTAAGCTTGCACTCCCGCAATCAACATTCTTGTCACAATTAACATCTTCTTGGCAACTACGAGAGCGACCAAAAAGCATGCTGTTCCAATTACTGCTACCACTTGCACAATGAGAGTTACTTCCACAAATATCCTCAATAGCAGTAATATGGTGACCTGCTTCAACACTGCTGCTACTTCGTTTCACACTTGATCCACATCCTTCAGAAGAGCTTGAAGAACTATTCTGTCCTTTGCGCCGAAATCCTTCCCGCAATCGTATTACAGTACTTCTTAAAGCATCTCTCCTTTCAACCAGTGGGTTTGAGACAAACAGACGACGAGAAACAGCTGCAGCCAATAGCACGGATGCGACAAAAGCATAACTTATACAATGACCCAGGTACCTGAAAGATGAAATTAAGATAAACAAGATAAATGTAATATTGTTAACATTCACAGTATATCATGGGGTAAACGAACTGAAGATAAAGGTATACCAGTAATGAACTCCAAAGCAGATAAGAAATATTCTGGATATTCCAGCAACAAATAATGCCACCACCCGACTTCTAACTAGCTCAAATGCAAACAGGCATACCCCCATGTTCCAGTCTATCACAAAATGAAATGAATTGATGAGTTTTAATGAGAAATTCACATAGAATAAGAGACAAAGGAAAAGACAATATTAGAGTGAGCATTACCAAGAACCAGAACAGCAACTGAAGTCACTGCACCCAGCCAATGTGCTTCCTTTGCTGTCAAACCATATAAGACAGAGTACACAACAAGGCTGATCATGGAACCAAGATATAGAACTCCTAGATGTAAGACCCTGTGCAAACGCGTTCAAAGGGAAGAATGAAGATGTGAATATCTGGCACAAACATATCCAACAAAAATAGCCAGGTCATCAAAATTAATGAATCCTTCGTTGAAAAATAAACAGAACTTGCCTACGGGATTTCTGCATATACAACTCATTTGGATCTGGAGGTTCAGGTAAGCAAGCAAGAGGACCAACTTCAATACAATCTGAATATGCAAACTTATATGACTTTCGAACATATTCATCCACATCAAATCCACTTCCTAAGCATATGAAACATTTATTAGTTATGTGATCAATTGTAACATCAACACTTCCCAGATATTAAAGTGTATACATTTGCAGCTCCATCATTTTCAGTATAGTAACGTGATCAAATTAGAAGGAAATCTGAAAACATTACCATTAAAGACCATTCTGCAAATGAAGAGCATATTGATGGCTAGTGCAATTGCAGAAACACCAAAGAAGAATCCAGAGGGTGAATATTGCTCAGAAGCACTTGCACCTGCTGTTACATAGACAGCACAAAGCTCATATGCACAAAGCAATGCTACAGCCAGAAGAAGAAGATAAGCAACTGCCCCTGCAATGCAGAACTCTCAACTTAGTGCAGCAAACAGAGGCCATGAGACTCAATCTTAATTATCACTGTCAATAAGAAGTCTCAAACTCAGAAATAAATTTCCTGACAAATGGACCTATTCAGCAGTCTGTAAACAGTGTTCAAAGGTAAATTCACTGTTCTAAGAGGAGGCAACCTAAGGGATTCCCAGTGGAAGCCTCACTGATGGCATGAGCAGACAAATAGGTCTTACAGCAATTGAATATTAGCCTATAATATTACTGTCAGCTGTATCTCAAACAAGGACAGTTCTTATCTAAGAAGCTTGTGATTAAACTTGGTGGTATGAAAAATTGAGAGAATTTCTATATCTTGAGTTGGTAGGGACCTAGGGATATCAGCACACTTGCACCTCCTCTGCTAACATGCCTAGGCACTTTCATGTCCAAGTTATAGCATGTTAGTACTTTGTTACCAATCTCATTGGAGCCTATACATGCTCAACAGGCAATGCATCAATCTCCAAAGAGTAATTTACTATACTTTCCCTAATTTATATCACCATACACATTGCTAACCATAACTAATGCTGGCAATCCATCTCAGATAATCTTCACTAACTAAAAGTGCAACTCAGCCAAAAGTATTTTACTCCCTTCATCATCCAACAATAACATGCAAAAGAAGTCAAGGAAAGCCACTACTATAAAAAAAAGGGTACAAAAAAACCCATGAAATCGAGATTGCTTATAATCCAAAAGAATAAGTAAAGAAGATAGCAAGCAACTACATGAATGAAATGGAATGAAATACAGATATTAAGAACTCAGATACAGATCATAAAGGATAACCTGATGAAACGAGAGTTATTCAGACAAGGAAGCCTAACTTATAGATCAAAATTCCTAACTGCAATTGCAGTACCAGAACAATTCTAATGGTTTTAGTGATTCACATAATATCAAGTGCCATGTACATGAAATCTAAAAATAATTGAATAAATCAACTACAATATTCAAAAGTTGGAGGGATATACATACTTGAGCTTTGCCATTGTGTCCTCCACCAAAGCATTATAGAATAGAATGCCAGCAAAAGGGCCGTGCCAGCCATTATTACAGCCAAACCGATTATATTTCGTCTCAGAAGTCCAATAACAATGGCTCCCCATGTTATTAGCACAACAATGGGAGAAAGAACAATCACCCATGCAAGAAATGACAACACATTGCTAACTGCACTTAACTGGGGCCCTTGTATGATATCTGGCCATTTTCTTGCATATATCCAACTGAAGGTTACACAAAAAAAGATATATATTATAAACACCAATGACAAGAAACAATTCGCAGTCAATAGTCAGCATAGTATCATGTAAGAGAAAAAACTACAGGTCACATGGCAAAGTGCAGCTTCAAATTGATTACCATTTTCTTAAAAAAAAAGGCAAACAATTCAATTTATTACAATCAGATATGTAGTTCATCAAATAAAAAGTATAGATCAATATAAAATACTGAATCAAATTTAAAAAAAAAAAAACATGACAGAGAAGCATTTAAGAATTACACAAAATTTACAGAAATCCTATCAAGCTATTATGGCCAAATCTGAAAACCTGCCAGACCAATTAGGAGGCCAACTTGAAAGATGGGGAGATCTAATAGTTGTATTTGTCTCCAGTTCATGAAACCAAAACAGCCCATTTGAAGCATATTCAAAAAATAATCAAAACATTATGCCTTCCAGAGTGGCAAGGAAAAGCAACATCATAAAGGAAAATCTCAAAGTTACATACTAAAGCAACCTATTATTGCAAATTAACACTGAAGCACATGATCTATTATCTCCCATCTAAATAACAGCAAGTCATTTTCACTTTAGAACAAATAACCAAAGGCATATGTAAGACAGACAAAGGTATGGGGCCACTGAGTAAGAATAGAAACTGATCAAACCAAGAAGTATTAACTTATGTACGATGAACAATAATTAGATTACTAGTTTGGCTCACAGAAGTTGGAACCACTTGAAATACTAAGTTTCAAAAGACTAAAAAGAAGTACAAATTAATAGTTTACACAATTAGCTAAAGTTTAATTGCTAAACCCATGCATGTAGGATGAACGATAGCCCAGCCCCATTGAACTTGAAGATGAAGCAAAATCTGATGTCATATTGGTCAATGTAACAATCAAGAGTTCTACAAGGAAAACATAACCATTGACTGTACATAAGCTCATTAGAAGCAAAAATATGACAATGCCAACTTGTTTAAAGACATACTAAATCCCAAGATAATTTCAGTGTAGCCAACAGTCCTCATGCAACAGTATACCAAAGAAATCAAGTAACAAAATTTGGTATCATGTGTCAGCATTTCAAATTTGTTGTGGACCACCCAGAGTCTATCAAACTACAGAAGTTTGATGAGTAATCAAAGACTGCATAGTCATGAAACCAAAGATTGAACGTACGTAATTAATTCAGATCCTACCCTCCCCCCCCCCCCCCCCAACCCAACAACAATCTTACATGGTATCAGGGAGGAAATGCTAGATTAAAATGAGTTAAGACAATAATCTAAAATAGGGAAGCTGACAATAGCAATAATCAACTAATACAGGACCCTCTTCACAACCATTATGATTTCAAGACTTCCACTGGCTGGAGAAAAACACATGCAGAAGCTTTATATGAGAAAAAGGTGATGCATTCCACGTTCATGCTGTTTTAATGATCTTGTACCACCTCCTTATAAGCCTAAAACTAAGATACTCTGGTCCAAGGAAAACCAAACTCTCCTAACTGCTGCTCATAATTTCCAATAGATTCCTAGAGGGTCAAGATTCTTGGTGGACATTTCCAATAGATTCCTAGAGGGTCAAGATTCTTGGACATCATGGAGTATAACGCCTTAAAAGTTGCATAGATTTATTTTCATGACAAGCACTTTAGACTGACCCAGTTATGAGCATGAACAAGAAAATAGATCCTTGTCTCCAAGAACTTTGCAGCAGCAAAGTTTGCAAAGCGAACATGAAGTGGCAAGCACCGTGATGTATTAACAGATGGGATGCCAGAGTTAGAAAATTAAGGTTGCTGTTCCAGAAAGTTTGCAATCTCAAATCTTGATAGCTTCTGGAAAAACCCATCTACTTGATCCATTACGTGCCCTGCGTATATCGCATGGCATGAAGATCTCACTCTAGAAGAGTTAACTTATGATATACCTTGTGAACGAAAGATATATGGACTAGATTCTCCGTTTGGCAATTCCAAGGAAGATCACAATAACCCAAAGATACCACAAGATCCACTGGTGAGTTCAACAATTCAAGAAATCGAGCATGATCGTGCTCGTGCTCGTGCCAGAATTGTTCCATGGCAAAAAGCCACAACGGACAATCAATGGCCACTACCACACAAAATAAAAGCAGCATCCAAGGTTTAAAAGGATCGCACCTATATATCCTCCACGGCCTCCAATTCACAGCCCAGAGGATCCAAAAACTGAGAGGACTCAGGACACAGAAGAAAACCCCACAGACGGTGCATGCCAGAACGACCTGATGCTGCTCGTCTCCTTCCATGCCTTCTTCTGCCCCCCACCCAGTTTCTAGTCAAACCATGGAACCGGAACTAGATGCCTGCAGCAAAAGAACATCAAAGATTCAAGAAGGCAACCCTTCCAAGACCAAAATCAAACCTTCAAAGAGCAAGAAGTAACCCTAATCCAACCAAGCAGCATACAAAGAAAAGAAAAAAATCAGCAATTTTTCGTTTCAATTCGAACCTCCCAAGATCCGACCATTTCTCGAAAAATGGTTCGGTTGGCAAACGCACGGACAGAAAAAGAAACAAGAAAAATCCAAGAAGAGAAAAGATTAGGACAGTTTGGACGCCGACCACGTCGGAAGATCAAAGATCAAGCGTTTCGAACAAGAAGACTCGCGAGAGGAATCTTGATCTGTGGAAGAAACCCTAAATGGGAGAGGGTTAGGTGGGGGAAGGTGAGACACGGGGAGATGGGGAAAGGCCGTACCTTTGGCTCCCGGAAGCGGTGTTCTTCCCCGAGCCGTCGCCGGGGACCGAGCTGGAGCGAGGGGGAAGAGCGACAAGCCGGAGATTTTTCTACTCCCGCGATGAGAAAACCCTCGGAATTGAGGATTTAGGAAGAATAAGGGAGTGAGACGGGGAAGAGGAGTCAGCCAGTGGGAAGAGAAGGTGACGTTTGTCAACTCGCTTATGCTGCCGAGGGCAGCGATATAAAGCGACCCGACCCCCGCGACCGACTGAGTCAGCCGGCCTCCCATTTTCCTGGGTGATGCATCTCTCCCCTTCATGGGACCCGCAATCCTATTCGTGGAAGCTACGTCGACCAGGGGGGTTCTGCTGGTTGGTTCGGCCATGGCGAGTAAAATGGGAGCTTAAAGACCAAAGACGCCAGGGAGTGACGATGCTTTCAGGACCTTTTCCGTGTTTGGTGTTTTGTAAGACCAAAAAAAACATTTTTAATGCATTAAATGTAAAGGAACGAATAAGAAAATTGTGTTGTTTGCAGGGAGAAAACATTTTCTGTCATTCATGATAGATGAAAAAGTAAAAATATTTTTTTATAAAAGAGAAAAAAAAAGAATCGAGGAGCGTAAAAGTGGATCACTAAGTGACACTTCTCCATTCGATTTAAGAGACATGAGTAAAGTATTTATTTATTATTGTTCAATCCAATATGGAAGAGGACAACAATTAAACACACTTTGGATGCTTTCTATACATAAATGATAGTGTGACTCGATATGATTGGTATATCGACAAATCAATATAATGTGAATGGCATATGATCGATATCTTAACACTAAAAAATGAGTTTAGTTAGTTTAGACATATCGTCATCGCACAAAAATAATTTTCTTCAAGAATCAATCCGAAGTTAATACAAACTTGATATTAGTCGGGAATACCCTCAACTAATTAGTTTTATAGATTTGACACAATTAAATTATCAATAATTATAATTCATAATGAGATTGACATGAGAAGTACCTTTGTTATCTCATTCAAACTCAAACAATCAAAAACTACACTAAAACAAGTTAAACTTATATTTCAAATAGCAAATAGAAGTATGAATAGGGGGGGTCGACATCTTAGGAGAAAATTATAATGATTTTATGGAAGGATTCTAACGAGCCCTATAACTGGAACGGTTAGATAAGACGAGATATGTAAGGGAAAAATGTGGGCAAAAAAAATGCATTATTATAAACTGCACATTCAATGGTATCGATTTAATTGCTTTGTATAGAGTTTAATGATCGGGAGAAAAAAATTCTAAGATCAATTTAACCAGAAATAGATAAATCACAAAAATACTCTGTGCAAAGTCATGTTCATCTTGAACAGAGACAGTGAAACAGACAGAAGAAGAAGAAGACAAATGTTACTGCAGAACAACATGAAAATAATAAGAGGGGATAAACTAATTTACAGCATACTACCAGTAAAAACTTAAATGTGGACAAATGTGTGTGTATCATGGAATCAAAGATGAGCTGCTCGGTCCTCCGAGTCGCAGTGGACTGGCAGCGTATGATTCGCTTTGTCCGATCTCACGTGATGGTCCAGTCGATCACAATCGGAGCAAACACACAGCAGCAACATTGAGCTCCCCACCCCTCTCTCTCTCTCTCTGTTGATACATAGGAAATTAAGTAGAACACGGTCTCAGCCAATCCCCGTCGCTGTACGGTCGCAGTGACCGCTTGGTATGTCTGAAAGGGTAGACGATGGAAGGAAGACGGGGGATGCGTTCATAACACCGCGTGCTAATCGCGATATATAATTTGACTCTATTAATCAGCGGTATTGTGTGTCATATCATTCCAAAACTGGTAGAATCAACGACGTTTGTAGGGGAGTGCACAGAATTCTGCTTTCACGTGGATCAAAGCCTTACTTTCTTGTGACCTCGAAGGCCAGACGAATTGCTGGTTTGAAGTCCAAGCCTATGGGACCAAGAGGACAGGTAGAACAAGAAACCAGGAAAATTAGAGCACCTACTGCTGCTGCTGTGGCTGTGCGTTTGAAGTGCAGGAAAGAATGGCGTCCTTTTGTTGGCAGGAAGGCAGGGCAGAGTCGATTGGGAAGAGGCGAGTCGCAACAATTTAGGATCACGTGCTCTTCTAAAGTAACGTCATCATCGATGACAGAAAGATGGAGACGAAGGCTTGGCGCTACTACGCTGCTCATACACTGCCCATAAATACCATGCGTTATCGTCTACGATGGAATTTATAGATCGGTGAGGATTTCTTTCGCTTGTGATTGCATGATAACACAAATGATTGCATTCTGAAATATGCAGACTGGTCGTATTCTGCAATAGAACATAATGCCACAAAGAAATCCATTTCATTAGCAACCCAACATGCCGAAAGATCACGCAGATGATAAGGATGGGGCCAGATGAACACAGTAGGGGATGTATTCTTCGTAGTCGAGCCTCCGACTTGGCCCAATATAAACACACATGCTAGCAGGTCCGATGCACTGTGGTCGTGTCATTCCACAAAGGTTCCCTTCCACGCTCGACAAATCTTTGTGGTGAACCTGTGGACCGACAGTCGATGAGACTGATTTCGATTTGAGGATCTGATAGACACTCGGATATTCGATCGGATTATGGTTGATGAAACGTATGACGAAGCCTATGAAAGGATCTCTGTGCCCTTCACCGACTTGAGTGCAGTGCAGGGACGCTTCCCCACACGGCAAAGCTGATCCATACATCTTCATAAATCAAACATGGAAGACAAAGTTGTCGAAAGGTGAAGGCCGGCCGGCGAAGCCGATGTAATGATGTTACCGTCGATGAGGTGCGAGAATGACTGGGAGAAGATCCACTGATTGTCTTGGAGAAGACAGCCTTCCCTTCCCACAACCAACGAGGGCGAGGTGGAAACGGAAAAGGAAATTTCGGTGTGTTTGCGAGACTTGGGTTACGCGACTTCCTATTGCCCTTTCGTTTCCGTCACGTTTTCGCTTGTTCTCTTCTCCCCTCTCCTTTCCTCGAAAGTAAATAAGGGAAGAAAGCAGCATTCATTATTGTTGTCTGAGGGCGGTGTTAGGCCGGACGTGGAAATGGAATCCCACTTTAGAGCATCGTGCTTGCGAACGCGGGAGACTCGGTGAAGTCAACGGTCGGGTCATATCGGTCAAGCCATTGTCCTCGTCATTTACATTCATACGATGCATATGAACAACTTCCACTCGCACATGCTAATCATAAATGTATCATTTTTTAAAATTTTATAGATATATCATATAATAAGAATAAATAATAGATTTTTTTTTGCTTTGATATCATCTTTAAACTACAACTTATTGTCATTCTATAAGATTATTAACGATGATATCAACATTTTTTTTTCACAATCTTCAATTTTTTTTATGATTTAGAGAACAATAATCTCTCGAATATTAAATAATAAAATAATATCAATCTGTATTTTCTTAATATCAAGATTAATTTTAACTGATTGATTCGCTTGATGACCCACTACCACCTAGACGATGAGATGGGCGAAAGAACCCACACGTCTATCTTTCCCAACAACAAGTAGCAATGAGGTGACCTTCCACCACCAACCAATCATAGTTTCGAGAAAGGCATTATAGGCTGGCCGTCGGGAGCATTAACCCATGGTGACAAGTCTATTTACCCTCTTTTCGATCGCCTGGCACAAGCGATCGTCGTTCGCTTATCCTGGGCCGACGTCAGCATTGAAAAACAATGCCCCTACAATCATTCCTCACTAATGATGCACCACAAAGAATTGTACCGATTGACCATTTTTATAAATGAGCTCCCGAAAGACATGAGCACAACCTCATCAATCATCAGCCTTCATCCATCGGCTACTCATGTATAAAAGTCGATCCCCATAGCTTGAAGAGAGGATCGAAGAGAGAACTTTTACTATTCATACTCCAACTATACTAATTTTACCATCGGAGAGATCAGATTGGGAACTCCCCGATGTTGACTACTCGTGCAGGGACCCTAGCAAAGCCAACATATACGTTGGATTGTCTCCGGAAGTCTCGAGGAGGCCTAGGTCACCTTTGCTCGACACATAATCCACCTTACTTCAGCCCGATCTTCCTTAGCTTAGGTCCTATCACATAATTATCACACGAGCCATCAAGCTTACACCTTCGAGATAGAATCAGACTGTGTCTGATCGGTGACATCAAGACAATAACAATTTTCATCCTCATCAAATTATTTGTGTGAGAAGCAAAAAACTCATCAATAATGTACACCGAGTGGTGATGGCTTCGAGATCTAATTTTCCATCCGACTAAATCATCCCTCAAAATTCCGATGCATGATTTGGTCCCTTACAAATCAGATAATGTGCACCACATTCGATATCGATGCAGCATTTAGTGTACGTGGCAACATCATATTCCTTACGAGTGGAAGAGTTAAGACGCACCGAGCAGGAACTAATAATAGCCGATCTCTAACATAACAGGGGTCAAAAGGTTGGCCTGCAAGCGTACAGTAGATACAATGACATCACTATCGATTATATGTGAGAACGATAAGGGTACGATCCACTAATTGTCATGGGATGTCGGCCTTCACTTCCCACCACCGATGAGGGTGAGGTGGGAATGGAAAAGGACTTGACTACGACTTCTTATCCTCCTTTCGTTTCGGTTTGCTAGTTCTTTCTTCTTCTTTTTTTCCCCTTCTCCTTTTCTCTGAATCATCCCATCCCAGGATGATGATCTAAGATACTGAAGAGTGAGAACTCCTTTAAGATAGTGAGGAGAAACGAAGAGGTAAATGAAAAATCTGGAAAAGAAAAGACCAGGAAAACAAGGTCGGGTCGTTTCATTAATTGTGTCTTGCGTCGGCAGGAGACTCGAACAAGGTCGGGTCGTTTCATTAATTGTACCTATTCTTGGTTCTATAAATGCATGCATGTCCAACGTAGCCTATCTATCAACGAAATAGCCATTCATTCACCAAACGGAATGGACAAGAGAAGCACGTACACTGTCTCGCTGCACTGCTCTTGCCTGCTGAGCGTTCTGTTCTTGACGCTTGCGACGGAAACGAGGATGACGAAGGGGTGCATGGACGCGGAGAGGGACGCCCTCCTCGCCTTCAAAGCCGGCATCGACAACCCATCCCACCGCCTGTCGTCGTGGCGACGCCGAGTGGACTGCTGCAGATGGAGCGGCGTGGTGTGCGACGACAGCACGGGCTACGTCGTGCAGCTCAATCTCCAAAATGCGGGGAACATGACTTTCGAGTCGGTCGAGGCGGCTCTGCGTGGTGAGATCAGTCCATCTTTGCTCTCTTTAACGCATTTGGTGTTAAAATAAAGAGATAAATGAGTTGTAGAAGAAGAAGTTGAATGTTATTGACATATCCTCCGTCTTTATATACAGGTTAGAAGGAGAAGTTTCCTCAACGGGTTAGAGGATTTCCCTCAACAGAGTAAGAGATTTCCTCAACAGTTAGGGAAATCTCATCTACTTATCATGCCCCCGCAAGATGATGCTTGGTGCTCCTATCAAGGAGGCCAATCTTGGACTGATATAATGCAAACAGCTTACGAGCTATAGGCTTCGTAAGTGAGTCGGCCAATTGATCAGCTGTATGAACATGAGAAACACGGAGTTGACGGCGGACAACTTGATCACGTACAAAGTGGAAGTCAATAGCAATATGTTTCATGCGGGAGTGGAATACCGGATTAGCGCACAGATAGGTAGCTCCAATATTATCACAATATATTGTAGGAGTGGAATCGATGTTGAGTTCCTGGAGAAGATTCGTGATCCAATTGAGTTCTGCAGTGGTAGCGGCAATGGCACGGTATTCAGCTTCAGTTGTAGACCGGGCGACTGTCTTTTGCTTCTTAGAACTCCAACTGATTGGATGAGCACCAAGGAAGATAATATACCCCGATGTGGATGTTCTATCATCAAGGTTGCCCGCCCAATCAGCATCGGCAAATGCATGAAGACGAAGTGGAGAGTGTTTACGAAAAAAGAGTCCATGATTTAGAGTCCCTTTAAGATATCGTAGAAGTCTCTTGACCGCAGACCAGTGTAGAGTAGATGGTTGCTGCATAAACTGTGATAATTTGTTCACAGCAAATGAGATGTCTGGACGCGTGAGAGCTAAGTATTGTAAAGAGCCAACAACTTGGCGGTATTGAGTGGGTTCCGTAGCAGGACTTCCATCTGATAATTTGAGAGAACCGCTAGTAGAGATGGGGGTTGTAACTGCATTTGCATCCTGCATGTTTGTCTTTAATAACAAATCTTGAATGTACTTGCGTTGTGATAAAAGGAGACGGGAAGATGTGAAGGTAGCTTCGACGCCCAAAAAGTAGCTCAAGGGTCCGAGATCCTTAAGCGAGAATCGAGCTGCCAGCTGTTTGACGAACGCTTGGATGCTGGCGGGATTGTTGCCTGTGACAATAATATCATCCACATATACCAGAATATACATTGTGTTTCCACGATGATGTCGCAGAAACAACGAAGTGTCAGATTTGGAGTTAAGAAAGCCGACAAAAGTCAAAAATGAGCTAAGTTGAGTGTACCAAGCTCTCGGAGCCTGACGAAGTCCATAAATGGCTTTCCGAAGTTTGCAAACATGCTGTGGATACTGAGGATGAGTAAAACCGGGGGGTTGTTGCATAAAAACATCTTTAGATAGAGATCCCTGTAGAAAGGCATTATTAACATCCAATTGTCGTAATTGCCAGCCTTTAGTGGTAGCCAGACTCAAGATAAGCCGGATTGTAGTGGGTTTAACAACAGGACTAAACGTCTCAGTGAAATCAACTCCAAGTCATTGATGGAACCCTTTGGCGACCAGGCGTGCCTTATATCGAGCAACTGAGCCATCTGGGTTCCGCTTAATTCTAAAGACCCACTTACACCCGATGATGTTTTGTGAAGGATGAAAAGGAATTAGATCCCATGTTGAATTATGGAGGAGGGCATTATATTCCTCGCTCATGGCAATACGCCAATGCGGAGATTTTTGGGCTTGAGTGAAGGTGGTGGGTTCAATGTTGGGGGATGAGGAATTCATGACAGCTTGTAGGTTAAGTACTTGACGAGGTTTAAAAATACCATGCTTAGAGCGAGTGGTCATAGGATGATTGGAGATGATAGGATTAGGAGGTAATGTTGGGTGAGGATCAGTGGCACAAGCCGGGTCAAGTGGAGACACGTCAGGGGCACTTGGGCGAGAAGGAGGTAAAGAGGATGGTTGTGTTTCGGAACATATTGCTCCATCAATTGGAGAAGAGTGGAGTGGAGTAGGAACAAAGGAAACGGGCAAGTGTTGAACTGGAACTGGAGTGATATAGTGCGGATCAGGAGGGGAGGAAGTAGACGAAGACATGGGAGGCTCGTCCGATTGATCCGAAGGTATACTCCAGTGAGATAGTGAAGTGGTCCGTATGGCAGGATATGGAAGGGTTTGGAAAGGAAAGTTAGACTCAACAAAGATAACGTGACGTGATACAAAGATTTTGTGAGTGTGGAGATTATAGCAGCGGAAAGCATTATGGTCAAGTGAGTAACCAATAAAGACGCAAGGAGAAGATCGGGATGTTAACTTATGAGAGGCATAGGGACGTAACCAAGGATAACATAAACAACCGAACACGCGGAGTTTACGAAGGTTAGGGGGTTTGTGGAACAGTGTGTCAAAGGGGGACTGGTGTTGTAGAACTGGTGTAGGCATCCGATTAATTAGGTAGACAGCAGTTTGAAAGGCTGCTGTCCAGAAAGTTGAAGGCATGGAAGCCTGATGTAAAAGTGTGAGTCCAGTTTCTACTATATGCCGATGTTTACGTTCGGCAGAACCAACTAGTTGAGGAGTATGTGGAGGAGACTTGAGGTGTTGAATGCCACAAGCTGAGAGATGAGACGCCAGGGATTGATATTCACCGCCACCATCAGAGTAGACTGTTTTAATGGTAGACTGAAAATAGTTTTCGACCAACTTCTGGAAAGTGGAAAAAACGCGAGAAACGTCAGATTTATGAGAAAGAGGATATATCCATGTGTACTTGGAGAAGTGATCTACAAAAATAACATAAAATCGAAACTTATCAAAAGATAAGATTGGAGCAGGACCCCAAACATCAGTATATATAATTTCAAAAGGTTTAGAGGAGGAAATTGAAGATGAACCAAAAGGCTGCCGATGACTCTTATTACTAAGACAAGCATCACAATGCATCATAGAATTAGGGGACTTAAAAAGAGGAAGAGAGTGACAAGATAATAATTTCTGCTGAATAAAGGGTGAGGGATGGCCAAGCCGACGATGCCACACATCAACTGGAGCCGCAACAGAAGAATGAACAGTGGGCTGGGTCATTCGAGAGGCTGACGGCCATTCATAAATGTTGTCTTTATTCGGGCCTTGGACCAATGATGCCCCCGTGCTCAAATCCTTAACAAGAAATGAATCAGGAAAGAATTCAATGGAAGTATTGTTATGTTTGCAAAATTGAGAAACAGAAATGAGGTTGCGTTTAATATGAGGGGCGCATAAAACATCATCGAGAGTAAATGTATTAGAGTCAGAATTAAGCGTTGTGGAACCAGTATGAGTTATAGAAAGTCCTTTACCATCACCGATGATGATATCTTCATTGCCGCCATAGGGATTGTGAAGAGACAAATTCTGAAGATCAGCGGTGATGTGATGAGAGGCACCAGAGTCGACAATCCAGTTGGACTGGCTAGGTGTCGGAGTAGTTAGGAGATTTGCCTGTGGCCAGTGTGACGGAGTAGGGAGGCGGAGACGAGACCGGCAAACTTTAGCGGAATGGCCGACTTTGTCACACAGTTGGCAAACGACCCGTCTCTGATGGCTCGGTAGGGCAGGACGCCAAGACGGATGATGGCTGGAGTCGCCACTTTGCGAGAAGGGATGACTAGGAGGATAAGAGGGGTGTTGCATGGAACTCACAGAATCAAGAGGCGTAGTAGCCAAACCTTAGGTGATGTTCGGTGAGTACCGAGTGTTCTTCCGTTTAGACTTGTGACTGACTTGAGCTGTGACAGTTGATCCAGGCAGTTTGTCCGCATGCTTCAAAGACATCTCGTAGTCAGTCAACTTATCATAGAGATCTTCAAAAGAGATTGGCGAGTCGCGTGCCCGAATTGCAGCAGCCAATTCTTTGTAGTCGGTGTCGAGACCATTGAGGGTACGAATGACAACCTCTTCATCACATAGGAAATGACCTATCAAGGCCAAGTCATCGATGATAACCTTGATAAGTTGTAAATAATCAGAGATAGTACTTCCCTCTTGTTTTGTCTCCATAAGCTTGGATAGAAGACTGAGCTTGCGAGTACGCGAATGATTTGCCAGGGTGGTTTGCAGTTTAGACCATGCATCGGCAGACAAATCATATCCAAATAAAAGATTAGAGAATTGAGCTCGCCAGGACGCATAGTCCCTACAGGAACTGAAACATCAGAAGAAGTGAACGAAGACATTTTCCTTCTTTTTTTTTTTTTTTATTTAGAAGAAGGCAGCGAACCTTGTGTGATACTCAGGTCACACAAGGTGGAGAATGAGAGAGGGGGCTGCTGCTATAGATTGCTTGCTGTAGCAGATTGAGCAATCTACAACAGTGCCAAAAGCTGCCGGCAGCTGCTGTGGATTGCTGCTTGCTGCTACAGATTGTAGGGACTGCAGTTCGCCGGGAGATGGCTGCAAAAACTGCAGCGGTACTCAAGACTGCAGTTCGCTGCTATGGATTGCTGCTTGCTGCAGCAGATTGTAGAGGCTGCAGTTCGCCGGAAGATGGCTGCGAAAACTACAGCGGTACTCAAGACTGCGGTTCGCCGGAAAATGACCGCAAAAATCTGCAGCAGTACTCAAGGAAACTGCAGTGAGAGAAATCTGTAGCAATTAGGTGTATAGAGAAAAGCGGCAATGAAAGCTGCTGCGATAGAGGAAGGAAGATGCAGCGGTTGCGGCTGCTGCTGGCCGGGAAGTGGCTGCGACAGCGAAGGAGGAAGACGCGAGAAAGACACCGTCGTTCGCCGTTCGTCGCTATTGAGGAGGAAGACACCGCCGTTGAGGAGGCGCCGTTGTGTAGAGGGAAACGGCAGCGAAAGCTGCTGCGGTAGAGGAAGATGCAGCAGTTGCGACAGCTACTGGCCGGAGAAGTGCAGGAGGCGGCTGCTGCGATAGAGGAAGATGCAGCAGTTGCGACTGCTACTGGCCGGAGAAGTGCAGGAGGCGGCTGATGTCTTCTCTTGTGCTGCCCAACGTGGGGTTGAAGGACCACGTTGTCCTTCCGGCGAAGAAGAAGGAAGAGGAAGGTGCAGCAGTTGCGACTGCTACTGGCCGGGAAGCGAGGAAGACACCGTTGTTCGCCGTTCATGAGGAGAGAATGTTTTCCTCCTTGCGTGACGGCGACGGAGAGTGTCTGCTGTAGGCAGCAAATAGGAGAGGGAGCAAGGCCGGCGAAGAAAAGCAAGACCGGTTAGCACTGGCTCTGAATCCGTGTCTTGGTGCTTCTTCAATGACTCCGCTTGAGGCAGCGTGCTACTGTGGCCGCTTGGCTAACACATGGCGATGCTGCTGTCGCCAAGAGGAGCTGGCTCTGATACCATGTTAAAATAAAGAGATAAATGAGTTATAGAAGAAGAAGTTGAATGTTATTGACATATCCTCCGTCTTTATATACAGGTTAGAAGGAGAAGTTTCCTCAACGGGTTAGAGGATTTTCCTCAACAGAGTAGAGAGATTTCCTCAACAGTTAGGGAAATCTCATCTACTTATCATTTGGATCGCTTGGATCTCAATCACAATGACTTCGAGGGTTCCCGGATCCCAGCATTTCTGGGCTCTTTTCCGAAGCTGAGATACCTCGATCTCTCTTGGTCCAACTTCAGCGGAGCCATTCCGCCCCAGCTGGGCAACCTGTCGAGCCTCCGCTATCTGGATCTGCGTTCATACGACTTAACCACCGACTGCCTAGACTGGCTCTCGCGTCTCTCTTCCCTGAGATACCTCGACATGAGCGGCGTGAACCTCAGCACCGCCTCCCACAACTGGATACATGCAGTGAACCGGCTGCCCTCCCTCCAACAACTCTATTTGTCATCCGGTTGTGGCCTCACCACCCTCCCCACCTCTCTTTCCCATGTCAACCTCACGGCCCTCGCCGATCTGGAGCTCCGTGATAACTCGTTCAACTCCACCTTCCCCAACTGGCTTTTTGAACTCCCCCGCCTCTCCTATCTCGCGATCAGCAACTCTGAATTGCATGGCACCATATCGACTGGGTTTGGAAACTTGACTCGTCTCACACGGCTCGACCTTACCGGCAACTCGCTTGCCGGTTCCATACCCGCCGATATATGGAGTTTGACCAGTCTGACCCTGCTCGACCTCAGCCATAATTTGTTTACGAGTCGTCTTCTACCTCAGATCGGCAACATGACTCGTTTGTCACAGCTAACCCTCGTTCACTGTTCGCTTATTGGCTCCATCCCTACCGAGATCGGGTACCTGACTAGTCTCACGGATCTAAGCCTCAGTGGTAATTCACTGACGGGTCAAATACCCATCGAGATCGGGAATCTGTCTAATCTAACCAATCTCGACCTGAGACATAATCTGCTCTCCGGACTTATACCACCAGAGATTAGCAAGCTTTCCAACCTAATCACCCTCGATCTCTCCAGTAGCTATTTGGAGGGAACTGTGTCCGAACGCCATTTCGCTAACATCACAAAACTAATCGTCCTGTGCCTGTACGACAACCCCTTGGCCATGCAATTCCACCACAACTGGGTCCCGCCGTTTCAACTCCAGACCGTTAAATTGGACGCCATTAAATTGGGCCCTACGTTTCCCACGTGGCTTCGTTCCCAGAAATCCATCATGGATTTGGATATGTCCAACACGAGTATCGAAGACGCGGTGCCCCTTTGGTTCTGGAAGAATTCTTCTTCTTCCAGCATCATGGACATCAACCTCTCCCACAATCAAATCAGTGGCACTCTGCCAGCGTCCTTGGAGAGCATGTCCTGCTTAATGTTCTTAAATTTGAGCTCCAATACGCTTCGAGGTCACATTCCTGCTTTGCCATCGAACCTACAAGCACTGGACCTATCGAACAATTCTTTGTCCGGATCGCTTCCATGGACCCTGTCACCGTTCTTGGCATACTTATTCCTCTCCCGCAATTATTTTCGGGGAAGCATACCATCCGACATCTGCGACTTGCAGCAACTCTATGCTCTCGATCTATCGAACAACCAGATATCCGGAGAAATCCCTCAGTGTTGGCATGAGGCAACGAAACTATTCTTCGTCAATCTGGCGAATAATAGGCTGTGGGGGAAAATTCCTGACTCCATCGGAAACTTGAGCAACCTGGAGTTAATATTATACTAGATCCAGTGACTCCAGATTTCACATGAATATTATACTAGATTTAATATTTTTTTTCTTTTATCAATAACTATATAAACTTCTCCAGCAATCATTAACAAAAACAAGCACGCTTACGTACCAAAAAACTCACGGAGTCACCCACATCCCCAAGGTAGCTCAGTGCATGTCATCCATCCATTTGCGTGTTAGCCAGGATGATCTCTCGGGAACAAAAGCATAGGGGAATCAACTTGGGATCATGGAAGACCCATCCATTTGCGTTGTAAATCTATATCTTTATTGGTGATTAGGTAATAAGAATTGTATAATCAAGTTAAATTTAAATAAGTACGAAATCATTAATTTTGAAGGGAATACAAAAAAGTGCAATTTTGTAGAAAACGAAAGAGATGAAAAGAAATGCAGCCATTTGTTTCGCTACTGTGGGAACAATTAGCCACAAAATTCATCACAAAATTGGTGGGAAATCCTCATCATCTTCACCACTTGTGTGTCAAACGAATCAATTTGTTGCGTGCCTTTGGGTTTCCAACAAAGACTTGCACACATGTGAAAGCGAAGCGTGCGTTCCGCTACAAACATCGTTGAGTCTCCCTCTTTCGGAAGGACGCTACATGTAAAGCGATGGCTTACCGTGCTATCTTGGGTAAGTAATCGTTTACGGTGGGTCGGAGTCTTCATCCACGTTTTGTCTTCCGTGATGACGTTTGACATGTGGTGGCGACATTTCGAACCCTGAAATAAATGGCCGTATCTTTCAAGTTTGAAATCCAGCATCAATCTCATTCGTTCTTGCGAACCGAGCCCCAATTTTGGGACCCAGGCAGGGTAGAAACCAAGTTCGAGGAAGCTACACGGTGCACAGACTGCAGGTCCAGCAGGAGTCGTATCCCACAAAAGTCAAAGTCTTTTTATCTATCTATCGCTACCAGTGCATCAATCTTCACGTTTCACAGGAGTCTATGATGGGTTGGGGATGGGAGGGCCATCACGCCCGCACGCCACTCTATATATATACATGTCCTCCACCGCCTGCCATCTCTCAGTACACTATGCACTCACCAAATAGCATCATGGCCTCTTGCACCAGAATCACACACCCTGTGCCACAGCACTACTCTTTCGGGCGTTGGCTTACGAGCATTCTTTTGTTCACGGCGGCAACAACGCCGACGACGAAGGGGTGCGTAGAGGGCGAGAGGGACGCCCTCCTCGACTTCAAAACCGGCATCGTCAAGGATCCTTCCAGCCGTTTGTCATCATGGCGAGGCCGAGTAGACTGCTGCAGATGGAGCGGGGTGGTCTGTGACAACAGAACCGGCCATGTCGTGGAGCTCAACCTCCATAATTCACACCCTTATTACAGTGAGACGTCTATCGGAGGTGAGATCAGACCATCCTTGCTCCTGCTAACTCATTTGGAGCGTCTCAACCTCAGCCACAATGACTTCGGTGGGATCCAAATCCCGAAATTTTTGGGTTCCCTTACCGAGTTGACGTATCTCGACCTCTCCTGGTCCAACTTCAGCGGAGCCATTCCGCCCCAGCTGGGCAACCTGTCCACCCTCCGCTCTCTCAACCTAAATTCACTATATGACTTAACGATCGATGGCCTGCACTGGCTCTCGCGTCTCACTTCCTTGAGATACCTCGACATGAGCGGTGTGAAACTTTCCATGGCCTCCCACAATTGGCTTCAAGCGGTGAACATGTTGTCCTCACTGGAGGAGCTACATTTACATGACTGTGGCCTCACCGACCTCCCCTCTTCTCTTTCCCATGTCAACCTCACAGCACTGGCCACTCTGGACATCAGTGACAACCTCTTCAACTCCACCATCCCCAACTGGCTATGGAAACTCCACAACCTCTCCTATCTTGATCTCAGTTCTTCTATGTTTCATGGTGCCATGCCCGCTGGGATTGGAAATTTGGCCGATCTAAGAGAACTTCATCTGAGTGATAATTCACTTTCAGGTCCCATACCCACTGAGATTGGAATTTGTAATAGTCTAAAACTTATCTATCTAAGTTATAATTCACTCTTTGGACCCATACCTGCTGAGATTGGGAATTTGACTAGTCTAAGAGAGCTTTATCTTGATCATAATTCACTCTTCGGAGTCATACCTGCTGGGATTGGGAATTTGACTAGTCTAGGAGTGCTTTATCTTGATCATAATTCACTCTTTGGACCCATACCTGCTGAGATTGGGAATATGGCTGGTCTAAGAGAGCTTTATCTTGATCATAATTCACTCTTCGGAGTCATACCTGCTGGGATTGGGAAGTTGACTAGTCTAGGAGTGCTTTGTCTTAATGATAATTCACTCTTTGGACCCATACCTGTTGGGATTGGGAATTTGACCGGTCTAGGAGAGCTTTATCTTAACGATAATTCACTTTCAGGTCCCGTACCCATTGAGATCGGCAAGCTTTCCAACCTCACCATTCTTTCTCTCTCTAGTAATTCCCTAGAGGGCACCATGTCTGAACTCCATTTCGCTAACTTAACCAAACTAAGTGAGCTTGATCTATTCGAAAACTCCCTAGTCATCTCAATAGACCACAATTGGGTTCCTCCTTTTCAACTCCGATCCATTAAACTGAGTTCTTGTAAGTTGGGTCCTGCGTTTCCAAGATGGCTCCGTTCACAAAACTCCATTAAATATTTGGATATGTCGAACACAAGCATCGAGGACGTCTTGCCTGATTGGTTTTGGAACACTTCTGCTTCTTCTTCTATAAATCTCTCCCAAAATCAGATTAGCGGCACTTTGCCAACTTCCTTGGTTTTGCTATCTTACTTGCGTTATTTGAATCTGGCTTGTAATTCTTTTTCTGGATCATTGCCATCAATCTTTCCCACACTAGAACTTAGAATCTTGGATCTCTCACGTAACCATATTAACGGGAGCATACCGTCCTTTATCTGCAACTGTCAACGACTTGATATTCTCGATCTATCGAGCAACCAAATATCAGGTGAAATCCCTTCGTGTTGGCAGGAGACAAACTACTTTTCCTCCATTAATCTGGCAAATAATAAGCTTTCGGGAGAAATTCCCAGCTCTATTGAAAATTTGATTTGGCTCGAGTCGTTCCACTTAAACAATAATAAACTACATGGGCTTCTTCCATCATCATTGAAAAATTGCAGTGCACTAGTTTTTCTTGATCTTGGCAATAATAAATTCTCGGGTAGCATACCTACATGGATTGCACAAAATTTTCTAGACCTAGAGGTACTCCGACTACGCTCAAATATGTTTTCCGGTAACATTCCTGCAGAGCTTGGGCAACTTGCCTATCTACATGTTATCGACCTTGCTAATAATAAATTATCAGGGCCAATTCCACACTCCTTTGGCAATTTAAATGCTGCAATGACTCATTGGAAACAGCATTTGACTCGTCGAGACAAACAAGTATTTTATAGTCCCTTTGTAAAGGACCGCCCTGCTTTGTTGCCTTTTGACAAATATGAAGATAGCATCGCTCTAACTATAAAGGGAAGATATTATAATTTTTCAATCATTCTTTACCTTGTCAACATTATAGATCTTTCAAACAATTATTTGACCGGAGAAATCCCCATAGAAATTGGGTCTCTTTCAATGCTCCAAACTTTAAATCTATCAAGAAACAATTTTGTCGGCCAAATTCCAGCGGCAATTGGTGCCATGAAATCATTGGAAACTCTGGATCTGTCATTCAATAAGTTATCCGGAGTCATTCCTCAAAGCTTTTCGGCGCTGAATTCTCTGAACCACTTGAATCTGTCTTACAACAATCTATCGGGAGCGATTCCATCTGGGAATCAACTTCGGACGCTGGAGGATGCATCCATTTATATCGGAAATGTCCATCTCTGTGGACCTCCGGTGACCAAGAGTTGCTTCGACGATCCCAACGTCGATTCGACAGAAGAGGAGTACGAACAAGGATCTCATGTGCTGTCATTTTACTTTGGTACCGGGCTCGGATATTTGGTCGGCTTATGGAGTGTGTTCGTGATCATGCTGTTCAAGAAAGATTGGAGGCTCTTCTATTTTGCAACGGTGGACAAGATGTACGACATAGCGTATGTGGCAATCAAGATAAGAATGCGAAATTGGCATGACGCAGCTGGTCGAATGTGATGCAAGTTTCTTTCGTGTTATAAGTGTGATCCATTTCATCTGTCAAAAAGGATCTCGTTTTGAAGATTATGAAATGTTAATCTCAAACTCTGTTTCTGTTCCGATGTAGGAGGCATCGAGAACAACTCGTCTGGTTTGGGAATCCTTCTTCTTCCATCATTGACCGCACAGATCTCTCTCGCATAAACAGGCACCATCGGACGACAAAACTGCACTGATTTAACATTGTTATCAGTTATCGCTACGAGAGGTTCCTTAGCCAAGTGATATAAAGATCACCATTCTGCACAGATTCTTTTCATTGTCGTCGGTGATCGCATGGTGTTCTTGACATTTCGCATCGTTGATCGTTGGGCGCTGTGATGAGCCATTGTTTTTAGGGTGTACGATCACTGTCTGTTGTACTACGACGTCCTTGGCGATCCATTGCATGGTTCCTTTGGCATTTTGCAGTGACGATCTCACGGTTTGGATGTGGCTCATCTCCTTTGCCATCACGAAATCAAGATTTACTCCACGTTTCGGAAATCTATCTTCCGATGCACCAAGTCGCATCGACGATTCGTATCGAGGTTTACTCCACAGACTGCAGGCAGAGGGAGCAGCCCAACCTACCATTCCGGTGCTTGCGAGAAAGGTAGCCGCCACGGGAGGGATCCCACCGAGGCTGAGGCGATGGGTAAAGACAGAGAATGGGCTTATTTCGTGGCCTTTATATAGCCTAAAATTACACATCTCTTCCATCTAATTTCCAATTATCTTTTTTTACTAATTATTGAAGCAGCAAAGTAATAGCCAGGAAGATTACGTGTAATGTGATAGAAGATAAGATTTCCCCACGAGGAAATCTTATCTATTCTGTTGAGGAAAATCCTCCCTCCTAATCCTATAAATAGGAGAGGAACATGTTAATGTACTTCCATTATTGTTCTTATCTTCTATTATTTCTATCATGGTATAGCAGTGAGAAAAGCTGTGGACGAAGGGTGGACTTAAGGAGAACGAAGGGAACGCCTGTGCCCTCACAGCAACAGCAATCGCAGCAACAGTGGACTTAAGGAGAACGAAGGGTGGACTTAAGGAGAACGAAGGGAACGCCTGTGCCCTCACAGCAACAGCAATCGCAGCAACAGTGATAAGAAATCTTATCTATTCTGTTGAGGATTGTCAGGAGCACCATACGAAGGGAACGCCTGTGCCCTCACAGCAACAGCAATCGCAGCAACAGTGATAAGAAATCTTATCTATTCTGTTGAGGATTGTCAGGAGCACCATCTTACGGGGGCATGATAGAAGATAAGATTTCCTTATGAGGAAATCTTATCTATTCTATTGAGGAAAGATTTCCTCACTATATGAGGAAATCTTATCTATTCTGTTGAGGAAAATCCTCCCTCCTAATCCTATAAATAGGAACGCTTGTGCCCTCACAGCAACAGCTTGTGCCCTCACAGCAACAGCTTGTGCCCTCACAGCAACAGCTTGTGCCCTCACAGCAACAGCCTGTGCCCTCACAGCAACAGCCTGTGCCCTCACAGCAACAGCCTGTGCCCTCACAGCAACAGTAGCGATCAACTCTTGCCCTACTCATGAAGCCTCTTGCTTGTAAATCATTCCTTGCATCGTTCCAAGATTGGTATCCTTATCAGGAGCACCATCTTACGGGGGCATGATAGAAGATAAGATTTCCTCACTATATGAGGAAATCTTATCTATTTTGTTGAGGAAAATCCTCCCTCCTAATCCTATAAATAGGAGAGGAACATGTTAATGTATTTAAGCTAAAGCTATTTCATTTCTACAATAAAGCTTCTTCCATTATTGTTCTTATCTTCTATTATTTCTATCACAATGAACGGCAGGTCAAACAAGGCTTTGGAGTAGAGCCAGTGTGGAACCCAATCTGAGGAGGGCCATTAATTGGCCATGTCGAACAGTATCTTAGTTCGCAAATCTCTTTGAAGACCATCTGTCTTTGCTTTCTTGTTACATACGCGTGCAAGAACTAACAAAACCTATTCTTGGTTCTTGCACACTTTTGACCGAGGATTCTATTTGCGACCCTTTATATTTAGATTATCCTTTATAATTAGATAAAAAATATATAATATAACTAATTAGATTCTGATATAATATATTAGTCAATAGAAAAGAAGTACGTGTAAAATATGATTCGTTATGAGATAATATTGATGGAAGGAAGTCTCCTAATTATTTATTTTAGATCCTCTATTCTTACTTATAAATAGACAAGATCTCTAGGGACTAAACAAGAAAGAAAGAAATTATAATTGAGGGATCAAAGTCACTCTCAACTCTTCTCTCTAACCATCAATCTTGGATCTAAATATAGAATGATCAATTTTGATATTGAGGAGATTCAGATTAATTCTCTCATATAATCTCCTATTTGAGTGATTGTTGTTTCTCAAATTAATGAAAACTCTCGCATGATGTTGATGTCGCCACTGATGAACTTGTAGAACAATCACAATCGATAACTTTGAGAAGATCTCAAAGAAAAAGGAAACATGTAATTTCTGATGATTATGTGGTATATCTACAAGAATCATATTATGATATATGAATAAAAAGATACCCCTTTTTGCTTTCATAAGCCATAAAAAGTAACAATTCTGAAAAATGGTACGATGCAATACAAGAAGAGTTAAAATCAATGATCCAGAATGATGTTTGGGAACTCATTGAATTGCTCGATAATTATAAAAGAGTTGTGGCCAAAGGTTTTTCTTAGAAAAAAGACATCAACTATAATGAGACTTTTTCTCTAGTTTCTAAAAGGAACTCGTTGAGAATCGTCATGGCATTAGTAGCTCATTATGATTTCGAGTTATATCAGATGGATGTGAAAACAACATTTTTGAATGGGGATTTGGCTGAGAAAATCTATATGGAATAACCTAAATGATTCATCGAAAAGGAAAAAGAAAGTTGGGCTTGTAAACTTAAGAAATCTATTTATTGCCTTAAATAAGTTTCTAGATAATAGTATATAAAGTTTCGTAATATCATTACTTCCTTTAGATTTAATGAAAACACTGTTGATCAGTGCATATACTGGTCTTATATGTTGATGATATTGTTAGGGAATGAGTCGGCACTAAGAGGGGGGGGTGAATTAGTGCAACGGTAAAATTACGTCAGTTTGAAAATATTCGTTCGATTAAAACCGATTCTTCTAAGGATAACTTTGAGAGTGTATGGAAGAGTATAACAGTAAGTAAGAAGGTTTGCAGTAAGATAAATTATACAAAAGAACATCAAACCATATTTTTATAGTGGTTCACTCATCATGACCTACATCCACTCTATCGATTCTTCTTCCGTCGAGACCATCGGCATCTACTATCGATCTTCTTTCAATGGGCGAAGATCAACTACCATTTTACACCTCTCTTCTCTTTTTCACAGGTTTAGGAGATAACATTTACAAGCACTCACTCCTCACTTCAACAGAATTCTAGACTTAGAGTAGCGGAGAGAATTTCTCAAGAGATTGCAATAGCGTTTTCTCACTTTTAAATTATTTGTGCTTGTGTATGTTAACCAGGGATAAGAGGTGTATTTATAGGCCTCAAGTTGATTCAAACTTGGAGTCTAAAAATATCTCATCGCGGGTTTCCTAGGTACGGGCGATACCACAGCTTGTGCTGGGTGGTACCACCACCTAGACTGGCGGTACCACTGCCTGATAGTCTCTTAGAGACTTTGTCTAGGCGGTACCATCGCCCAGACCGACGATACCATCGCCTGACATAGTCTCGGAGACTGTGTCACGACAGTGCCACCTCTTGGGTCATTGTTTGAGCCTTTTATTAGGCCCAACACAGTCCTTACATGGGCCCAACTAGCCCATAATTGGGTTGGCCAAATTCCAATCCCAATTATATGCTAACTACGAATTCTAAGGCATACACTAAGCTAAATAAGTCCAATAAGTCAAGGTTTCTTCCGGCGAACTTCCGACGATCTCTCGGCATGTTCCAGCGGACTCCCGGCAAGCTCCTAGACTTCACGATGATATTTTTGGCTAATTTCGATGAGCTTCTCTGGCAAGCTCCTGGACTTCTCGGTTGGTTCTGGTAGAATTTCTGACGAAAGTTCGGACTTCTGACGAACTCTCGAACTCCCAACGAAATCACGTTCTTGACTCCGGGACTTCATTTTGCTTTATGCCTTGCTATCGTAGTTAATCCTGCACACATAAAACACACTTCGATCTAGATAATTATTACTAAGCATGAATCATGTTGTCCGACATGTCATTAGTCTATCGACGCTTCATCCGATTCTTCGGCGCATCGTCCTCTCTTGTGGGTCCATTGCCCAATCGACCAGTTGACCTCCGCAACTCCGATATCTTTGGGGCAATATCCGCTCTTCTTGGCCTGAAGCCTTATGTCGATACGTCGACCGATCTTCAGGCTTGACGTCCAATCTTTTGACATGTTCCACTGGCCCAACATGATTCTTCCACTTTAATTGTCTCTCCTAGATTGAAGCATCCTGTATCACTCAAAATGCAGATCAAATCATAAACACTTATTGATTAGTTTCATCATCAAAATTTGAGATTCAACGAATATTTTACTTACAAGTAGTGATCTTGGTTTATTGCACGAAACCAAGATATTTCTCAACAAGAACTTTAAGATGGTTTATATGAATGAGGCAGTATATATTATTGACATTGAGATATTTAAGGATAGATCTCAAGGATTATTATGATTGACTCAGAAACCATATATTAATCATATTTTGGAGAGATTTAATATGAGCTAATGATATACCTATTACTAGAGGTGAAAAATTCAATCAAAACCAATGCCCGAAAAATGACTTACAAAAAAATCAAATAAAAATATTCATTATAGGTGTGCAATTGAAAGTCTATTATATGCTCAAACATATACAAGATCATATATTAGTTTTACAATTATAATGCTATGAAGATACCAAAGTAACCCAGGAATGGAACATTGGAAAGCTGCAATTAAAGTAATGGATATCTATAGGGGACGAAAGATTATATGCTCACATATACGATATCAGATCAGCTTGAAGTGATAGGATATTCAGATGCTGATTTTGCAAATTATCTCGACAGTAGGAAGTCCACTTCTGGATTTGTATTCATGTTAGCTGATTGGGTAATTTCTTGAAAAAGTGTAAAGTAATCACTTATTGTATCATCAACAATGAAAGTTGAATTTGTGGCATGCTTTGTGGCCACAAATCAAGTTTTATGACTGTGAAATTTCATCTTAGGACTTTGTGTGGTTGACTCAATTACCAAACCATTGAAGATATTTTGTGATAATACCACAGTAATTTTCTTCTCTAAAAATGATAAGTACTCTAGTGGTTCTATCGAGATAAATTACTTGGTGGTTAGAGAAAGAATCCAGAAACAATAAGTGTCAATTGACAACCTGAGCACCACTATGATGATTGCTGATCTATTAACAAAAGCTTTATAATATAAAATATTTAAAGAACATGTTCTTAGAATGAGGCTTGTGAGCAAGTCATAAAAGATATGATTATGCATGTTTAGATAAATGCTATTACAAAATTGTCTTGACAAGATAAATTATATGGGTCATTATGAAATATATTAGGAAAGACTAATAATGTTGTGGTATATAGAAAAAAGTATGACATTGATGATATACAACCGTTATGATTCGTATTGATAGTTGAACTTAATATAGTATTATTATGTATATTGGACTTATTGGTTTATTTTAAAATTCATGACCATGTATAAAATGATTTTCAAAATTCTTTGAAATCCAATTAGGTAAAATTATTTTAAAATAAATTTTATTTTATTTATTTTGATTTTGAATATCTTTTTTATATCTTATCAATTAATGGGTCAAGTGACAAAATATTAGTTTTTGTGGTCATTTATAATTAGATAATAAATATATAATATAACTAATTGGATTTTGATGTAATATATTAGCCACTATATTAAAGTAGGATTCCTTAGGATATAGGAGAAACTATCTTAATTACTTATTCTAGACCATCTGCTCTCGTTTATAAATAGACATGACCTATACGGACTAAACAAGAGGAATAGTAATTATAGTTGAGGGATTAAAGTATCTCTTTCAACGCATCTCTTTCAACGCTTCTCCTTAACTATCAATCTAAGTGGTTTTATGAAAGGATAGGAAGAGAGGATATAGTTCATTTTGCAGACTGATAACGATATTGGATTTAAATACGGTATCCTTGTAGATCAAACATCCTTTCAGATGACATCAAAAGGTACGTATCGTAAAATCAGATCTAATTATTTGATTTTAATTTTGACATAAAAGATTATTTTTATATTTAATATAGTATATTATAAATTTTATGCTGACATCACGGCTAGGTTGACAATGAATTAAAGGTTGCGATGAGGTTAATATGTACAAGTATCTCTACTGAATGTTTTGAAGGTTATGTGACGCACAATCTCAAGCCTTTTTTTTTTTTTTTTTTCGTTTGTTCATTATATGCTTGGAAATATTACAAATATTATACGACCAATCTTGGTTTTTCTATGATTGGCTGCAGTAATGGTTTGTTGATTAGATGGTCGTATGATGATTTCGAGTAGGGATGGATCCAAGGAATGGTTTGGTCTCTCACGTATAGATGATAAATGCTGGAACAAGCAAACGATTGAATGAAATCATACAATTATTTATTTTTCATATATTTTATATGTTCAATATAACATACAATTATATTATAATTTGTTTTTGAAAAAAATATTAATGAATGCGTAATTCGATCAGTCATTATATCCCCAGATTTCACATGAATATTATACTAGATTTAATATTATTTTTTCTTTTATCAATAACTATATAAACTTCTCCGGCAATCATTAACAAAAACAAGCACGCTTACGTACAAAAAAACTCACGGAGTCACCCACATCTCCAAGGTAGCTCAGTGCATGTCATCCGTCCATTTGGGTGTTAGCCAGGATGATCTCTCCAGAACAAAAGCATAGGGGAATCAACTTGGGATCATGGAAGACCCATCCATTTGGGTTGTAAATCTATATCTTTATTCGTGATTAGGTAATAAGAATTGCATAATCAAGTTAATTTTAAATAAGTACGAAATCATTAATTTTGAAGGGAATAAAAACAAGTGCAATTTTGTAGAAAACGGAAGAGATAAAAAGAACAGAAAATTTGCAGCCATTTCTTTCGCTCCTGTGGGGACAATTCCCCACAAAATTCATCACAAAAATGGTGGGAAATCCTCATCATCTTCACCACTTGTGTGTCAAACGAATCAATTTGTTGCGTGCCTTTGGGTTCCCAACAAAGATTTCCACACATGTGAAAGCGAAGCGTGCGTTCCGCTACAAACATCGTTGAGTCTCCCTCTTTCGGAAGGACGCTACATGTAAAGCGATGGCTTACCGTGTTATCTTGGGTGAGGAATCGTTTGCGGTGGGTCGGAGTCTTCATCCACGTTGTCTTCCGTGATGACGTTTGACATGTTATGGCGACATTCCGACCCCTGGAATAAGGTATTCATCGCCTCCATACATTTTATCTTGGCTAAGAAGATGATGCGTTCCGATGTGCGGACATCAGAATCAAACCGTGTGGAATGAGGGAGGCATGAATTAGTTTCCACACTATCGCATTCGGGCCGAATGAGACATTCTACGCGATCCAACAAGGCCAATTAAATGGCCGTATCTTTCGAGTTTGTAATCCAGTATCAATCTCTTTCGTTCTTGCGAACCGAGCCCCAAAATTGGGACCCAGGCAGGGTAGAAACCAAGTTCGAGTAAGCTGCACGGTGCACGGACTGCAGGTCCAGCAGGAGTCGAATCCCACAAAAGTCATGTTTTTTATCTATCTGTCGCTACCAGTGCATCAAATCTTCACGTTTCACAGGAGTCTATGATGGGTTGGGGATGGGAGGGCCATCACGCCCGCACACCCACTCTATATATTCATGTCCTCCACCGCCTACCATCTCTCAGTACACTATGCACTCACCAAATAGCATCATGGCCTCTTGCACCAGAAGCACACACCCTGTGCCACGGCACTACTCTTTCGGGCTTTGGCTTACGAGCATTATTTTGTTCACGGCGGCAACAACGCCGACGACGAAGGGGTGCGTAGAGGGCGAGAGGGACGCCCTCCTCGACTTCAAAACCGGCATCGTCAAGGATCCTTCCAGCCGTTTGTCATCATGGCGAGGCCGAGTAGACTGCTGCAGATGGAGCGGGGTGGTCTGTGACAACAGAACCGGCCATGTCGTGGAGCTCAACCTCCATAATTCAGACCCTTATAACCGTGAGACGTCTATCGGAGGTGAGATCAGACCATCCTTGCTCCTGCTAACTCATTTGGAGCGCCTCAACCTCAGCCACAATGACTTATCGACCGATGGCCTGCACTGGCTCTCGCGTCTCACTTCCTTGAGATACCTCGACATGAGCTTTGTGAACCTTTCCATGGCCTCCCACGATTGGCTTCAAGCGGTGAACATGTTGTCCTCACTGGAGGAGCTACATTTACCAGGCTGTCGCCTCACCGACCTCCCCTCTTCTCTTTCCCATGTCAACCTCACAGCACTGGCCACTCTCGATCTCCATGGCAACCACTTCAACTCCACCTTCCCCGACTGGCTATGGAAACTCCACAACCTTTCTTATCTTGATCTCAGTTCTTCTATGTTTCATGGTGCCATACCCGCTGGGATTGGAAATTTGACTGGTCTAAGAGAACTTTATCTTGGTGATAATTCACTTTCAGGTCCCATACCCACTGAGATTGGAATTTGGAATAGTTTAAAACTTATCGATCTGAGTGGTAATTCACTCTTTGGACCCATACCTGATGGGATTAAGAATTTGACTCGTCTAAGAAAACTTTTTCTTAGTTATAATTCTCTTTCAGGTCCCGTACCCACTGAGATTGGAATTTGGAATAGTCTAGAATATATCGATCTGAGTGATAATTCACTCTTGGGACCCATACCTGCTGGGATTGGAAATTTGACTGGTCTAAGAGAACTTAATCTTAATAATAATTCTCTTTCAGATCCCGTACCCACTGAGATTGGAATTTGGAATAGTCTAGAATATATCGATCTGAGTGATAATTCACTCTTGGGACCCATACCTGCTGGGATTGGAAATTTGACTGGTCTAAGAGAACTTAATCTTAATAATAATTCTCTTTCAGGTCCCGTACCCACTGAGATTGGAAATTTGAATAGTATAGAACATATAGATCTTAGTGGTAATTTACTCTCTGGAACGATACCTACTGAGATCGGCAAGCTTTCCAACCTCATTTTTCTTTCTCTCTCTAGTAATTCCCTAGAGGGCACCGTGTCTGAACTCCATTTCGATAACTTAACCGAACTAAGTGAGCTTGATCTATCCGAAAACTCCCTAGTCATCTCAGTAGACTATGATTGGGTTCCTCCTTTTCAACTCCGATCCATTCAACTGAATTCTTGTAAGTTGGGTCCTGCATTTCCAAGATGGCTCCGTTCACAAAACTCTATCGAAGATTTAGGTATGTCGAACACAAGCATTGAAGACGTTTTGCCTGATTGGTTTTGGAACAATTCTGCTTTCTCTATAAATCTCTCCCAAAATCAGATTAATGGTACTTTGTCAACTTCCTTGGAGCATATGACAAACCTGTCCACTCTGAAACTAGGTATGAATTTGCTTGAAGGCCCTATTCCTCGTTTGCCACCTTACTTGAGTTATTTGTATCTGTATAACAATTCCTTTTCGGGATCGTTGTCATCAATCTCTCTCCCACTAGAATTGGAACTGTTGGATCTCTCACGTAACCATATCAGTGGGAACATACCATCATTTATCTGCAACTTGACACAACTTCTTATCCTCGATCTATCGAGCAACCAAATATCAGGTGAAATCCCTTGGTGTTGGCAAGAGACAAACTTCCTTTTCTACATTAATCTAGCAGATAACAAGCTCTCGGGAGAAATTCCTAGCTCTTTTGAAAAGTTGACTCAGCTTCGGTCTTTGCACTTAAACAATAATAGTCTACACGGGCATCTTCCTTTGTCATTGAAACATTGCAGTGGACTAGTTTTTCTTGATCTTGGCGATAACAAATTCTCAGGTACCATACCTACTTGGATTGCACAAAACTTTCAAAAACTAGAGGTACTCCGACTATGCTCAAATATGTTTTTTGGTAACATTCCTATAGAGCTTGGACAACTTCATCATCTACATATTATCGACCTTGCTAATAATAATTTATCAGGTCCAATTCCACGCTCCTTTGGCAATTTAAATGCAACAAAAACTTGTAGGCAACGAAAATTGACTAGTCTAGACCAACATATAGTTTATAGAGATTTGGATGCCGATCGCCCTGCTTTTGATGGCACTTATGATGATAGCATCACTCTAACTATAAAGGGACAAAGTATCATCTTTTCGATCATTGTTTACCTTGTCAATATTATAGACTTTTCAAATAATAATTTGATCGGAGAAATCCCATTAGAAATTGGGTCTCTTTCGGCACTTCAAACTTTAAATCTATCAAGAAATAATTTTGTCGGCCAAATACCAACGACAATTGGTGGCATGAAGTCATTGGAAACTCTGGATCTGTCATTTAATAAGTTATCCGGAGGTATTCCTCGAAACTTGTCAGACCTGTATTCTCTGAATCACTTGAATTTGTCTTACAACAATCTATCAGGAGTTATTCCTTCGGGAAATCAACTACAAACACTCAATGTCTCATCCATTTATATTGGCAATGCATATCTATGTGGAGCTCCCCTCAACAAGAGTTGCTACGATCTTAAAAGTACCAATGTGATAAAAGAAGACAACAAAGACGGATCCTTTATGCTATCATATTATCTGAGTATCATACTCGGATATTTGGTTGGATTATGGAGCGTGTTTATCATCATGTTGTTCAAGAAAAATTGGAGGGTTTTCTATTTTCAGATGTTTGATAAAATGTATGATAAAGCTTATGTTGTCATCAAAATAAGAATTAATAGATTAACAAGTGATTGAGAGTGAGGACGCCATAAAAAGTCAATGTAATAGGAGTATCTTGTGTGTTGTATCCATAATAAGTTTGAATCTTGCAAGATGACATCGTGTTAGAGATCATGTAATGGTTACTTTTCAAACTCTCTCTCTCTCTCTTTTCTTTTTGGTTTCATCTTTGTAAATATTGTGTGTATTATGACGATGGAAACATAATTGTTGAATGTAATAATATTATTGTGAAGAATGCATTGAATTATTATAAAACAATATTTTTATAATATTATGTTATATATTTTGTATTTTTAATATATTACAGTATATTATATTATTTTTAAACTAATATTAAATCTCGATCCACCGATTCAATCATTAATCCGATGACCTGAGACTTGGCCAACACCTATGCTGAAGATAACGCCATAAGAATCCCACGGTATTATGCGCTTAATGTAAACAGTCATGCTTTCACGTCATGTGCTTATGGAAAACGAAGACTGACCGAGTCAACGTTGGGGCATTTCCGTAGCAGTCTCACACGTCCCGTCCATCAAAAAGTAGGAGATGAAGAAGGATGGAGAAGTCACTTCGAGTCCGTTCGCAGCAGCCGTGGAAGCTTCTTCGAAGGCACGCGGTGGGGGACTCGAACCGCTTGGCGACCGGAGTCAACTTTGACAAGGATCGGTGAGTCTATATGGCATTCCACGATTGGGAGGACCATTGTGGACTCTCGTCCTCCCCTGCAGGATTCCTTGCACACGCTATGCCCGTTCTTTAGAGTTAGGAAGAGACTCGACTGCTGAAGCCATTTTAGCCTTCGGAGCTTTTTTGACCTCAACTCCGTGTGCGTCCTTCTTGGCAGCTGCGCTTCCATGATCATTAGATTAGGAGTCCAAGTTGGACGAAAGGACGAAAAAGATTAGCACTCACGTTATAATATGTATCCTTTGTCACTACTTCGATCACATGGGATGCCGGGTGGAGACGAAGGGACCTGTCATTTCACAAGAGGATCCATTGGCAATCGCGGAGAGCAATGGTTCAACCTACCACATTCTATATATTATATTCATATATACATGTTCTCCGCTGTGCCGCCTGCAGCCAACTGGTCATTCGTTCACCAAAGAGCATGGGCGACACGAGAAGCCCATCCCATTCGTCGCTGAGCTGCTCTTGCCTAATGAGCGTTCTGTTCTTGACGCTTGTGACGACGACGAGGGGGTGCATGAAGGCGGAGAGGGACGCCCTCCTCGCCTTCAAAGCCGGCATCCTCGACCCATCCCGCCGCTTGTCCTCGTGGCGTCGCCCAGTGGACTGCTGCAGATGGAGCGGCGTGGTGTGCGACAACACCACGGGCCACGTCGTGCAGCTCAACCTCCAGAATGCGGAGGCTTACTACGACAATTCGACGGTGTTGGGGGGTGAGATCGGTCCATCTTTGCTTTCTCTAACTCATTTGCGTCGCTTGAATCTCACTCAGAACGACTTCGGCGGCGCCCGAATCCCCAAATTCTTGGGTTCTTTTGGGAGACTCAGATATCTGGATCTCTCTTTTTCCAATTTCGGCGGAGCCATTCCTCCCCAGCTGGGTAACCTGTCAACCCTCCGCTATCTGAGCCTGTCCTCGTACAACTTGAGGATCGACGCGGGGGACGACCTACAGTGGCTCTCGCGTCTCTCTTCTCTAACATTCCTCCAAATGAACTTTGTGAACCTCAGCACGGCCTCTCCCGATTGGCTACGAGCCGTGAACCAGCTGCCCTCCCTGCAGCAACTCTATCTGTCAGGCTGTGGTCTCACTGCCCTCCCCGACTCTCTTTCCCGCGTCAACCTCACGGCTCTCACCACCCTCGATCTCCGTGGCAACTTCTTCAACTCCACCTTTCCCAGCTGGCTTTTTGAACTCCGTAGCCTCTCCTATCTCGCGATCAGCAATTCTGAATTGTATGGCACCGTACCTGCCGGCTTTGGGAACTTGACTCGTCTCGCGCAGCTTGACCTTAGCGGCAACTCGCTTTCCGGTTCCATACCTGTCGATCTCTGGAGTTTGGCCAGTCTAACCACACTTGATCTCAGCCATAATTCATTTACGAGTCCCCTTCTACCTGAAATCGGGAACACGACAAGTCTGTCGCAGCTAAACCTCGTTCAGTGCTTCCTCGTCGGTTCCATCCCTGCCGAGATTGGGCGCTTGACCAGTCTTACGGAATTACGCCTCAGCGGCAATTCACTTTCGGGTCGAATCCCCGCCGAGATTGGGAATCTGTCCAGCGTAACGCAGCTCGACTTGGGTCATAATTCACTCTCCGGACTGATACCGGTTGAGATCGGCAAGCTTTCCGACCTTTCCACCCTTGATCTCTCCGATAACTCCCTGGAGGGCACCTTGTCCGAACTCCATTTCGTGAACCTAACCGAGTTGGTCGCCCTGTACGCTTACGCCAACTCTTTGACCATCCGATTCGACCACGACTGGATGCCTCCTTTTCAACTTCAATCCATCAAAGTTGATACCTGTGACTTGGGTCCCGCGTTTCCCAGGTGGCTCCGTTCTCAGGAATTCCTCACTGATATTGATCTGTCCAACACAAGCATCGAAGACACACTGCCTGATTGGTTTTGGAATTCTTCTTCTTCCACCATTATGGACATAAATCTGTCCCACAATAAGATCGGTGGAGTTTTGCCGGCATCCTTGGAGAGTATGGCCACCTTGATGCTCTTGAATTTGAGCTCCAATCTCTTTCGAGGTCGCATTCCTGTTTTGCCACCAAACCTACAAGCGCTGGACTTGTCCAGCAATTCTTTGTCGGGATCGCTACCCTCGACCATCTCGTCACAGTTGGGCTACCTGTTCCTCTCCCACAACTATCTTCATGGAAGCATACCGTCGTCCTACGTCTGCGACCTGCAGCAACTTTATGCCCTTGATCTATCCAACAATCAAATATCAGGAGAAATCCCGCGTTGTCGGCCGGAGGGATCACAACTTTTGTTTGTCAATCTGGCGAACAACAAGATACGAGGAAAGATTCCTGACTCCATCGGAAACTTGGGCAACCTTCAGTTCCTGCACTTAAACAACAACAGCCTCTTCGGACGTATTCCTTCGTCGCTGAAAAATTGCAGTCGGCTGGCTGTCATTGATCTCGGCAACAACAAATTCTCGGGAAGTATTCCAGCGTGGATCGGACAAAGTTTACGGAATCTGCAAGTACTCCTACTGCGCTCAAATATGTTTTCGGGCCATATTCCTCTGCAACTTGGACGATCTAGTAATCTTCAAATCATCGATCTCTCCAACAACAGACTATCGGGATCGGTACCGCACTCTTTCGGCAATTTCAGCGCGATGATCTCCGCGTCAAAGTCGATGGCTTCTACGGTTTCGAACATTATGAATTTTGCGTTATCCTCTTTCGTGGCAAGCGAGAGTATATCTCTGGTTACCAAGGGCGATGAGTTCAGCTTCTCCACCATTCTCCGATTTGTGAAGAGCATAGATCTTTCGAACAATGATCTGAGCGGAGTGATTCCTCCGGAAATCGGTTCTCTTTTTGCGCTTCAAACATTGAATTTGTCGAGAAATAGTTTTGAAGGCATGATTCCGAAAACAATGGGCGATATGAAGTCATTGGAAACTCTGGACCTATCATTCAATAAGTTATCCGGAGTCATTCCTCAAAGCTTTTCGGCGCTGAATTCTCTGAACCACTTGAATCTGTCTTACAACAATCTATCGGGGGCGATTCCATCGGGGAATCAACTTCAGACGCTGGATGATGCATCCATTTATATCGGAAATGTCCATCTCTGTGGGCCTCCGGTGACCAAGAGTTGCTCCGACGATCCCAACGTCGATTCGACGGAAGAGGAGTACAAACAAGGATCTCATGTGCTGTCGTTTTACTTCGGTACCGGGCTCGGATATTTGGTCGGCTTATGGAGTGTGTTCGTCGTCATGCTGTTCAAGAAAGATTGGAGGCTCTTCTATTTTGCAACGGTGGACAAGATGTACGACAAAGCGTATGTGGCAGTCAAGATAAGAATGCGAAATTGACATGACGCAGCAATCAAAGGAAGGCCGGTTGAATGTGATGCAAGTTTCTTTTGTGTTATAAGCCTGATTTACTCCACATTTCGGAAATCTATCTCTTTCGAGGCCATCAGTCTTTTCTTTCTTCCAGATCGACATGAAAAAGGAGTGAAGGGAAGACTTCCCCGGGGAGGGTGGATTCATCTTGCTAAACTGCGCTACCGTTGGACTCTTTCCACGCGCTTTCCTTGGAGCCTGATGGCGACGGCACTCGTTTTCGTTTGGAAGGTTCCGTGGAAATATAGTAGAATTAATCTCTGAATCCGTCAGGTTGTGCTCTCACCAGTATAATGTCCTCCTCCTCTGCTGTGGTGCCCGTGGTCTCCATGCTGCTGCAGCCTACAGAGTCTTCGCTTCACGAAAGGTTTCGAGAGTCATAAACTTGTTCTGCATTCGGATCTGGCAAAAACAGACGCTTGATATTGAAGTTCAACTACACTATGGGTCTTCCAGCATTTGATGTAAAAGAAGATGTTTTCCGACATTGATGCATTGACTATGAATTAGTCCTGTGTCCACACTCGAGGAGAAAATAAAGCATATATATATATATATATATATATATATATATATATATATATATATATATATATATATATATAATAAGAAATTCAACCCCAATAATTTCTCAGGCACAGGAAAAATCAATTTCTCCTTTCATATGAGACATGGTCCTCTTGGTCATCGTCACCTCCTTCATCATATGAGCATTGTCGGTTATCTTAAAATTGTCTCACTTTCACGATGACTCAATCTTTGATAATAAGTTTAATTATGTCTTCACCTTGACCTTTCGTGGATGATGGATAAGCTGGATGCAAGTATAATTCAAGGGGAGGTTGGTTTGACGGACAAAGATGAAGATGAGGTTGAAATGATGATAGATTTAAAGCAATAGATATTGAATGCGAGAAAAGAGAAAGATGTGACAATGATAAATAAAAAATAACGAGATAGGGTAGAAAGAAAGTGAAAAGCTATAGATTTTGCATAAGATGAGTGATGAAGAATGAAGAGCATATATGTAAGAGAGCCTTTGAGGTAAGCAACGTCGAAGATCATGATGATATGAATAATAGGAGCGAATAAACAATTAAGCTTGTTACGGAAGATCGAATCTCCTGAATGCGAGAAAACATCTGGGACTTGACAATGTCCACTAAAAAATGAGATGATAATGAACAAGACTATCACTGTCGAAATAAAAAAGAAAAAAAAATAACAACCAAAAGAGATATTTAGGATGGGACCGTCCGAAAGCAAATGTTTTTTCAAAAAAAATTAAAAATCAAAAAAAATTATTTGAACATTTCAAAGTCTATAATGCCATTGGCTATTTATAGTTTGAGGATCTCTCATTTAGAAAATAAGTAAAATTAAATTTTATTTTTTGATAAATTTATAATCTGGAAGCTCATAGAGGAAAGTTGATTTCTAAAATTATTTATGTAACACAAATAGATATAATTGCATTCGTTTACATACGTCCCATAGGTTTTTGAAAAGTCCTTATCGATAAAACGTAATTAGTAACATTTATTTCCACCCTCGTTGAATTATTTGTGTTGGGTACGAAGAACTCATAAATAACATCGCTGGTTTCTCTTATTTTCATTTTTATTTATTTTTTATGTTACATTTTTATTTATCATCTCGCGTCACTTATTAGGTAAGCATGAAAGATACCACCACATTGCGAATGGCTCACTCATCGACAAACTAAAATCATTTAGGTTGGACTAATTCCAAGTGGCGATAGGATAATATCTCTTAGTCTTCGGATGGGACACCCCACATTTACTGGAGCTTTGCCCGTCCGATACGCCCGTGAACTTAAAGCTTCTCAGGTCACATCGGCCATCTTCCACACCCAACAGGACTCTATAATCCGAACAAGTCATTGCAATCCTACGTCTCACCTTTCCCTTCATGTCATCTCACACTCTGATGGACGGATGAGATGCAGGATGCAGACCCAGTGGCTGTTCGCATGCGAGGTGTGACATTTGCCCAACCAGACGCCTCCTGTGGAATATATATACATGCCCTCCATCGTCTGCGATTTCTCCATAAAGAAGTAGCCATTCACCAATCAAAGATGGCCAATCCCAGGAGAACCAAGCGCCTCTGGCTCACCAGCATTCTGCTCTTCGTGCTCACAACCACGGCGTCGGCCAAGGGGTGCACTGAGGTGGAGAGGGACGCCCTCCTCGCCTTCAGAGCCCGCATCGTCGATCCGTCCCACCGCCTGTCTTCGTGGCGTCGCCGAGTAGACTGCTGCAGATGGAACGGCGTGGTGTGCGACGACACCACAGGCCGCGTCGTGGAGCTCAACCTCCAGAATTCGGCGGACATGACTGTCGAGGCGAATCAGGCGGCTCTGCGGGGTGAGATCAGTCCGTCCTTGCTCTCTTTAACGCATTTGGATCGCTTGGATCTCAATCACAATGACTTCGGGGGGTCACCGATCCCCACCTTCCTGGGCTCTTTCCCCAAGCTCACGTATCTCAACCTCTCCTGGTCCAACTTCAGCGGAGCCATTCCGCCCCAGCTGGGCAACCTGTCCAGCCTCCGCTCGCTCGATCTCCATTCGTATGGCTTATCGAGCGATCGCCTGCACTGGCTCTCGCGTCTCTCTTCCTTGAGATACCTCGACATGAGCGGTGTGAACCTTTCCATGGCCTCCCACGATTGGCTTCACTCGATGAACATGTTGTCCTCACTGGAGGAGCTACATTTACCATACTGTGGCCTCACCGACCTCCCCTCTTCTCTTTCCCATGTCAACCTTACGACGTTGACCATTATCGATCTCCGTGGCAACCTCTTCAACTCCACCTTCCCCAACTGGCTTCTACAACTCCGCAGCCTGTCCAATCTTGCTCTTAGCGATTCAAAGTTGCATGGCGAGCTACCTGCTGGGATCGGGAGATTGTCTCGTCTGACCCAGCTTGACCTCAGCGCCAATTCACTCTCTGGTCCTCTCCCCGCGGAGATTTGGAGTTCGAGGAGTCTAACAAGCATCGACCTCAGCTTTAATTCCTTCAGAGGTCCCATGCAAGTGGAAGCAGGGAATCGGACTAGTCTCTCACAGGTATATCTGATCAACTGCTCACTCACTGGCCGCATCCCTTCTGCGATTGGGAGTTTGACTCGTCTCAAGGAGCTGCACCTCAGTGGCAATCGACTCACTGGTCCCATACCTGCCGAGATTGGTAATTTGACTGCTCTAACAACGCTCGACTTGGGTCATAATTCTCTCTCTGGATCCGTACCACCTGAGATCGGCAAGCTTTCCAACCTAACCTCTCTTGATCTCTCCCTCAATTCCCTGAAAGGTACCATGTCCGAACTCCATCTCGCCAACCTTGCCAAGCTAGATGTCTTATACTTGTACAGGAACTCCTTGGACATCGCAATAGGCCATGACTGGATTCCACCTTTCCAACTCGAGACAATCGGTCTGGATTCCTGTAAGCTGGGCCCTTCGTTTCCCAGATGGCTGCGCTCACAGGAATCCATCGTGGATTTGAATTTGTCGAACACGAGTATCGAGGACACTTTGCCTGACTGGTTCTGGAATTCTTCTTCCTCGTCCATTATGGTCATAAATCTGTCCCACAACAAGATTTCCGGCACTCTGCCGGCATCCTTGGAGAGTCTAACCAACTTGATGCTCCTAAATTTGAGCTCTAATCTGTTCCAAGGTCCCATCCCTGTTTCGCCACCACTCCTACAAGCACTGGATTTATCAAGCAACGCTCTCTCAGGACCGCTACCATCGACCTTTGCACCGGTGTCGGAATACTTGTTCTTCTCAAACAACCATATTAACGGGAGCATACCATCCTACGTCTGCACTTTGCAGCTGCTCTTTGCCCTCGATCTGTCGAACAATCAAATATCAGGAGAAATACCTCGGTGTTGGCAAGAGACAAATGAACTTTTGTTTATCAATCTGGCGAATAATAAGCTCGGTGGAAAGATTCCTAACTCCATCGGAAACTTGACCAAGCTCAGGTCCTTGCACCTGAATAACAACCGCCTCCATGGATATCTTCCACCATCGTTGCAAAGTTGTAGCCAGTTAGCTGTCATCGACCTCGGTCGCAACCATTTTTGGGGCAACATACCGGCATGGATCGGACAAAGCTTTCGATATCTGGAGGTACTGTCGCTACGCTCGAATATGTTGTCAGGCAACATTCCGCCACAGCTTGGTCAACTAAGTAATCTTCGGATCATTGACTTTGCCGATAACAAGCTATCAGGGATCATACCACGCTCATTTGGTAATTTCAGCGCCATAATTTCCATGTCAAAGTCGATGTCTTCCACTTTTACGACCGACATGGAGTTGTCTCCGTTCCGCGAAAGCATAACTCTATCTATAAAGAGACGAGAAGTAACCTTTTCGTCTATTCTCCATCTCGTGAAGAGCATTGACCTTTCAAAAAATTCTCTGACCGGAGCAATCCCCACAGAGATCGGGTACCTTTACGCACTTCAAACTTTAAATCTATCAAGAAATAGCATTGGAGGTATGATTCCGAGTACTATTGGCGGAATGAAATCACTGGAAACTCTTGACTTATCATTCAATGACTTGTCCGGATCCATTCCTCAAAGCTTATCAGGCCTGAATTATCTGAGTGACTTGAATCTGTCTTATAACAATCTATCAGGAGCCATTCCATCGGGTTATCAACTTCAAACACTTGCAGCATCCAGTTACATCGGTAATGCGAATCTTTGTGGCCCTCCGGTTAGCAAGAGTTGCCTCGAGAAGACAAATATCAATGCGACATACGAGGAGGAGGAAGAAGGATTTCATGCCTTTTCATTTTACTTTGGCATCACACACGGTTATTTGGTTGGACAGTGGTGCGTGTTTATCATCATGCTATTTAAGGAAGATTGGAGGATGTTTTATTTTCGAATGATTGATCGATTATATGACAAAGCGTGTGTGGCAATCAAGATAAAGATCAACGGATGGAGGATCAATAAAGGAGAGAGACGTACTCAAAAGTGAAGGTAACGTTATTGTATTATACATAATGTGTTTGAGTACTCAAAAGGGACGTACTCAAAAGTTAATGAATTCCCATTTGCTTCACTTCATTTATTTGAATTTTGTGTTCATACTTCTACATTAAAAATATATGTATATCACTTTGCTCCTATCTTCCATTAGAAGTTTTATGTCTTCGTTAACTTGCAGACTAAAATGTCGACTTGATGACGATGATGTTAGGCACTTCTCGCGATATTTGATAGCCCCCTTACAAGGCTGGTAGGCTGCAGGCTGTCTATGTGAAAACAGAGACAGGGAGTTCTTATTGAAATCAAACCATATGTCCGCATCCCGAGGCCTTTCAAGCGTTTCTGTGGTCTATCACTGTTTCCCCGTCAAGCATTGTATATGTGGGTTCAATCAATTTAATCTGTGACAATATCTACATCCCTTTTGTAATTGCTGCAGCCCAATTGTTCCAAAAATGAAGTACGAAGCGGGAGAAACTTCTTGGTGTAATAAAGAACCCTGTGACTCGCCATTTGCCTGTCAATTCCAAGAAAATAGGTGATAACTTGCATATTTGTTTCTTCTTTGATAGCAACTCCATGATAATTGCTTGTTTGATTTGGTCCCTTTCAACACGGATAATGTACACCTCATTCGATATCGATGTTGCATTTAGTGTAGGTGGCAACATCAATTTTCTTTCGAGGGAAAACATATGTGTCGTTTCGGTGCATTTGAGTGCTTTTGAGGCTGTGGGACAAGTCATATTCCTTGCGTGTGAAAGAGTTAAGATGCGTCGATGATGAAATAAGATACCGAGTGAGAACTCCTGAGGAGAAACGAAGATGTAAATGAAAACTCTGAAAAAGAAAAGATCAGGAAAATACCCTCTTTACTTTCTCGACGTGGAAGAAAAACATGCAAGAAGCTTATGAGAAAACCTAAGAAAGATGAACTATATTAAAGTTGGGAAATCGATAATTCGACACGAGGTGGTATTGCGGACGACAACCCCTAGTATTATCGATTGACGGTGGTGTTAGGCCAGATGTTGCATGAAGTTGAAGAACATCTGTTTCAAGTTTGAAATCCAGTACCAATCTCTTTCTTTGGTTAAATGGCGGGGTGGAAACCAAGTTTGACTAAGGTACACTATCATGCACTGCAGGACCAGAAGCAGTCAAATACCACATAAGTCAAGTCTTTATTTATCTCTATCGCCACCAGCGCATCAATCTCCGCGTTTCACTGGAGTCTGGGAAGGAGGGCCATCACTCCCACACAGCGACTCTATATATGGACTTGTCCTCCACGGCCTGCCATCTCTCAGGACACTATGCATTCACCAAATAGCATGGCCTCTTGCAGCAGAAGCACACACCCTGTGCCACCGCACTACTCTTTCGGGCTTTGGCTTACGAGCATTCTTTTGTTCACGGAGGCAACAACGCCGACGACGAAGGGGTGCGTAGAGGGCGAGAGGGACGCCCTCCTCGACTTCAAAACCGGCATCGTCAAGGATCCTTCCAGCCGTTTGTCATCATGGCGAGGCCGAGTAGACTGCTGCAGATGGAGCGGGGTGGTCTGTGACAACAGAACCGGCCATGTCGTGGAGCTCAACCTCCATAATTCAGACCCTAATTACAGTGAGACGTCTATCGGAGGTGAGATCAGACCATCCTTGCTCCTGCTAACTCATTTGGAGCGTCTCAACCTCAGCCACAATGACTTCGGTGGGATCCAAATCCCGAAATTTTTGGGTTCCCTTACCAAGTTGACGTATCTCGACCTCTCCTGGTCCAACTTCGGCGGAGCCATTCCGCCCCAGCTGGGCAACCTGTCCAGCCTCCGCTCGCTCGGTCTCCATTCGTATGGCTTATCGAGCGATCGCCTGCACTGGCTCTCGCGTCTCTCTTCCTTGAGATACCTCGACATGAGCGGTGTGAACCTTTCCATAGCCTCCCACGATTGGCTTCACTCAATGAACATGTTGTCCTCACTGGAGGAGCTACATTTACCATACTGTTGCCTCACCGACCTCCCCTCTTCTCTTTCCCATGTCAACCTCACAGCACTGGCCACTCTCGATCTCCGTGGCAACCACTTCAACTCCACCTTCCCCGACTGGCTATGGAAACTCCACAACCTCTCTTATCTTGATCTCAGTTTTTCTATGTTTCATGGTGCCATATCTGCTGGGATTGGAAATTTGACTGGTCTAAGAGAACTTCATCTGAGTGATAATTCACTTTCAGGTCCCGTGCCCATTGAGATTGGAATTTGTAATAGTCTAAAACTTATCGATCTGAGTGATAATTCACTCTTCGGAGTCATACCTGCTGGGATTGGGAATTTGACTATTCTAGGAGTGCTTTATCTTAACGATAATTCACTCTTCGGAGTCATACCTGCTGGGATTGGGAAATTGACTAGTCTAAGAGTGCTTTATCTTGATCATAATTCACTCTTCGGAGTCATACCTGCTGGGATTGGGAAATTGACTAGTCTAAGAGAGCTTTATCTTGATCATAATTCACTCTTCGGAGTCATACCTGCTGGGATTGGGAATTTGACTAGTCTAGGAGTGCTTTATCTTAATGATAATTCACTCTTTGGACCCATACCTGTTGGGATTGGGAATTTGACTAGTCTAAGAGTGCTTTATCTTGATCATAATTCACTCTTCGGAGTCATACCTGCTGGGATTGGGAAATTGACTAGTCTAAGAGAGCTTTATCTTGATCATAATTCACTCTTCGGAGTCATACCTGCTGGGATTGGGAATTTGACTAGTCTAGGAGTGCTTTATCTTAATGATAATTCACTCTTTGGACCCATACCTGTTGGGATTGGGAATTTGACTAGTCTAAGAGTGCTTTATCTTGATCATAATTCACTCTTCGGAGTCATACCTGCTGGGATTGGGAAATTGACTAGTCTAAGAGAGCTTTATCTTGATCATAATTCACTCTTCGGAGTCATACCTGCTGGGATTGGGAATTTGACAATTCTAGGAGTGCTTTATCTTAACGATAATTCACTTTCAGGTCCCATACCTGTTGAGATTGGGAATTTGACTGGTCTAGGAGAGCTTTATCTTAACGAAAATTCACTTTCAGGTCCCGCACCCATTGAGATCGGCAAGCTTTCCAACCTCACTATTCTTTCTCTGTCTAGTAATTCCCTGGAGGGTACCATGTCTGAACTCCATTTCGCTAACTTAACCAAACTTAGTGAGCTTGATCTATCCGAAAACTCCCTAGTCATCTCAATAGACCACAATTGGGTTCCTCCTTTTCAACTCCGATCCATTAAACTGAGTTCTTGTAAGTTGGGTCCTACATTTCCAAGATGGCTCCGTTCACAAAACTCCATTAAGGATTTGGATATGTCGAACACAAGCATCGAGGATGCCTTGCCTGATTGGTTTTGGAACACTTCTTCTTCTTCTTCTTCTTCTATAAATCTCTCCCAAAATCAGATTAGCGGCACTTTGCCTGATTTGATCTTTTCATCCATTCTTTACCTTGTCAACATTATAGATCTTTCAAATAATAATTTGACAGGAGAAATCCCAATTGAAATTGGGTCTCTTTCAATGCTCCAAACTTTAAATCTATCCAGAAACAATTTTGTCGGCCAAATTCCGGCGGCAATTAGTGCCATGAAATCATTGGAAACTCTGGATCTGTCATTCAATAAGTTATCCGGAGTCATTCCTCAAAGCTTTTCGGCGCTGAATTCTCTGAACCACTTGAATCTGTCTTACAACAATCTATCGGGAGCGATTCCATCGGGGAATCAACTTCGGACGCTGGAGGATGCATCCATTTATATCGGAAATGTCCATCTCTGTGGACCTCCGGTGACCAAGAGTTGCTCCGACGATCCCAACGTCGATTCGACGGAAGAGGAGTACGAACAAGGATCTCATGTGCTGTCGTTTTACTTCGGTACCGGGCTCGGATATTTGGTCGGCTTATGGAGTGTGTTCGTGATCATGCTGTTCAAGAAAGATTGGAGGCTCTTCTATTTTGCAACGGTGGACAAGATGTACGACAGAACTTATGTGGCAATCAAGATAAGAATGCGAAATTGGCATGACGCAGCTGGTCGAACGTGATGCAAGTTTCTTTCGTGTTATAAGTGTGATCCATTTCATCCGTCAAAAATGATCTCGTTTCGAAGATAATGAAATGTTAATCTCAGATACCAGAAAGATAAGAAGAATTATCGAAGAAACTTGAATGTAGAAGCTTGAATGCATTAACATGTTCATCTTCTATTTATACATAGAGGAAGGATTTCCCTGAATAGAGTAAGAGAGATTTCCTCATATAGTTGGAGAAATTTTATCTGCTATCACTTTTCATGGTGATCACATGGTGTTCTTGATATTTTGCATCGTTGATCGTTGGGCACTGTGATAAGCCATTCTTTTTAGAGTGTATGATCGTTGTGTTGTCTATGACATCCTTGGCGATCCATTGCATGGTTCCTTTCTCACGGTTTGGATGTGGCTCATCCCCTTTGTCATCACGAAATCAAGATTTACTCCATGTTTCGGAAATCTATCTTCCGATGCACCAAGTTGCATCGACGATTCATATCGAGGTTTACTCCATAGACTACAGGTAGAGTGAGTAGCCCAACCTACTATTACGGTGCTTGTGAGAAAGGTAATCGCCACGGTAGGGATCTCACCCGAGTCGTAGAAAAGGGTTCCCACGGAGGATGAGGCGATGGGTAAAAATAGAGAATGGGCTTATTTCGATGCCTTTATATAGTCTAAAATTACATATGAATTCGCAATTAAGAATGAAAGATGTGATGATGATGATATTGAACAAAAATTAAACTCCCATCTCTTGCATCTAATTTTCAATTATCTTTTTTACAAATTATTGAAGCAGCAAAGTAATAGCCCGGAAGATTGTGTCCAATGAACGGCAGGTCAAACAAGGCTTTGGAGTAGAGCCAGTGTGGAACCCAATCTGAGGAGGGCCATTAATTGGCCATGTCCTTCCAAGAACAGTATCTTAGTTCGCAAATCTCTTTCAAGACCATCGGTCTTTGCTTTGTTGTTACATACGCGCGCAAGAACTAACAAAACCTATTCTTACTTCTTTGACACTTTTGACGATCGGAGGATCTTCTACTTCCAAGTTATGGATAACATATATGACAAAGTTTATGTAGCAATCAAGATACGGATCGCTAGGTTGACGATGACTATCTCTACGCATAATCTTAAGTGCAATTTTGTAGAAAACGAAAGAGATAAAAAGAAATGCAGCCATTTCTTTCGCTCGTGTGGGAACAATTACCCACAAAATTCATCACAGAAATGGTGGGAAATCCTCATCATCTTCACCACTTGTGTATCCAACGAATCAATTTGTTGCGTGCCTTTGGGTTCCCAACAAAGACTTCCACACATGTGAAAGCGAAGCGTGCGTTCCGCTACAAACTTCGTTGAGTCTCCCTCTTTCGGACGGACGCTACATGTAAAGCGATGGCTTACCGTGTTATCTTGGGTGAGGAATCGTTTGCGGTGTGTCGGAGTCTTCATCCACGTTGTCTTCCGTGATGACGTTTGACATGTCATGGCGACATTTCGACCCCTAGAATAAGGTATTCATCGCCTCCATACATTTTATCTTGGCTAAGAAGATGATGCGTTCCGATGTGCGGACATCAGAATCAAACCTTGTGGAATGAGGGAGGCATGAATTAGATTCCACACTATCGCATTTGGGCCGAATGAGACGTTCTACGCAATCCAACAAGGCCGATTCAATGGCCGTGTCTTTCAAGTTTGTAATCCAGTATCAATCTCTTTCGTTCTTGCGAACCGAGCCCCAATTTTGAGACCCAGGCAGGGTAGAAACCAAGTTTGAGTAAGCTGCACGGTGCACGGACTGCAGGTCCAGCAGGAGTCGAATCCCACAAAAGTCAAGTTTTTTTATCTATCTATCGCGACCAGTGCATCAATCTTCACGTTTCACAGGAGTCTATGATGGGTTGCGGGTGGGAGGGCCATCACGCCCCCACACCCATTCTATATATTCATGTCCTCCACCGCCTACCATCTCTCAGTACACTATGCACTCACCAAATAGCATCATGGCCTCTTGCAGCAGAAGCACACACCCTGTGCCACGGCACTACTCTTTCGGGCTTTGGCTTACGAGCATTCTATTGGTCACGGCGGCAACAACGCCGACGACGAAGGGGTGCGTAGAGGGCGAGAGGGACGCCCTTCTCGACTTCAAAACCGGCATCGTCAAGGATCCTTCCAGCCGTTTGTCATCATGGCAAGGCCGAGTAGACTGCTGCAGATGGAGCGGGGTGGTCTGTGACAACAGAACCGGCCATGTCGTGGAGCTTAACCTCAATCCAGACTATCTAAACAATGAGACGTCTATCGGAGGTGAGATCAGACCATCCTTGCTCCTGCTAACTCATTTGGAGCGTCTCAACCTCAGCCACAATGACTTCGGTGGGATCCAAATCCCGAAATTTTTGGGTTCCCTTACCAAGTTGACGTATCTCGACCTCTCCTGGTCCAACTTCGGCGGAGCCATTCCGCCCCAGCTGGGCAACCTGTCCAGCCTCCGCTCGCTCGATCTCCAGTCGTATGGCTTATCGAGCGATCGCCTGCACTGGCTCTCGCGTCTCACTTCCTTGAGATACCTCGACATGAGCTTTGTGAACCTTTCCATGGCCTCCCACAATTGGCTTCAAGCGGTGAACATGTTGTCCTCACTGGAGGAGCTACATTTACCATACTGTTGCCTCACCGACCTCCCCTCTTCTCTTTCCCATGTCAACCTCACAGCACTGGCCACTCTGGACATCAGTGACAACTTCTTCAACTCCACCTTCCCCAGCTGGCTATGGAAACTCCACAGCCTCTCTTATCTTGATCTCAGTATTTCTATGTTTCATGGTGCCATACCCGCTGGGATTGGAAATTTGACTGGTCTAAGATGGCTTTACCTTGGATATAATTCACTTTCAAGTCCCATCCCCATCGAGATTGGAATTTGTAATAGTCTAAAACTTATTGATCTCAGTGATAATTCACTCTTTGGACCCATACCTGCTGGGATTGGAAATTTGACTGGTCTAAGATGGCTTTACCTTGGATATAATTCACTTTCAAGTCCCATCCCCATCGAGATTGGAATTTGTAATAGTCTAAAACTTATTGATCTCAGTGATAATTCACTCTTTGGACCCATACCTGCTGGGATTGGAAATTTGACTGGTCTAAGATGGCTTTACCTTGGATATAATTCACTTTCAAGTCCCATCCCCATCGAGATTGGAAATTTGAATAGTCTAGAACTTATAGATCTCAGTGATAATTTACTGTCTGGATCGGTACCTACTGAGATTGGCAAGCTTCCCAACCTCACTTTTCTTTCTCTCTCTAATAATTCACTAAAGGACACCATGTCTGAACTCCATTTTGCTAACTTAACCAAATTAATTGAGCTTGATTTATCCGACAACTCCCTAGTCATCTCAGTAGACCATAACTGGGTTCCTCCTTTTCAACTCCGATCCATTCAACTGAATTCTTGTAAGTTGGGTCCTGCATTTCCAAGATGGCTCCGTTCACAAAACTCCATTAAATATTTGGATATGTCGAACACAAGTATCGAGGACGTCTTGCCTGATTGGTTTTGGAACATTTCCGCTTTTTCTATAAATCTCTCCCAAAATCAGATTAATGGTACTTTGCCACCTTACTTGCGTTATTTGTATCTGTATAATAATTCCTTTTCGGGATCGTTGTCATCAATCTCTCTCCCACTAGAATTGGAACTCTTGGATCTCTCACATAACCATATTAACGGGAGTATACCATCATTTATCTGCAACTTGACACAACTTTGTGTCCTCGATCTATCGAGCAACCAAATATCAGGTGAAATCCCTTGGTGTTGGCAAGAGACAAACTTCATTATCTACATTAATCTAGCAGATAATAAGCTCTCGGGAGAAATTCCTAGCTCTTTTGAAAAGTTGACTCACCTTCGGTCTTTGCACTTAAACAATAATAGTCTACACGGGCATCTTCCATTGTCATTGAAAAATTGCAGTAGACTAGTTTTTCTTGATCTTGGCGATAATAAATTCTCAGGTAGCATACCTACGTGGATTGCACAAAACTTTCAAAACCTAGAGGTGCTCCGGCTATGCTCAAATATGTTTTTTGGTAACATTCCTACAGAGCTTGGACAACTTCATCATCTACATATTATCGACCTTGCTAATAATAATTTATCAGGGCCAATTCCACGCTCCTTCGGCAATTTAAATGCAACAAAAACTTATAGGCAACGACACCCACATTTAGTTTATGGTGTATATTATGGGTCTGGATTATTTTTTGACGACGATAGCATCACTCTAACTATAAAGGGAAATAGTCTCATCTTTTCGATCATTGTTTACCTTGTCAATATTATAGACATTTCAAACAATAATTTGACGGGAGAAATCCCAGTAGAAATTGGGTCTCTTTCGACATTCCAAACTTTAAATCTATCAAGAAATAATTTTGTCGGCCAAATACCAACGACAATTGGTGGCATGAAGTCATTGGAAACTCTGGATCTATCATTTAATAAGTTATCCGGAGGCATTCCTCAAAGCTTGTCAGACCTGTATTCTCTGAATCACTTGAATTTGTCTTACAACAATCTATCAGGAGTTATTCCTTCGGGAAATCAACTACAAACACTCAATGACTTATCCATTTATATTGGCAATGCATATCTATGTGGAGCTCCCCTCACCAAGAGTTGCTACGATCTTAAAAGTAACAACGTGATAAAAGAAGACAACAAAGACGGATCCTTTATGCCATCATATTATCTGAGTATCATACTCGGATATTTGGTTGGATTATGGAGCGTATTTATCATCATGTTGTTCAAGAAAAATTGGAGGATTTTCTATTTTCAGATGATTGATAAAATATATGATAAAGCTTATGTTGCCATCAAGATAAGAATTGCTTCATCGACAACTGATTGAGGGTGAAGACGACATCAAAAGTGGGAGTGTCTTGTGTGTTGTATCCATAATAAGTTTGAATCTTGCAAGATGACATCCTTGAGATCATGTAATTGTTTCTTTTCAATATTTCTCTCTCTTCTTTTTGGTTTCATCTTTCTAAATATTGTGTGTATTGTGACGATGGAAACATAATTGTTGAATGTAATAATATTGTTGTGAAGAATGCATTGAATTATTATAATACAATATTTTTATAATATTATGTTATATATTTTGTATCTTTAATATGTTACAGTATATTATATTATTTTAAAATTAATATTAAATCTCGATCCACCGATTCAATCATGAATCCGATGACCTGAGACTTGGCCAACACCTATGCTGACGATAACGCCATAAGAATCCCACGGTATTATGCGCTTAATGTAAACAGTCATGCTTTCACGTCATGTGCTTATGGAAAAGGAAGACTGACCGAGTCAACGTTGGGCCATTTCCGTAGCAGTCTCACACGTCCCGTCCATCAAAAAGTAGGAGAAGAAGAAAGGATGGAGAAGTCACTTCGAGTCCGTTCGCAGCAGCCGTGGAAGCTTCTTCGAAGGCACGCGGTGGGGGACTCGAACCGCTTGGCGACCGGAGTCAACTTTGACAAGGATCGGTGAGTCTATATGGCATTCCACGATTGGGAGGACCATTGTGGACTCTCGTCCTCCCCTGCAGGATTCCTTGCACACGCTATGCCCGTTCTTTAGAGTTAGGAAGAGACTCGACTGCTGAAGCCATTTTAGCCTTCGGAGCTTTTTTGACCTCAACTCCGTGTGCGTCCTTCTTGGCAGCTGCGCTTCCATGATCATTAGATTAGGAGTCCAAGTTGGACGAAAGGACGAAAAAGATTAGCACTCACGTTATAATATGTATCCTTTGTCACTACTTCGATCACATGGGATGCCGGGTGGAGACGAAGGGACCTGTCATTTCACAAGAGGATCCATTGGCAATCGCGGAGAGCAATGGTTCAACCTACCACATTCTATATATTATATTCATATATACATGCTCGTTCACCAAAGAGCATGGGCGACACGAGAAGCCCATCCCATTCGTCGCTGAGCTGCTCTTGCCTAATGAGCGTTCTGTTCTTGACGCTTGTGACGACGACGAGGGGGTGCATGAAGGCGGAGAGGGACGCCCTCCTCGCCTTCAAAGCCGGCATCCTCGACCCATCCCGCCGCTTGTCCTCGTGGCGTCGCCCAGTGGACTGCTGCAGATGGAGCGGCGTTGTGTGCGACAACACCACGGGCCACGTCGTGCAGCTCAACCTCCAGAATGCGGAGGCTTACTACGACAATTCGACGGTGTTGGGGGGTGAGATCGGTCCATCTTTGCTTTCTCTAACTCATTTGCGTCGCTTGAATCTCACTCAGAACGACTTCGGCGGCGCCCGAATCCCCAAGTTCTTGGGTTCTTTTGGGAGACTCAGATATCTGGATCTCTCTTTTTCCAATTTCGGCGGAGCCATTCCTCCCCAGCTGGGTAACCTGTCAACCCTCCGCTATCTGAGCCTGTCTTCGTACAACTTGAGGATCGACGCGGGGGACGACCTACAGTGGCTCTCGCGTCTATCTTCTCTAACATTCCTCCAAATGAACTTTGTGAACCTCAGCACGGCCTCTCCCGATTGGCTACGAGCCGTGAACCAGCTGCCCTCCCTGCAACAACTCTCTCTGTCAGGCTGTGGTCTCACTGCCCTCCCCGACTCTCTTTCCCGCGTCAACCTCACGGCTCTCACCACCCTCGATCTCCGTGGCAACTTCTTCAACTCCACCTTTCCCAGCTGGCTTTTTGAACTCCGTAGCCTCTCCTATCTCGCGATCAGCAATTCTGAATTGTATGGCACCGTACCTGCCGGCTTTGGGAACTTGACTCGTCTCGCGCAGCTCGACCTTAGCGGCAACTCGCTTTCCGGTTCCATACCTGTCGATCTCTGGAGTTTGGCCAGTCTAACCACACTTGATCTCAGCCATAATTCATTTACGAGTCCCCTTCTACCTGAAATCGGGAACACGACAAGTCTGTCGCAGCTAAACCTCGTTCAGTGCTTCCTCGTCGGTTCCATCCCTGCCGAGATTGGGCGCTTGACCAGTCTTACGGAATTACGCCTCAGCGGCAATTCACTTTCGGGTCGAATCCCCGCCGAGATTGGGAATCTGTCCAGCGTAACGCAGCTCGACTTGGGTCATAATTCACTCTCCGGACTGATACCGGTTGAGATCGGCAAGCTTTCCGACCTATCCTCCCTTGATCTCTCCGATAACTCCCTGGAGGGCACCATGTCCGAACTCCATTTCGTGAACCTAACCGAGTTGGTCGTCCTGTACGCGTACGCCAACCCTTTGACCATCCGATTCGACCACGACTGGGTGCCCCCTTTTCAACTTCAATCCATCAAAGTTGATACCTGTGACTTGGGTCCCGCGTTTCCCAGGTGGCTCCGTTCTCAGGAGTTCCTCACGGATATTGATCTGTCCAACACAAGCATCGAAGATACACTGCCTGATTGGTTTTGGAATTCTTCTTCTTCCACCATTATGGACATAAATCTGTCCCACAATAAGATCGGTGGAGTTTTGCCGGCATCCTTGGAGAGTATGGCCACCTTGATGCTCTTGAATTTGAGCTCCAATCTCTTTCGAGGTCGCATTCCTGTTTTGCCACCAAACCTACAAGCGCTGGACTTGTCCAGCAATTCTTTGTCGGGATCGCTACCCTCGACCATCTCATCACAGTTGGGCTACCTGTTCCTCTCCCACAACTATCTTCATGGAAGCATACCGTCGTCCTACGTCTGCGACCTGCAGCAACTTTATGCCCTTGATCTATCCAACAATCAAATATCAGGAGAAATCCCCCGTTGTCGGCCGGAGGGATCACAACTTTTGTTTGTCAATCTGGCGAACAACAAGCTACGAGGAAAGATTCCTGACTCCATCGGAAACTTGGGCAACCTTCAGTTCCTGCACTTAAACAACAACAGCCTCTTCGGACGTATTCCTTCGTCACTGCAACATTGCAGTCGGCTGGCTGTCATTGATCTCGGCAACAACAAATTCTCGGGAAGTATTCCAGCGTGGATCGGACAAAGTTTACGGAATCTGCAAGTACTCCTACTGCGCTCAAATATGTTTTCGGGCCATATTCCTCTGCAACTTGGACGATCGAGTAATCTTCAAATCATCGATCTCTCCAACAACAGACTATCGGGATCGGTACCGCACTCTTTCGGCAACTTCAGCGCGATGATCTCCGCGTCAAAGTCGATGGCTTCTACGGTTTCGAACATTATGGATTTTGCATTATCCTCTTTCGTGGCAAGCGAGAGTATATCTCTGGTTACCAAGGGCGATGAGTTCAGCTTCTCCACCATTCTCCGATTTGTGAAGAGCATAGATCTTTCGAACAATGATCTGAGCGGAATGATTCCTCCGGAAATCGGTTCTCTTTTTGCGCTTCAAACGTTGAATTTGTCGAGAAATAGTTTTGAAGGCATGATTCCGAATACAATGGGCGATATGAAGTCATTGGAAACTCTGGACCTATCATTCAATAAGTTATCCGGAGTCATTCCTCAAAGCTTTTCGGCGCTGAATTCTCTGAGCCACTTGAATCTGTCTTACAACAATCTATCGGGGGCGATTCCATCGGGGAATCAACTTCAGACGCTGAATGATGCATCCATTTATATCGGAAATGTCCATCTCTGTGGTCCTCCGGTGACCAAGAGTTGCTCCGACGATCCCAACGTCGATTCGACAGAAGAGGAGTACAAACAAGGATCTCATGTGCTGTCATTTTACTTAGTTACCGGGCTCGGATATTTGGTCGGCTTATGGAGTGTGTTCGTGATCATGCTGTTCAAGAAAGATTGGAGGCTCGTCTATTTTGCAACGATGGACAAGATGTACGACAGAGCTTATGTGGCAATCAAGATAAGAATGCGAAATTGGCATGGCGCTGCTGGTCGAATGTGATGCAAGTTTCTTTCGTTGTATAAGTGTGATCCATTTCATCTGTCAAAAAGGATCTCGTTTTGAAGATTATGAAATGTTAATCTCAAACTCTGTTTCTGTTCCCATGTAGGAGGCATCGAGAACAACTCGTCTGTTTTGGGAATCCTTCTTCTTCCATCATTGACCGCACAGATCTCTCTCGCAGGCACCATCGGACGACAAAACTGCACTGATTTAACATTGTTATCAGTTATCGCTACGAGTGGTTCCTTAGCCGAAGTGTGATATAAAGATCACCATTCTGCACAGATTCTTTTCATTGTCGTCGGTGATCACATGGTGTTCTTTATATTTCGCAACGTTGATCGTTGGGCGCTGTGATGAGCCATTCTTTTTAGGGTGTATGATCGCTGTCTGTTGTACTACGACGTCCTTGGCGATCCATTGCATGGTTCCTTCGGCATTTTGCAGTGACGATCTCACGGTTTGGATGTGGCTTCTCTCCTTTGCCATCACGAAATCAAGATTTACATTGTCGAATAGTCAACAATACTTCATATCATTTATAGATTATTACTTTACATATGGATACCTGCTGATACAAGAAAAATCTCAGTCTTTGGATTTGATTGTATTCAAAGCATTTAAAATTGAAGTTGAAAATTAATTCAGCAAAAGGATAAAAAGTATCAGATAGTGGAGAATATTATAGTAAAAATGATGGCTCAGGTGAACAATGTCCAAAACAATTTGCTTTATATGTAGAGGAGTGTGGAATTGTCCCTTATTATACAATGCCTAGGTCACCTATCATGAATGGTATAGTTGAAAGACGAAACCGTATACTTAAGGATATGGTAAGAAGTATGATTTTTCAATCTACTTTGCCAAAGTCACTCTAGGGAGAAGCAACAAAAACTGCAGCTTACATTCTTAATAGAGTATTAACTAAAGCAACTGCAAAAACACATTATGAGCTTTAGACTGGGAGAAAGCCTATTCTAAGATACTTTCGTATATGGGGTTGTCTAGCTAATACAAAGTCTTACCGGCATAATGAAAAGAAATTGGAACCCCGAATAGTAAGTAGTTACTTTATTAGTTATTCTGAGCGATCAGAGGTACAAATTTTATGATCCTAAATCAAGAAATATTTTTGAGACGGGTATTGTTACATTCTTTGAGGATATTGAATTTGAGGGGAGAAATAAGGTAAAAGACTTTACCTTTGAAGGAAAAATTGTATCCAATTCATATAGTTGCCACTGATGTGACAAATTCAATACCTAAAAAGGATATAGTCAATTCAACTCCCATGCAGTATAAAAAAATTATTCATAAGGAACAAACTCAACATCCTCAAGAATCTATGTCGCAAGAGCCAACAACTTTACAACAATCCGCTAAGGAAAGGAGGAGTGCCATTTTGAATGATTATATGATATTTCTCTAAGAATATGAAGAAAATAGTGGTATAATGAAAGAAGATCCAATTAGCTTCCGTCAAGCTATGGAGGATTCCAATTCGGATAAGTTGATTGAAGCAATGAATCAAGACTATAAGTCCATGCAAGACAATAAAGTTTGGAAACTTGTTTCGTTACTAGAAGGTGTGAAACCCATTGGTTGTAAATGAATTTTTAAAACCAAAAGAGATTCTAATGGTAATGTGGAGAGGTATAAGACACGTCTTGTGCTAAAGGGCTATACTCAAAAGGAATGGATTGACTTTAAAGGAACATTCTCTTCCGTTTTAACGAAGGACTCCTTTAGGATAATTATGGCTCTAACCACACATTTTGATTTGGAGCTTTATCAAATTGATGTTAAAACATTATTTCTCAATTAAAACATTGATAAAATAATTTATATAATACAACCAGAATACTTTGTGTCAGAAGACCCAAATAAAATAATTTGTAAATTGATAAAATTTATTTATGGGCTAAAACAAACATCTCATCAATGGTATCACAAATTTCATCAAGTAATTATTTCATTTGGTTTTGAGGTGAACGCGGATGATAATTACATGTATCACAAATTCAGTGGGAGCAAATTTATTTTCTTAATATTATATATGGATGATATTCTGCTTGCCACAAATGATATAATCATATTGTACGAAATCAAGAGATTTTTATTTAAAAATTTTGAGATGAAAGATCTTGATGATGCCTATTTTATATTATAAATCCAAATATACCGAGATAAATATCGGGATATTATAACATTACCATAAAAGAACTTTATTGATAAGGTACTCAAAAACCTACATCGTTGAGACTGATATCGATTTGAGGATCTGACATACACTCGGATATGTGATTTGGAATATGGAGCATGTTTGTTATCATTCTTTTCAACAAAAAAAAAAAAAAAAAAAGAGGATTTGATATTCTTGAATGGTTGATGAAACGCATGAAGAAGCTTATGTAAGGATCTCTGTGCCCTTCACAAGCTTGTGCACAGTTGAGTGACGCTTCCCCACTTGGTAAAGCTGATCCATGCATCTTCATAAATCATCCATGCATCTTCCCCTTCCCACCACCAATGAGGGCGAGGTGGAAACGGAAAAGGAATGCTCGGTGTGTTTGCGAGACTTGGGTACGCGACTTCCTGTTGCCCTTTCGTTTCCGTTACGTTTTCACTTGTTCTCTTCTCCCCTCTCCTTTCCTCGAAAGTACAGAAGGGAAGAAAGCAGCATTAATTATTGTTGTTTGAGGGCGGTGTTAGGCCGGACGTGGAAATGGAATCCCACTTTAGAGCATCGTGCTTGCGAAGGCGGGAGACTCAGTGAAGTCAATGGTGGGGTCATTTCGTGACTCCATCGATCATGCCAGTTTACTCGTCATTTGCATCCCACGAAACCACCAGCAGCAGCAGCCGGTGGTGGTGTCGATTTGATGACTCCACAAATTTGGCACTCACTGTATATATATACAGTTTCTTGTAGTACGATGCATTTGAACAACTACCATTCCAGCACACTAATCGACGGATGGGATGCGGGATGGAGATGAGACTACAAATGGTGGTGGGTCTAAGCAGTAGAGTTGGAAGATAAGGGAGGAGAAGAAAATGGCCACGACAAGATGGAAGTGATGAGATTGGGTGGTAAAGAAGAGAAAGGCTATAGATTTCAAGTAGAACGAGTGACGAAGGATGAAGAGCACGCATGTAAAGCAGCTATTTATGCAATATAAATAGATATAGTTGCATTCATTTACATACATCAAAAGAAAGTAATCGAGTAACATTCTTTTCCATCCTCATCGAATCACTAATGTACACCGAGTGGTGATGGTTTCAAGGTGAGATCTAATTTTCCATCGGACTAAATCACCCCTTAGAATTCCGATGAATGATTTGGTCCCTTTCAACTCGGATAATGTACACCTCATTCGATATCGATGCAGCATTTAGTGTAGGTGGCAAACATATGTGTTCTTTCGGTGCATTTTAGTGCTTCTGAGGCTGTGGGACAAGTCATATTCCTTACGCGTGAAAGAGTTACGACGCGTCGATGATGAAATAAGATACCGAGTGAGAACTCCTGAGGAGAAACGAAGATGAAAATGAAAACTCTGGAAAAGAAAAGATCAGAAAAATGCCCTCTTTACTTTCTCGACGTGGAAGAAAAACATGCAAGAAGCTTATGAGAAAACCTAAGAAAGATGAACTATATTAAAGTTGGGAAATCGATAATTCGACACGAGGTGGTATTGCGGACGACAACCCCTAGTATTATCGATTGACGGTGGTGTTAGGCCAGATGTTGCATGAAGTTGAAGAACATCCGTTTCAAGTTTGAAATCCAGTACCAATCTCTTTCTTTGTTTAAATGGCGGGGTGGAAACCAAGTTTGACTAAGGCACACTATCATGCACTGCAGGACCAGAAGGAGTCAAATACCACATAAGTCAAGTCTTTATTTATCTCTATCGCCACCAGCGCATCAATCTCCGCGTTTCACGGGAGTCTGGGATGGGAGGGCCATCACGCCCCCACACCGACTCTATATATACATGTCCTCCGCCGCCTTCCATCTCTCAGTACACTATCCACTCACCAAATACCATCATGGCCTATTGCACCAGAAGCACACACCCTGTGCCACGGCACTACTCTTTCGGGCTTTGGGTTACGAGCATTCTTTTGTTCACGGCGGCAACAACGCCGACGACGAAGGGGTGCGTAGAGGGCGAGAGGGACGCCCTCCTCGACTTCAAAACCGGCATCGTCAAGGATCCTTCCAGCCGTTTGTCATCATGGCGAGGCCGAGTAGACTGCTGCAGATGGAGCGGGGTGGTCTGTGACAACAGAACCGGCCATGTCGTGGAGCTCAACCTCCAGAATTCAGACCCTTATTACAGTGAGACGTCTATCGGAGGTGATATCAGACCATCCTTGCTCCTGCTAACTCATTTGGAGCGTCTCAACCTCAGCCACAATGACTTCGGTGGGATCCAAATCCCGAAATTTTTGGGTTCCCTTACCGAGTTGACGTATCTCGACCTCTCCTGGTCCAACTTCGGCGGAGCCATTCCGCCCCAGCTGGGCAACCTGTCCAGGCTCCGCTATCTCGACCTAAATTCACTATATGACTTAACGATCGATGGCCTGCACTGGCTCTCGCGTCTCACTTCCTTGAGATACCTCTACATGGGCGGTGTGAACCTTTCCGTGGCCTCCCACGATTGGCTTCAAGCGGTGAACATGTTGTCCTCACTAGAGGAGCTACATTTACATGACTGTGGCCTCACCAATCTCCACTCTTCTCTTTCCCATGTCAACCTCACGACACTGGCCACTCTCGATCTCCATCGCAACCTCTTCAACTCCACCTTCCCCAACTGGCTATGGAAACTCCACAACCTCTCTTATCTTGATCTCGGTTTTTCTATGTTTCATGGTGCCATACCCGCTGGGATTGGAAATTTGACTGGTCTAAGAGAACTTTATCTTGGTGATAATTCACTTTCAGGTCCCATACCCACTGAGATTGGAATTTGTAATAGTCTAAAACTTATCGATCTGCGTGATAATTCAATCTTTGGACCCATACCTGCTGGGATTGGGAATTTGACTGGTCTAAGAAAGCTTTATCTTGATCATAATTCACTCTTTGGACCCATACCTGCTGAGATTGGGAATATGGCTGGTCTAAGAGAGCTTTATCTTGATCATAATTCACTCTTCGGAGTCATACCTGCTGGGATTGGGAAGTTGACTAGTCTAGGAGTGCTTTGTCTTAATGATAATTCACTCTTTGGACCCATACCTGTTGGGATTGGGAATTTGACCGGTCTAGGAGAGCTTTATCTTAACGATAATTCACTTTCAGGTCCCGTACCCATTGAGATCGGCAAGCTTTCCAACCTCACCATTCTTTCTCTCTCTAGTAATTCCCTAGAGGGCACCATGTCTGAACTCCATTTCGCTAACTTAACCAAACTAAGTGAGCTTGATCTATTCGAAAACTCCCTAGTCATCTCAATAGACCACAATTGGGTTCCTCCTTTTCAACTCCGATCCATTAAACTGAGTTCTTGTAAGTTGGGTCCTGCGTTTCCAAGATGGCTCCGTTCACAAAACTCCATTAAATATTTGGATATGTCGAACACAAGCATCGAGGACGTCTTGCCTGATTGGTTTTGGAACACTTCTGCTTCTTCTTCTATAAATCTCTCCCAAAATCAGATTAGCGGCACTTTGCCAACTTCCTTGGTTTTGCTATCTTACTTGCGTTATTTGAATCTGGCTTGTAATTCTTTTTCTGGATCATTGCCATCAATCTTTCCCACACTAGAACTTAGAATCTTGGATCTCTCACGTAACCATATTAACGGGAGCATACCGTCCTTTATCTGCAACTGTCAACGACTTGATATCCTCGATCTATCGAGCAACCAAATATCAGGTGAAATCCCTTCGTGTTGGCAGGAGACAAACTACTTTTCCTCCATTAATCTGGCAAATAATAAGCTTTCGGGAGAAATTCCCAGCTCTATTGAAAATTTGATTTGGCTTGAGTCTTTCCACTTAAACAATAATAAACTACATGGGCTTCTTCCATCATCATTGAAAAATTGCAGTGCACTAGTTTTTCTTGATCTTGGCAATAATAAATTATCGGGTAGCATACCTACATGGATTGCACAAAATTTTCTAGACCTAGAGGTACTCCGACTACGCTCAAATATGTTTTCCGGTAACATTCCTGCAGAGCTTGGGCAACTTGCTTATCTACATGTTATCGACCTTGCTAATAATAAATTATCAGGGCCAATTCCACACTCCTTTGGCAATTTAAATGCTGCAATGACTCATTGGAAACAGCATTTGACTCGTCGAGACAAACAAGTATTTTATAGTCCCCTTGTAAAGGACCGCCCTGCTTTGCGGCCTTTTGACAAATATGAAGATAGCATCGCTCTAACTATAAAGGGAAGATATTATAATTTTTCAATCATTCTTTACCTTGTCAACATTATAGATCTTTCAAATAATAATTTGACGGGAGAAATCCCAATTGAAATTGGGTCTCTTTCAATGCTCCAAACTTTAAATCTATCGAGAAACAATTTTGTCGGCCAAATTCCGGCGGCAATTGGTGCCATGAAATCATTGGAAACTCTGGATCTGTCATTCAATAAGTTATCCGGAGTCATTCCTCAAAGCTTTTCGGCGCTGAATTCTCTGAACCACTTGAATCTGTCTTACAACAATCTATCGGGAGCGATTCCATCGGGGAATCAACTTCGGACGCTGGAGGATGCATCCATTTATATCGGAAATGTCCATCTCTGTGGACCTCCGGTGACCAAGAGTTGCTCCGACGATCCCAACGTCGATTCGACGGAAGAGGAGTACGAACAAGGATCTCATGTGCTGTCGTTTTACTTTGGTACCGGGCTCGGATATTTGGTCGGCTTATGGAGTGTGTTCGTGATCATGCTGTTCAAGAAAGATTGGAGGCTCTTCTATTTTGCAACGGTGGACAAAATGTACGACAAAGCGTATGTGGCAGTCAAGATAAGAATGCGAAATTGGCATGACGCAGCTGGTCGAATGTCATGCAAGTTTCTGTCGTGTTATAAGTGTGATCCACTTCATCTGTCAAAAAGGATCTCGTTTCGAAGATTATGAAATGTTAATCTCAAACTCTGTTTCTGTTCCGATGTAGGAGGCATCAAGAACAACTCGTCTGGTTTGGGAATCCTTCTTCTATCATTGACCGCACAGATCTCTCTCGCATAAACAGGCACCATCGGACGACAAAACTGCACTGATTTAACATTGTTATCAGTTATCGCTACGAGAGGTTCCTTAGCCAAGTGATATAAAGATCACCATTCTGCACAGATTCTTTTCATTGTCGTCGGTGATCACATGGTGTTCTTGACATTTCGCATCGTTGATCGTTGGGCGCTGTGATGAGCCATTGTTTTTAGGGTGTATGATCGCTGTCTGTTGTACGACGACGTCCTTGGCGATCCATTGCATGGTTCCTTTGGCATTTTGCAGTGACGATCTCACGGTTTGGATGTGGCTCATCTCCTTTGCCATCACGAAATCAAGATTTACTCCACGTTTCGGAAATCCATCTTCCGATGCACCAAGTCGCATCGACGATTCGTATCGAGGTTTACTCGATAGACTGCAAATAGAGTGAGCAGCCCAACCTACCATTGCGGTGCTTGCGAGAAAGGTAGCCGCCACGGGAGGGATCCCACCGAGGCTGAGGCGATGGGTAAAGACAGAGAATGGGCTTATTTCGATGCCCTTATATAGTCTAAAATTACATATGAATTCACATCTCTTCCATCTAATTTTTAATTATCTTTTGTACGAATTATTGAAGCAGCAAAGTAATAGCCTGGAAGATTGTGTGCAATGAACGACAGGTCTAACAAGGCTTTGGAGTAGAGCCAGTGTGGAATCCAATATGAGGCCGTTAAATGGCCACGTGCAGTATCTTAGTTCGCAAATATCTTTCAAAACCATCAGTTTTTCTACTTTGCGACATGATAGATAGCATATAAGATTTTGAGGAAATCTCGTTAGGGATATTTGAGTACAACGAAGGTTTTTCAATAATTCTTTTTGTCTTCTATTTTTTCTAAAATTGAAAAATTATTCTAATTATTTATTCTAGATCCTGTACTCTTACTTATAAATAAACATGATATTTAAAGACTAAATAAGAAGAAAAGAAATTATAGTTGAGGGATCAAAGTCACTCTCAACTCTTCTCTCTAACTTTGATATCGAGGAGATCAAGTTAATTCTCTTATATAATCTCTTATTTGAGAGATTGTCGTTCCTCAAATTAATGAGAACTCTCGCATGATGTTGATGTCGCCAGTGATAAACTTGTAGAACAATCATAATCGATAGCTTTGAGAAGATCTAAAAAAAAAAGGAAATATACAATTACTGATGATTATGTGGTATATCTACAAGAATTAGATTATGATATAGAAATAAAAAGAGATCCCTTTTTATTTTCACAAGCCATAAAAAATAACGATTATGAAAAATAGTACGATGCAAAGCAAGAAGAGTTAAAATCAATGGTCCAAAATGATGTTTGGGAACTTATTGAATTACTCAATAATTATAAAAGAGTTGGTTGTAAACAAGTCTTTAAGATAAAACGTGACTCAACGGGTAATATTAAATGATATAAAGTCTAGACTTGTGGCTAAAGATTTTTTTTCAGAAAAAAGACATCGATTACTATAATGAGACTTTTTCTCTAGTTTTTAAAAAGGGCTCGTGAAGAATCGTAATGACATTAGTAACTTATTATAATCTTAAGTTATATCAGATGGATGTGAAAATAATATTTCGGAATAGGAATTTAGTTAAGAAAATCTATATGAAATAACCTAAATGATTCATCGAAAAGGAAAAAGAAAGTTGGGCTTATAAACTTAAGAAATCTATTTATTACCTTAAATAAGCTTCTAGACAATAATATATAAAGTTTCATAATACCATTACTTCTTTGAATTTAATAAAAACACTGTTGATAAGTGCCTGTTGGTACTAAGAGTGGTGGGGGGGGGGGGGGGGGGGAGGGTTGAATTAATGCAACAGTAAAATTACATCGGTTTAAAAATATTCGTTCGATTAAAATCGATTCTTCGGAAGATAACTTAAGAGTGTACGGAAGAGTATAGCAGTAAGTAAGAATGTTTGAAGTAAGGTAAATTGCACAAAAGAAAAGCAAATCAGATTTTTATAGTGGTTCGGTCGTGTGACCTACATCCACTCTATCGATTCCTCTTCCGTCGAGGCCACCGGCATCCACTATCGATCTTCTTTCAACGGAGGAAGATCAACTACCTTTTTACACCCCTCTTCTCCATTTTACAAGTTTAGGAGACAACTTTTATAAGCACCCACTCCTCTCTTAAACATAATTCTAGACTTAAAGTAGAGGAGGAAATTTCTCAAAAGATTATAATAGCATTTTCTCACTTTTAAATTCTCTGTGCTTATGTATGTTAACCAAGGATGAAAGATGTATTTATAGGCCTCAAGTTTATTCAAACTTGGAGCCTAAAAAGATCTTATCCCGGGTTTCCTGGGTACGGGAGGTACCATAGCCTATGTTGGACGGTACCACCGCTTGATAGTCTCTCGGAGACTTTGTCTGGACAATACCACCACCCAGACTGGTGGTACCACCGCCTGACATAGTCTCAGAGACTATGTCACGACGATGCTACCTCTTAGGTCACTGTTTGGGCCTTTTATTGGGCCCAACATAGTCCTTACATGGGCCCAATAAGCCCATAATTGGGTTGGTCAAATTTTAATCTCAATTATATGCTAACTATGAATTCTAAGGCATACACTAAGCTAAATAAGCCTGATAAGTCAAGGTTTCTTCAGCGAGCTTCTGACGATCTTCCGGTGAACTTTTGATAATCTCTCGGTAAAGTTCTAGCGAACTCCCGACAAGCTCCTGGACTTCACGATGATCTTCTTGGGTAGTTTCGACGAGCTTCTTTGGCAAGCTCCTAGACTTCTCGGTTGGTTCTGGTAAAACTTCCGACGAACATTTAGACTTCCGACGAACTCTCGAACTCTCAACAAAATCACATTCTTGACTCCGGGACTTCATTTTGCTTTATGTCTTGCTATCGTAGTTAATCCTGCACACATAAAACATACTTCGATCTAGACAATTATTACTAAGCATGAATCATGTCGTTCGGCATGTCATTAGTCTATTGATGCTTCGTCCGATTATTCGGTGCATCCTCCTCTCTTGTGGGGCCATTGCCCAATCGACTAGTTGACCTCTACAACTCTGATATCCTTATCGTAATATTCACTCTTTTTGGCTCGATGCCCGAAACCATGGCCCGAAGCCTTCTATCAATATGTCGACCGATCCTTCGGCTCGATGTTCAATCTTCTGACATGTTCCATCAACCCGACATGATTCTTCATACTTAAATTGTCTCTTCCTAATCGAAGCATCCTGCGTCACTCAAAACGTAGATCAAATCATAAACACATATTAATTGGTTTCATCATCAAAATTAGAATCAACATATATTTTACTTGCCAGTAGTGATATTGGTTTATTGCACGAAACCAAGATATTTCTCAATAAAAACTTTAAGATGGTTGATATGAATGAGGCAGCATATATTATTGACATTGAGATATTCAAGGATAGATCTCAAGGATTATTAAGATTGACTCAGAAATCATATATTAATCGTATCTTGAAGAGATTTAATATGAGCTAATGATATACCTATTACTAGAGGTAAAAAATTCAGTCAAAACCAATGCCCGAAAAATGACTTAGAAAAGAATCAAATAAAAAATATTTCTTATGGGTGTTCAATTGAAAGTCTATTATATGCTCAAACCTGTACAAGATCAGATATTAGTTTTGTAGTTACAATGCTAAGAAGATACCAAAGCAACCCAGGAATTGAACATTGGAAAGCTGCAATGAAAGTAATGGATATCTACAGAGGACGAAAGATTATATGCTCACATATAGGAGATCAGATCAGCTTGAAGTAATAGAATATTCAGATGTTGATTTTGTAAATTGCCTCGATAGTAGGAAGTCAATTTCAGGATTTGTATTCAGGTTAGCTGGTGGGGTAATTTCTAAGAAAAGTGTAAAGTAATCGCTTATTGTATCATCAACAATGAAAGTTGAATTTGTGGTATGATTTGAGGGCACAAATCAAGTTTTATAGCCGTGAAATTTTATCTTAGGACTTGGTGTGGTTAACTTAATTACTAGGCCATTGAAGATATTTTGTGATAATACCACAGTAATTTTTTTCTATAAGAATGACAAGTACTATAGTGGTTCTAAGCATATCGAAATAAAGTACTTGATAGTTAGAGAAAAAATTGACAACCTGAGCACCACTATGATGATTTCTGATCTATTAATAAAAATTTTATAATATAAAATATTTAAAGAATATGTTTTTAGAACGAAGCTGGTGAGCAAGTCATAAAAGATATGTTGATGCTTGTTTAGATGGATACTATTATTGATATTTTTCTTGCTTAATTAAAGTTATTTGTTTCTGATATCATATTTATATTTATATTTATGTATATTATAGTTAAATGTAAAAACATAATTGTCTTGATAAGACAAATTATATGGTCATTATGAATTATATTAGGAAAGACTAAGAATATTGTGATATATAGAAAGGAGTATGATATTGATGATATACAACCGTTATGACTCGCGTTGATAGTTGAACTTAATATAGTATTATTATATATTAGACTTATTGGTTTATTTTAAAATTAATGGCCATGTATAAAATGTTTTTCAAAATTCTTTGGAATCCAATTAGGTAAAATTATTTTTAAATAAGTTTTATTTCATTTATTTTGATTTAAATATTTTTTTTATATCTTATCAATTAATGGGTGAAGTGGGAGAATATTAAATTTTGTGGTCATTTATAATTGGATAAGATATATATAATATAACTAATTGGATTCTATTACAATATATTCGCCACTATATTAGAATAGGATTCCTTAAGAGATAGGAGGAACTATCTTAATTACTTATTCTAGACCGTTTGTTCTCGCTTATAAATAGACACTGGAAGGACTAAACAAGAGGAATATAGATTATAGTTGATGGATTAAAGTCTCTCTTTCAACGCTTCTCCTTAACCATCAATCTAAATGATTATGTGAAATGATAGGAAGAGAGGATCGAGTTCATTTTATAGATTGATAGTGATATTAGATCTAAATACAGTGTCCTTATAGATCAAACAGAGATATCCTTTCAGATGACATCAAAAGATACACATCATAAAATTAGATCTAATTATTTAATTTTAATCCTGACATAAAAAAATATTTCTATATTTAATATAATATATAATAAATTTTATACTTACATCGAGTTACGGTTAGGTTGACGATGAATTAAAGGTTGTGATGAGGTTAATATGTACAAGTATCTCTACTTCATGTTTTGAAGGTAATGTATGTGATGCACAATCTCAAGCTTTTTTTTTTTTTTTTTTCGTTCGTTCGTTAGATGCTTGGAAATATTACAAATATTATACGACCAATCTTGGTTTTTCTATGATTGGCTGCAGTAATGGTTTGTTGATTAGATGGTCGTATGATGATTTCGAGTAGGGATGGATCCAAGGAATGGTTTGGTCTCTCACATATAGATGATAAATGCTGGAACAAGCAAACGATTGAATGAAATCATACAATTATTTATTTTTCATATATTTTATAACTATTCATATATTTTATATGTTCAATATAAAATACAATTATATTATAATTTATTTTTGAAAAAATATTAATGAATGCGTAATTCGATCAGTCATTAGATCCAGTGACTCCAGATTTCACATGAATATTATACTAGATTTAATATTGTTTTTTCTTTTATCAATAACTATATAAACTTCTCCAGTAATCATTAACAAAAACAAGCACGCTTACGTACAAAAAAACTCACGGAGTCATCCACATCTCCAAGGCAGCTCAGTGCATGTCATCCGTCCATTTGGGTGTTAGCCAGGATGATCTCTCGGGAACAAAAGCATAGGGGAATCAACTTGGGATCCATCCATTTGCGTTGTAAATCTGCATCTTTATTGGTGATTAGGTAATAAGAATTGCATAATCAAGTTAAATTTAAATAAGTACGAAATCATTAATTTTGAAGGGAATAAAAACAAGTGCAATTTTGTAGAAAACTAAAGAGATAAAAAGAAAAGAAAAATTGCAGCCATTTCTTTCGCTCGTGTGGGGACAATTACCCACAAAATTCATCACAAAAATGGTGGGAAATCCTCATTATCTTCACCACTTGTGTGTCAAACGAATCAATTTGTTGCGTGCCTTTGGGTTCCCAACAAAGACTTCCACACATGTGAAAGCGAAGCGTGCGTTCCGCTACAAACATCGTTGAGTCTCCCTCTTTCGGAAGGACGCTACATGTAAAGCGATGGTTTACCGTGTTATATTGGGTGAGGAATCGTTTGCGGTGGGTCGGAGTCTTCATCCACGTTGTCTTCCGTGATGACGTTTGACATGTGGTGGCGACATTTCGACCCCTGGAATAAGGTATTCATCGCCTCCATACATTTTATCTTGGCTAAGAAGATGATGCGTTCCGATGTGCGGACATCAGAATCAAACCGTGTGGAATGAGGGAGGCATGAATTCGATTCCACACTATCGCATTCGGGCCGAATGAGACGTTCTACGTAATCCAACAAGGCCGATTAAATGGCCGTTTCTTTCAAGTTTGTAATCCAGTATCAATCTCTTTCGTTCTTGCGAACCGAGCCACAACTTTGGGACCCAGGCAGGGTAGAAACCAAGTTCGAGTAAGCTGCAAGGTGCACGGACTGCAGGTCCGGAAGGAGTCGAATCCCACAAAAGTCATGTTTTTTATCTATACATCGCTACCAGTGCATCAATCTTAACGTTTCACAGGAGTCTATGATGGGTTGCGGGAGGGGAGGGCCATCACGCCCCCACACCCACTCTATATATACATGTCCTCCGCCGCCTTCCATCTCTCAGTACACTATCCACTCACCAAATAGCCTCATGGACTATTGCACCAGAAGCACACACCCTGTGCCACGGCACTACTCTTTCGGGCTTTGGCTTACGAGCATTCTTTTGTTCACGGCGGCAACAACGCCGACGACGAAGGGGTGCGTAGAGGGCGAGAGGGACGCCCTCCTCGACTTCAAAACCGGCATCGTCAAGGATCCTTCCAGCCGTTTGTCATCATGGCGAGGCCGAGTAGACTGCTGCAGATGGAGCGGGGTGGTCTGTGACAACAGAACCGGCCATGTCGTGGAGCTCAACCTCCATAATTCAGACCGTTATAACCGTGAGACGTCTATCGGAGGTGAGATCAGACCATCCTTGCTCCTGCTAACTCATTTGGAGCGCCTCAACCTCAGCCACAATGACTTATCGACCGATGGCCTGCACTGGCTCTCGCGTCTCACTTCCTTGAGATACCTCGACATGAGCTTTGTGAACCTTTCCATGGCCTCCCACGATTGGCTTCAAGCGGTGAACATGTTGTCCTCACTGGAGGAGCTACATTTACCAGGCTGTCGCCTCACCGACCTCCCCTCTTCTCTTTCCCATGTCAACCTCACAGCACTGGCCACTCTCGATCTCCATGGCAACCACTTCAACTCCACCTTCCCCGACTGGCTATGGAAACTCCACAACCTCTCTTATCTTGATCTCAGTTCTTCTATGTTTCATGGTGCCATACCCGCTGGGATTGGAAATTTGGCCGATCTAAGAGAACTTCGTCTGAGTGATAATTCACTTTCTGGTCCCGTGCCCATTGAGATTGGAATTTGTAATAGTCTAAAATTTATCTATCTAAGTTATAATTCACTCTTTGGACCCATACCTGCTGAGATTGGGAATTTGAATAGTCTAGGAGTGCTTTATCTTGATCATAATTCACTCTTCGGAGTCATACCTGCTGGGATTGGGTATTTGACTCGTCTAGGAGTGCTTTATCTTAACGATAATTCACTTTCAGGTCCCATACCTGCTGGGATTGGGAATTTGACCAGTCTAGGAGAGCTTTATCTTAACGATAATTCACTTTCAGGTCCCGTACCCATTGAGATCGGCAAGCTTTCCAACCTCACTGTTCTTTCTCTCTCTAATAATTCTCTGGAGGGTACCATGTCTGAACTCCATTTCGCTAACTTAACCAAACTAAGTGATCTTGATCTATTCGAAAACTCCCTAGTCATCTCAATAGACCACAATTGGGTTCCTCCTTTTCAACTCCGATCCATTAAACTGAGTTCTTGTAAGTTGGGTCCTGCATTTCCAAGATGGCTCCGTTCACAAAACTCCATTGAATATTTGGATATGTCGAACACAAGCATCGAGGACGTCTTGCCTGATTGGTTTTGGAATAACTCTGCTACTTATATAAATCTCTCCCAAAATCAAATTAACGGCACTATGCCAACTTCCTTGGAGCATATGACAAACCTGCATTATCTGAATCTGGGTTCCAATATGCTTGAAGGCCTAATTCCTCATGTGCAACCTTCCTTGCTTTTTTTGAATCTGTCTTATAATTCTTTTTCAGGATCATTGCCATCAATCTTTCCCACAGTAGAATTGAGAATCTTGGATCTCTCACGTAACCATATTAACGGGAGCATACCGTCCTTTATCTGCAACTTGACACAACTTGAAATCCTCGATCTATCGAGCAACCAAATATCAGGTGAAATCCCTTGGTGTTGGCAAGAGACAAACTTCCTTTTCTACATTAATCTAGCAGATAATAAGCTCTCGGGAGAAATTCCTAGCTCTATTGAAAAGTTGACTCAGCTTCGGTCTTTGCACTTAAACAATAATAGTCTACATGGCCTTCTTCCGTTGTCATTGAAAAATTGCAGTGGAGTAGTTTTTCTTGATCTTGGTGATAATAAATTCTCAGGTAGCATACCTACGTGGATTGCACAAAATTTTCTAGACCTAGAGGTACTTCGACTACGCTCAAATATGTTTTCAGGTAACATTCCTGTAGAGCTTGGGCAACTTGATTATCTACATGTTATCGACCTTGCTAATAATAAATTATCAGGGCCAATTCCACACTCCTTTGGCAATTTAAATGTTACAAGGAGTTATGGGAGACTGCGTTTGAATTTTATGCCCTTTACAAGGGACCCCCTTCCTTTCTTGTTTTGGGACAATTATGATGATAGCATCACTCTAACTATAAAGGGAAGATATTATAATTTTTCAATCATTCTTTACCTTGTCAACATTATAGACCTTTCAAACAATAATTTGACAGGAGAAATTCCAATAGAAATCGGGTCTCTTTTAGCACTCCAAACTTTAAATCTATCAAGAAACAGTTTTGTCGGCCAAATTCCAGCGGCAATTGGTGCCATGAAATCATTGGAAACTCTGGATCTGTCATTCAATAAGTTATCCGGAGTCATTCCTCAAAGCTTTTCGGCGCTGAATTCTCTGAACCACTTGAATCTGTCTTACAACAATCTATCGGGACCGATTCCATCGGGGAATCAACTTCGGACGCTGGAGGATGCATCCATTTATATCGGAAATGTCCATCTCTGTGGACCTCCGGTGACCAAGAGTTGCTCCGACGATCCCAACGTCGATTCGACAGAAGAGGAGTACGAACAAGGATCTCATGTGCTGTCATTTTACTTTGGTACCGGGCTCGGATATTTGGTCGGCTTATGGAGTGTGTTCGTGATCATGTTGTTCAAGAAAGATTGGAGGCTCTTCTATTTTGCAATGGTGGACGAGATGTACGACAAAGCGTATGTGGCAGTCAAGATAAGAATGCGAAATTGACATGACGCAGCAATCAAAGGAAGGCCGGTCGAATGTGATGCAAGTTTCTTTTGTGTTATAAGACCGACTTACTCCACATTTCGGAAACCCATGTCTTTCAAGACCATCAGTCCAGATCGACAGAAAAAGGAGTGCCGGGAAGACTTCCACGGGGAGGGTGGATTCATCTTACTAAATTGCACTACCGTCGGAGTAATTCCTTCGAGCCTGATGGCGACGGCACTCGTTTTTGCTTGGACGGTTCCGTGGAAATATAGTAGAATTGATCTCTGAATCCGTCAGATTGTACTCTCACCATTATAATGTCCTCCTCCTCCGCTGTGGTGCCCGTGGACTCCATGCTGCTGCAGCCTGCAGAGTCTACCTCTTCACGAAAGGTTTCAACAATAATGCACTTGTTGTTCTGCATTCGTATCTGGCAAAACCCGGCGCTTCATTCTGAAGTTCTACTACTCTATGCGTCTTCCAGCATTTAACGTAATAAAGATGTTTTCCGACTCACCAACTTGCCCAAAGTTGAAGCTGTGTGCGTGTGAGTGCAAAACGAAGACGTGCTCTTGAATTAACCGTAACGGTCAACAAAAATTGGCTAATCGAACACCTTACGGTCACATAGACAATATATGACTAATAAGTCCATGCAAATGAACACTTCATTACAACAAGACTACCACTAACAATTAATATTAAAGTTTAAAGACAAAATATTAATGTTGCACGTGCTATCTTCAGATGTGTTTTATCATTATTTGAATTTATAAGTTTATGATAATATATATGAGCATAATTTGTGATTATCTATTGTTCTCTTATTTAGGTTCTCTTGTAAAAATATTTGTTAATCTTAATTCTGTATCGGTTCTAAACAAAACCAACTTTAAGGGTAAGAAAAGAAAATACAAATCTGGAAAGAATAAGGCTGATAAGGGTCCAGTACAGAAGAAACAAAATAAGGATGATACTTGTTTCTTCTGCAAGAATTCTGTGCATTTAAAGAAGGACTATGTCAAATATCGCATGTTAAAAAGGAAACATTCCTTACTTTGGTTTGTTCAGAAGTCAATTTAATTTCAGTAACTAGAAACACTTAGTGGTTAGACTCCGATGCAACAACTAACATCAATGTATTAATGCAAGATTGTATGAGCTACCAAAGGCCCAATAATTCATTTACGAGTCCCCTTCTACCTGAAATCGGGAACACGACAAGTCTGTCGCAGCTAAACCTCGTTCAGTGCTTCCTCGTTGGTTCCATCCCTGCCGAGATTGGGCGCTTGACCAGTCTTACGGAATTATGCCTCAGCGGCAATTCACTTTCGGGTCGAATCCCCGCCGAGATTGGGAATCTGTCCAGAGTAACGCAGCTCGACTTGGGTCATAATTCACTCTCCGGACTGATACCGGTTGAGATCGGCAAGCTTTCCGACCTATCCTCCCTTGATCTCTCCGATAACTCCCTGGAGGGCACCATGTCCGAACTCCATTTCGTGAACCTAACCGAGTTGGTCGTCCTGTACGCGTACGCCAACCCTTTGACCATCCGATTCGACCACGACTGGGTGCCTCCTTTTCAACTTCAATCCATCAAAGCGTATGTGGCAGTCAAGATAAGAATGCGAAATTGACATGACGCAGCAATCAAAGGAAGGCCGGTCGAATGTGATGCAAGTTTCTTCTGTGTTATAAGCCTGATTTACTCCACATTTCGGGAATCTATCTCTTTCGAGGCCATCAGTCTTTACTTTCTTCCAGATCGACATGAAAAAGGAGTGAAGGGAAGACTTCCCCGGGGAGGGTGGATTCATCTTACTAAACTGCGCGACCGTTGGACTAATTCCACGCGCTTCCCTTCGAGCCTGATGGCGACGATGCTCGTTTTCGTTTGGAAGGTTCCGTGGAAATATAGTAGAATTGATCTCTGAATCCGTCAGATTGTACTCTCACCATTATAATGTCCTCCTCCTCCGCTGTGGTGCCCGTGGACTCCATGCTGCTGCAGCCTGCAGAGTCTACCGCTTCACGAAAGGTTTCAACAATCATACTACTCTATGCGTCTTCCAGCATTTTATGTAATAAAGATGTTTTCCGACTCACCAACTTGCCCAAAGTTGAAGCTGTGTGCGTGTGAGTGCAAAACGAAGACGTGCTCTTGACTAACCGAACACCTTATGGTCACATAGACAATATATGACTAATACGTTAATAGTCAAAGTTACATGAATGATACATAACTAACATATTATGATCGATAGTATAACTTAATGTGATTGGCATAACAACAAATTGATGTCACATGGATGGCATATTCCATACTTCAACACCCAAAAATGAGTCCAGTTAGTCAATACGTGACCTGGATTTAATACATCATGATGTCATTATCCCAATTTGATTCAAGAATAATACATAATTATTTTTCATAATATGACCCATTATAAAAAGTACTATCCGCATAGGCACACGATTTTTTTTCAAGAACTCATTCAAACTCAATACAAACTTGATCATCAAAGAAACACTAGTCGAGAATTCTCCCAACTAATTAGTTTTATAGGTTTAAGGTAATTAAATCATTAATAATTATAATTCACAATGAGACCGATAGGAGAAGAACCTTCCTTATCTTGAAGTTGGTTCAGACTTAGACAATAAAAAATTATGCTAAAACAAGTTAAACTTATATTTCAAGTAGCAAATAGAAGACTTAGACAACCAAAAATTACGCTAAAACAAGTTAAACTTATATTTCAATTAGCAAATAGAAGTACGAGTAGGCGCTCAGCATCTCTGAGATAGAATTTTGGATATGATGATCATAATAGCTTTTAGCCTCCAACAGGAAGGGTTTTCTTTGTTTTTTTGGGGCAAGGGGTCCTTGGGACTATCATGGTCATATAATGTTTTTATGGATGGATTCTAATAAGCCCTATAAATGGAATTGTTAGATAAGATGAGATATCGAATACAAGTAATGCAAGAGAGAAACGAGGACCAAAAATACTTTATTATAACCTATACATTCAATGGTATCGATTTAATTGCTTTGTATAGAGTTTAATGATCGAAAAAAAATCAAGAACTGACCCTAAGGGAATTGGAATATTACGACTAGTTTTTTCTTAAATTTCTATTTAACCATAAATAGAGAAATCACAAAAATACTCTATACAAAGTCATGTTAATCTTTAACAGACAGACAGACAGACAGAAGAAGACAAATATTTCGGCAGAACAACATAAAATTAATAATAAGAGGGGATAAATTAATTTACAGCTTACAGCCAGTAAAAACATGAATGTAGACAAATGTGTGTCTCATGGAATCAAAGATGATCCGTTCGGTCCTCCGAGTCGCAGTGGACTGGCAGCGTATGATTCGGCTTGTCCGATCTCACGTGATGGTTCTGTCGATTACATTCGGAGAAAACAAACAGCAGCAACATTGAGCTCCCCTTCTCTCTGTCTCTCTCTCTCTCTCTCTCGCTCTCTGTTGATCCAAAGGAAATTAAGTAGCACACGGTCTCAGCCAATCCACGTCTCTGTGCGGTCGCAGTGACCGCATGGTATGTCCGAAAGGGTAGACAATGGAAGGAAGACGGGGAATGCGTTCATAACACCGCGTGCTAATCACATCACCCCATAAGGCAATCGACTTCGACGTCGATATATAATTTGACTCTATTAATCTGCGGATCATTTCTTATATATTCGATAATCTTGTATGCCATATCTTTTCAAAACGGGTAGAATCAACTACGTTTGTAGGGGAGTGCACAGAATTCTGCTTTACCTCGGGTCATGTTGGATCGCTCATATGTGGGCTTGGACAAATTGAACCGTTTGAATTCAAATCAAAAAAATTAAAAATTAAAAAAGAAAGGGTAAAATTAGAGAGGGCAGCTTACGTGTGTACAGTGAACGTGTGCGGAGAAACAGAGAGAAGTAATGTTTTTGAGATTTTTACTTGATGATCGGTGGCCAAACGTTGTCAGTTTTGATCCAAATTTTATACAGAGAATCCTTGCAGTAAGCTCTACAATCCTAACGGTGTTGATCTATATTTTACTCTTTCTGAGATAGTTTTATATTAAACCCACTTTGTGAGACATAGAATTCTTTTATGAGGAGATCCACCTTATGTGATGAAGATATGTTATTCTTGAGCCAAGATCTATGATCTTGATATTATTGTGATCCTCTAGTTATTCTAGATAAAACCTATTGTAAACATGTTATCATTACTATTGATAATGAAAATTTGAATAGTCTAGGAGTGCTTTATCTTAATGATAATTCACTCTTTGGACCCATACCTGTTGGGATTGGGAATTTGACTCGTCTAGGAGAGCTTTATCTTAACGATAATTCACTTTCAAGTCCCATACCTGCTGGGATTGGGAATTTGACTCGTCTAGGAGAGCTTTATCTTAACGATAATTCACTTTCAGGTCCCGTACCCACTGAGATCGGCAAGCTTTCCAACCTCATTTTTCTTTCTCTCTCTAGTAATTCCCTAGAGGGCACCGTGTCTGAACTCCATTTCGATAACTTAACCGAACTAAGTGAGCTTGATCTATCCGAAAACTCCCTAGTCATCTCAGTAGACTATGATTGGGTTCCTCCTTTTCAACTCCGATCCATTCAACTGAATTCTTGTAAGTTGGGTCCTGCATTTCCAAGATGGCTCCGTTCACAAAACTCCATTGCAGTTTTGGATATGTCGAACACAAGCATTGAGGACGTCTTGCCTGATTGGTTTTGGAATAATTCTTTTCATTTTATAAGTCTCTCCCAAAATCAGATTAACGGCACTTTGCCAACTTTCTTGGAGCACATGACAAACCTGTCCACTCTGAAACTAAGTATGAATTTGCTTGAAGGCCCTATTCCTCGTTTGCCACCTTCCTTGAGTTATTTGTATCTGCATAATAATTCCTTTTCGGGATCGTTGTCATCAATTTCTCTCCCACTAGAATTGGAACTGTTGGATCTCTCACATAACCATATCAATGGGAGCGTACCATCATTTATCTGCAACTTGACACAACTTCGTATCCTCGATCTATCGAGCAACCAAATATCAGGTGAAATCCCTTGGTGTTGGCAAGAGACAAACTTCCTTTTCTACATTAATCTAGCAGATAACAAGCTCTCGGGAGAAATTCCTAGCTCTATTGAAAAGTTGACTCAGCTTCGGTCTTTGCACTTAAACAATAATAGTCTACATGGGCATCTTCCTCTGTCATTGAAACATTGCAGTGGACTAGTTTTTCTTGATCTTGGCGACAATAAATTCTCAGGTAGCATACCTACGTGGATTGCACAAAACTTTCAAAACCTAGAGGTACTCCGACTATGCTCAAATATGTTTTTTGGCAACATTCCTACATAGCTTGGACAACTTCATCATCTACATATTATCGACCTTGCTAATAATAATTTATCAGGGCCAATTCCACGCTCCTTTGGCAATTTAAATGCAACAAAAACTTTTAGGCAACGAAAATTGACTAGTCTACGCCAACATATATTTTATCGTGCATTGAGAAGGGGTCAACTTTATGACACTTATGATAGCATCACTCTAACTATAAAGGGAAAAAGTCTCATCTTTTCAACCATTGTTTACCTTGTCAATATTATAGACTTTTCAAACAATAATTTGACAGGAGAAATCCTGATAGAAATTGGATCTCTTTCGGCACTCCAAACTTTAAATCTATCAAAAAATAATCTTGTCGGCCAAATACCAGCGACAATTGATGGCATGAAGTCATTGGAAACTCTAGATCTATCATTTAATAAGTTATCCGGAGACATTCCTCAAAGCTTGTCAGACCTGTATTCTCTGAATCACTTGAATTTGTCTTACAATAATCTATCAGGAGTTATTCCTTCGGGAAATCAACTACAAACACTCAATGACACATACATTTATATTGGCAATGCATATCTATGTGGAGCTCCCCTCACCATGAGTTGTTACGGTCTTAAAAATAACAATGTGACAAAAGAAGACAACAAAGACGTATCCTTTATGCCATCATATTATTTGAGTTTCATACTCGGATATTTGGTTGGATTATGGAGCGTGTTTATCATCATGCTTTTCAAGAAAAGTTGGAGGGTTTTCTATTTTCATATGTTTGATAAAATGTATGATAAAGCTTATGTTGTCATCAAAATAAGAATTAATAGATTAACAACTGATTGAGGGTGAGGACGCCATCAAAAGTCAATGTAATAGGAGTATCTTGTGTGTTGTATCCATAATAAGTTTGAATCTTGCAAGATGACATCTCGTTAGAGATCATGTAACTGTTTCTTTTCAAACTCTCTCTCTCTCTCTCTTTTTTTATTTCATTTTTGTAAATATTATGTGTATCATGACGATGGAAACATAATCGTTGAATGTAATAATATTGTTGTGAAGAATGCATTGAAATATTATAAAACAATATTTTTATAATATTATGTTATATATTTTGTATTTTTAATATATTACAATATATTATATTATTTTTAAAATAATATTAAATATCGGTCCACCGATTCAATCATTAATCCGATGACCTGAGACTTGGCCAACACCTATGCTGACGATACCGCCATAAAAATCCCACGGTATTATGCGCTTAATGTAAACTGTCATGCTTTCACGTCATTTGCTTACGGAAAAGGAAGACTGACCGAGTCAACATTGGGGCAATTCCGTAGCAGTCTCACACGTCCCGTCCATCAAAAAGTAGGAGATGAAGAAAGGATCGAGAAGTCACTTCGAGTCCGTTCGCAGCAGCCGTGGAAGCTTCTTCGAAGGCAGGCGGTGGGGGACTCGAACCGCTTGGCGTCCGGAGTCAAATTTGACAAGGATCGGTGAGTCTATATGGCAGTCCACGATTGGGAGGACCATTGTGGACTCTCGTCCTCCCCTGCAGGATTCCTTGCACACGCTATGCCCGTTCTTTAGAGTTAGGAAGAGACTCGACTGCTGAAGCCATTTTAGCCTTCGGAGCTTTTTTGACCTCAACTCCGTGTGCGTCCTTCTTGGCAGCTGCGCTTCCATGATCATTAGATTAGGAGTCCAAGTTGGACGAAAGGAAGAAAAAGATTAGCACTCACGTTATAATATGTATCCTGTTTCACTACTTTGATCACATGGGATGCCGGGTGGATACGAAGGGACCTGTCATTCACAAGAGGATCCATTGGCAATCGCGGAGAGCAATGGTTCAACCTACCACATTCTATATATTATATTCATATATACATGTTCTCCGCTGTGCCGCCTGCAGCCAACTGGTCATTCGTTCACCAAAGAGCATGGGCGACACGAGAAGCCCATCCCATGCGTCGCTGAGCTGCTCTTGCCTAATGAGCGTTCTGTTCTTGACGCTTGTAACGACGACGAGGGGGTGCATGGAGGCGGAGAGGGACGCCCTCCTCGCCTTCAAAGCCGGCATCCTCGACCCATCCCGCCGCTTGTCCTCGTGGCGTCGCCCAGTGGACTGCTGTAGATGGAGCGGCGTGGTGTGCGACAACACCACGGGCCACGTCGTGCAGCTCAACCTCCAGAATGCGGATGCTTACTACGACAATTCGACGGTGTTGGGGGGTGAGATCGGTCCATCTTTGCTTTCTCTAACTCATTTGCGTCGCTTGAATCTCACTCAGAACGACTTCGGCGGCGCCCGAATCCCCAAGTTCTTGGGTTCTTTTGGGAGACTCAGATATCTGGATCTCTCTTATTCCAATTTCGACGGAGCCATTCCTCCCCAGCTGGGTAACCTGTCAACCCTCCGCTATCATGGTAGATGGTAGCAAAGGTTTGATACAAATAAGTGGAAGTTGCAGCAAGTATGTGCTGTCTTGTACGAGTAGAATTATCGTCGAAGAAACAACGATTTCTCGACGTAATTTCCAACAAAAACTTGAGAGAATTGAGGAGGGAATTGATAGCAAAATCACAGTTTATATGACATCAAGGATATCTAATTTAATCAAGAAAATTTCGGCAGTATAACAGTAAGGAAATTGGTGCAAGTTTCGCTTGCAGAATTCTCGTCGAGAAATTTCAGCGGGCTACGACGAAAATTTGCAGCAACACAAAATCATTTTTTGAGATGAATTTCTTAATAGATCAGTCTTAGATGGAAGCCAAGATGATCTATAAAGTGTATAAGAAATTTCATTCAAAAAATATTGCAAATAGATGGGTTAAGGCAACAATATGCGACTGAAATTTTCTGCATCATAGATTTTCAAGTGCAGCAGATTGGACATAAAAGATCAGTAGTTTATATTAAGAATTTTTCGATGAAACCATAGGGAAATCCACTGTTACGAAGTGTCAAAGATGTCATAAAAATTTCGTAGAAATTTGGATAGAAAAACGTAGTTTCAAGATCAAACAAGCAGTGCTATGCGGCTGAAATTTTCTGCAGCATAGATTTTCAAGTGCAGCAGATTGGACATAAAAGATCAGTAGTTAATATTGAGAATTTTTCGATGAAACCAAAGGGAAATCCACTGTTAGGAAGTATCAAAGATGTCATAAAAATTTCGTAGAGATTTGGATAGAAAAAATATAGTAGCAAGATCAAACAGATGGTACTATACGGTTGGAATTCTGCAATGTATCTTTCGTCATAGATATGAAAAGTTTATGATGAAAAGTTTATGCAGCACTATAGGAATAATTTTTTTGAGATTTTCAAATAATGATAACTAAATTGCAGCAGCAGTAAGGTAGAAAACCAGAACCTGTTGCAATTCACGTGTAGATTAAAGGATGATCCGCGGTGGTGGAGATAATGGCGGAATTCGACGATGATCTTTTAAGCAATTGTGGGAATTGCTTTGGATGGTTGTGGAGGGTTGATGGATGGCTGTGGAAGGGCAACGAGACGCCAAGAACGCTGCTCTGATACCAGGTGTTAGAACCCTTGCAGATTCTAAACTTGGGGTTGATCTCTTTAGGGGATCGGCCTACTTGGAACTCTATAGGGGTTCCTCCCTCCAAGTTGCTGCTCAAAGGCTGCAGAAAAGATTCATCTATTGCTTATCAAAAGAGAAGGAATACATGGCTATTTATATGGCTTCTAAACCCTAACTCCTAATAGGACTCATACTTAAGACTCTTACTTCTAACCAACTCATAATAGGATTCCTAGTCAAGTCTCCTATTCCCTTACAACTCCTAATTCTTCTCTAAGAAAACACCTCCTACATGAATGCTCCTCTCAATTAGGACTCTCCTAGCTAGAGTCCTAACAGAATGTCCCTCTCAATTAGGACTCTCCTAGCTAGAGTCCTAACAGTTTTACATGAATGTCCCTCTCAATTAGGACTCTAGCTGTCCTCGTACAACTTGAGGATCGACGCGAGGGACGACCTACAGTGGCTCTCGCGTCTATCTTCTCTAACATTCCTCCAAATGAACTTTGTCAACCTCAGCACGGCCTCTCCCGATTGGCTACGAGCCGTGAACCAGCTGCCCTCCCTGGAACAACTCTATCTGTCAGGCTGTGGTCTCACTGACCTCCCCGACTCTCTTTCCCGCGTCAACCTCACGGCTCTCACCACCCTCGATCTCCTTGGCAACTTCTTCAACTCCACCTTTCCCAGCTGGCTTTTTGAACTCCGTAGCCTCTCCTATCTCGCGATCAGCAATTCTGAATTGTATGGCACCGTACCTGCCGGCTTTGGGAACTTGACTCGTCTCGCGCAGCTCGACCTTAGCGGCAACTCGCTTTCCGGTTCCATACCTGTCGATCTCTGGAGTTTGGCCAGTCTAACCACACTTGATCTCAGCCATAATTCATTTACGAGTCCCCTTCTACCTGAAATCGGGAACACGACAAGTCTGTCGCAGCTAAACCTCGTTCAGTGCTTCCTTGTCGGTTCCATCCCTGCCGAGATTGGGCGCTTGACCAGTCTTACGGAATTACGCCTCAGCGGCAATTCACTTTCGGGTCGAATCCCCGCCGAGATTGGGAATCTGTCCAGCGTAACGCAGCTCGACTTGGGTCATAATTCACTCTCCGGACTGATACCGGTTGAGATCGGCAAGCTTTCCGACCTATCCTCCCTTGATCTCTCCGATAACTCCCTGGAGGGCACCATGTCCGAACTCCATTTCGTGAACCTAACCGAGTTGGTCGTCCTGTACGCGTACGCCAACCCTTTGACCATCCGATTCGACCACGACTGGGTGCCTCCTTTTCAACTTCAATCCATCAAAGTTGATACCTGTGACTTGGGTCCCGCGTTTCCAAGGTGGCTCCGTTCTCAGGAATTCCTCACTGATATTGATCTGTCCAACACAAGCATCGAAGACACACTGCCAGATTGGTTTTGGAATTCTTCTTCTTCCACCATTATGGACATAAATCTGTCCCACAATAAGATCGGTGGAGTTTTGCCGGCATCCTTGGAGAGTATGGCCACCTTGATGCTCTTGAATTTGAGCTCCAATCTCTTTCGAGGTCGCATTCCTGTTTTGCCACCAAACCTACAAGCGCTGGACTTGTCCAGCAATTCTTTGTCGGGATCGCTACCCTCGACCATCTCATCACAGTTGGGCTACCTGTTCCTCTCCCACAACTATCTTCATGGAAGCATACCGTCGTCCTACGTCTGCGACCTGCAGCAACTTTATGCCCTTGATCTATCCAACAATCAAATATCAGGAGAAATCCCCCGTTGTCGGCCGGAGGGATCACAACTTTTGTTTGTCAATCTGGCGAACAACAAGCTACGAGGAAAGATTCCTGACTCCATCGGAAACTTGGGCAACCTTCAGTTCCTGCACTTAAACAACAACAGCCTCTTCGGACGTATTCCTTCGTCACTGCAACATTGCAGTCGGCTGGCTGTCATTGATCTCGGCAACAACAAATTCTCGGGAAGTATTCCAGCGTGGATCGGACAAAGTTTACGGAATCTGCAAGTACTCCTACTGCGCTCAAATATGTTTTCGGGCCATATTCCTCTGCAACTTGGACGATCGAGTAATCTTCAAATCATCGATCTCTCCAACAACAGACTATCGGGATCGGTACCGCACTCTTTCGGCAACTTCAGCGCGATGATCTCCGCGTCAAAGTCGATGGCTTCTACGGTTTCGAACATTATGGATTTTGCATTATCCTCTTTCGTGGCAAGCGAGAGTATATCTCTGGTTACCAAGGGCGATGAGTTCAGCTTCTCCACCATTCTCCGATTTGTGAAGAGCATAGATCTTTCGAACAATGATCTGAGCGGAATGATTCCTCCGGAAATCGGTTCTCTTTTTGCGCTTCAAACGTTGAATTTGTCGAGAAATAGTTTTGAAGGCATGATTCCGAATACAATGGGCGATATGAAGTCATTGGAAACTCTGGACCTATCATTCAATAAGTTATCCGGAGTCATTCCTCAAAGCTTTTCGGCGCTGAATTCTCTGAGCCACTTGAATCTGTCTTACAACAATCTATCGGGGGCGATTCCATCGGGGAATCAACTTCAGACGCTGAATGATGCATCCATTTATATCGGAAATGTCCATCTCTGTGGTCCTCCGGTGACCAAGAGTTGCTCCGACGATCCCAACGTCGATTCGACAGAAGAGGAGTACAAACAAGGATCTCATGTGCTGTCATTTTACTTAGGTACCGGGCTCGGATATTTGGTCGGCTTATGGAGTGTGTTCGTGATCATGCTGTTCAAGAAAGATTGGAGGCTCGTCTATTTTGCAACGATGGACAAGATGTACGACAGAGCTTATGTGGCAATCAAGATAAGAATGCGAAATTGGCATGGCGCTGCTGGTCGAATGTGATGCAAGTTTCTTTCGTTGTATAAGTGTGATCCATTTCATCTGTCAAAAAGGATCTCGTTTTGAAGATTATGAAATGTTAATCTCAAACTCTGTTTCTGTTCCCATGTAGGAGGCATCGAGAACAACTCGTCTGTTTTGGGAATCCTTCTTCTTCCATCATTGACCGCACAGATCTCTCTCGCAGGCACCATCGGACGACAAAACTGCACTGATTTAACATTGTTATCAGTTATCGCTACGAGTGGTTCCTTAGCCGAAGTGTGATATAAAGATCACCATTCTGCACAGATTCTTTTCATTGTCGTCGGTGATCACATGGTGTTCTTTATATTTCGCAACGTTGATCGTTGGGCGCTGTGATGAGCCATTCTTTTTAGGGTGTATGATCGCTGTCTGTTGTACTACGACGTCCTTGGCGATCCATTGCATGGTTCCTTCGGCATTTTGCAGTGACGATCTCACGGTTTGGATGTGGCTTCTCTCCTTTGCCATCACGAAATCAAGATTTACATTGTCGAATAGTCAACAATACTTCATATCATTTATAGATTATTACTTTACATATGGATACCTGCTGATACAAGAAAAATCTCGGTCTTTGGATTTGGTTGTGTTCAAAGCATTTAAAATTGAAGTTGAAAATCAATTCAGCAAAAGATAAAAAGTATCAGATAGAAGAGAATATTATAGTAGAAATGATGGCTCAGGTGAACAATGTCCAAAACAATTTGCTTTATATGTAGAGGAGTGTGGAATTGTCCCTTATTATACAATGCCTAGGTCACCTATCATGAATGGTATAGTTGAAAGACGAAACCGTATACTTAAGGATATGGTAAGAAGTATGATTTTTCAATCTACTTTGCCAAAGTCACTCTAGGGAGAAGCAACAAAAACTGCAGCTTACATTCTTAATAGAGTATTAACTAAAGCAACTGCAAAAACACATTATGAGCTTTAGACTGGGAGAAAGCCTATTCTAAGATACTTTCGTATATGGGGTTGTCTAGCTAATGCAAAGTCTTACCGGCATAATGAAAAGAAATTGGAACCCCGAATAGTAAGTAGTTACTTTATTAGTTATTCTGAGCGATCAGAGGTACAAATTTTATGATCCTAAATCAAGAAATATTTTTGAGACGGGTATTGTTACATTCTTTGAGGATATTGAATTTGAGGGGAGAAATAAGGAAAAATTGTTCAGTCTGATCCAATTCATATAGTTGCCACTGATGTGACAAATTCAATACCTAAAAAGGATATAGTCAATTCAACTCTCATGCAATATAAAAAAATTATTCATAAGGAACAAACTCAACATCCTCAAGAATCTATGTCGCAAGAGCCAACAACTTTACAACAATCCGCTAAGGAAAGGAGGAGTGCCATTTTGGATGATTATATGATATTTCTCTAAGAACATGAAGAAAATAGTGGTATAATGAAAGAAGATCCAATTAGCTTCCGTCAAGCTACGGAGGATTCCAATTCGGATAAGTTGATTGAAGCAATGAATCAAGACTATAAGTCCATGCAAGACAATAAAGTTTGGAAACTTGTTTCGTTACTAGAAGGTGTGAAACCCATTGGTTGTAAATGAATTTTTAAAACCAAAATAGATTCTAATGGTAATGTGGAGAGGTATAAGACACGTCTTGTGCTAAAGGGCTATACTCAAAAGAAATGGATTGACTTTAAAGGAACATTCTCTTCCGTTTCAACGAAGGACTCCTTTAGGATAATTATGGCTCTAACCACACATTTTGATTTGGAGCTTTATCAAATTGATGTTAAAACAGTATTTCTCAATTAAAACATTGATAAAATAATTTATATATTACAACCAGAATACTTTGTGTCAGAAGACCCAAATAAAATAATTTATAAATTGATAAAATTTATTTATGGGCTAAAACAAACATCTCATCAATGGTATCACAAATTTCATCAAGTAATTATTTCATTTGGTTTTGAGGTGAACGCGGTTGATAATTACATGTATCACAAATTCAGTGGGAGCAAATTTATTTTCTTAATATTATATATGGATGATATTCTGCTTGCCACAAATGATATAATCATATTGTACGAAATCAAGAGATTTTTATTTAAAAATTTTAAGATGAAAGATCTTGATGATGCCTATTTTATATTATAAATCCAAATATACCGAGATAAATATCGGGATATTATAACATTACCATAAAAGAACTTTATTGATAAGGTACTCAAAAACCTACATCGTTGAGACTGATATCGATTTGAGGATCTGACATACACTCGGATATGTGATTTGGAATATGGAGCATGTTTGTTATCATTCTTTTCAACAAAAAAAAAAAAAAAAAGAGGATTTGATATTCTTGAATGGTTGATGAAACGCATGAAGAAGCTTATGTAAGGATCTCTGTGCCCTTCACAAGCTTGTGCACAGTTGAGTGACGCTTCCCCACTTGGTAAAGCTGATCCATGCATCTTCATAAATCATCCATGCATCTTCCCCTTCCCACCACCAATGAGGGCGAGGTGGAAACGGAAAAGGAATGCTCGGTGTGTTTGCGAGACTTGGGTACGCGAATTCCTGTTGTCCTTTCGTTTCCGTTACGTTTTCACTTGTTCTCTTCTCCCCTCTCTTTTCCTCGAAAGTACAGAAGGGAAGAAAGAAGCATTAATTATTGTTGTTTGAGGGCGGTGTTCGGCCGGACGTGGAAATGGAATCCCACTTTAGAGCATCGTGCTTGCGAAGGCGGGAGACTCGGTGAAGTCAATGGTGGGGTCATTTCGTGACTCCATCGATCAAGCCAGTTTACTCGTCATTTGCATCCCACGAAACCAGCAGCAGCAGCAGTCGGTGGTGGTGTCGATTTGATGACTCCACACATTTGGCACTCACTGTATATATATACAGTTTCTTGTAGTACGATGCATTTGAACAACTACCATTCCAGCACACTAATCGACGGATGGGATGCGGGATGGAGATGAGACTACAAATGGTGGTGGGTCTAAGCAGTAGAGTTGGAAGATAAGGGAGGAGAAGAAAATGGCCACGACAAGATGGAAGTGATGAGATTGGGTGGTAAAGAAGAGAAAGGCTATAGATTTCAAGTAGAACGAGTGACAAAGGATGAAGAGCACGCATGTAAAGCAGTTATTTATGCAATATAAATAGATATAGTTGCATTCATTTACATACATCAAAAGAAAGTAATCGAGTAACATTCTTTTCCATCCCCTAGTATTATCGTTGGGAAACCGATGATTCCACACGAGGTGGTATTGCCGACGACAACCCCTAGTATTATCGATTGACTGTGGTGTTAGGCCAGATGTTGCACGAAGTTGAAGAACATCTGTTTCAAGTTTGAAATCCAGTACCAGTCTCTTTCTTTCTTTAAATGGCGGGGTGGAAACCAAGTTTGAGGAAGGTACATTGTCATGCACTGCACGACCAGAAGGAGTCAAATACCACATAAGTCAAGTCTTTATTTATCGCTATCGCCACCAACGCGTCAATCTCCATGTTTCACGGGAGTCTAGGATGGGAGGGCCATCACGCGCACACAGCGACTCTATATATGTACTTGTCCTCCACGGCCTGCCATCTCTCAGTACACTATACAATAAACAAATAGCATGGCCTCTTGCAGCAGAAGCACACACCCTGTGCCACCGCACTACTCTTTCGGGCTTTGGCTTGCGAGCATTCTTTTGTTCACGGCGGCAACAACGCCGACGACGAAGGGGTGCGTAGAGGGCGAGAGGGACGCCCTCCTCGACTTCAAAACCGGCATCGTCAAGGATCCTTCCAGCCGTTTGTCATCATGGCGAGGCCGAGTAGACTGCTGCAGATGGAGCGGGGTGGTCTGTGACAACAGAACCGGCCATGTCGTGGAGCTCAACCTCCAGAATTCCGACCCTGATAACGATGAGATGTCTATCGGAGGTGAGATCAGACCATCCTTGCTCCTGCTAACTCATTTGGAGCGCCTCGACCTCAGCAACAATGACTTCGGTGGGATCCAAATCCCGGAATTTTTTGGTTCCCTTACCAAGTTGACGTATCTCGACCTCAACGGGTCCTACTTCGGCGGAGCCATTCCGCCCCAGCTGGGCAACCTGTCCAGGCTCCGTTATCTCGACCTAAATTCACTACATGACTTAACGATCGATGGCCTGCACTGGCTCTCGCGTCTCTCTTCCTTGAGATACCTCTACATGGGCGGTGTGAACCTTTCCGTGGCCTCCCACGATTGGCTTCAAACAGTGAACATGTTGTCCTCACTAGAGGAGCTACATTTAACACACTGTGGCCTCACCGACCTCCCCTTTTCTCTTTCCCATGTCAACCTCACAGCACTGGCCACTCTCGATCTCTATGGCAACCTCTTCAACTCCACCTTCCCCAACTGGCTATGGAAACTCCGCAACCTCTCTTATCTTGATCTCAGTTTTTCTATGTTTCATGGTGCCATACCTGCTGGGATTGGAAATTTGACTGGTCTAAGAGAACTTCATCTTAGTGATAATTCACTTTCAGGTCCCATACCCACTGAGATTGGAATTTGTAATAGTCTAAAACTTATCGATCTGAGTGATAATTCACTCTTCGGAGTCATACCTGCTGGGATTGGGAATTCGACTAGTCTAGGAGTGCTTTATCTTAACGATAATTCACTTTCAGGTCCCATACCTGTTGAGATTGGGAATTTGACTGGTCTAGGAGAGCTTTATCTTGACGAAAATTCACTTTCAGGTCCCGCACCCATTGAGATCGGCAAGCTTTCCAACCTCACTATTCTTTCTCTGTCTAGTAATTCCCTGGAGGGTACCATGTCTGAACTCCATTTCGCTAACTTAACCAAACTAAGTGAGCTTGATCTATCCGAAAACTCCCTAGTCATCTCAATAGACCACAATTGGGTTCCTCCTTTTCAACTCCGATCCATTAAACTGAGTTCTTGTAAGTTGGGTCCTACATTTCCAAGATGGCTCCGTTCACAAAACTCCATTAAGGATTTGGATATGTCGAACACAAGCGTCGAGGATGCCTTGCCTGATTGGTTTTGGAACACTTCTTCTTCTTCTATAAATCTCTCCCAAAATCAGATTAGCGGCACTTTGCCAACTTCCTTGGAGCATATGACACGCCTGAGTGGTTTGGAACTAAGTATCAATATGTTAGAAGGCCCGATTCCTCGTATGCCACCTTACTTGAGTCATATGAATTTGTCTAGTAATTCTTTTTCAGGGCCGTTGTCAGCAATCTCTCTCACATTAGAATTGGGAATCTTGGATCTATCACATAACCATATTAGCGGGAGTATACCATCCTTTATCTGCGACTTGAGAAAACTTGTTATCCTCGATCTATCAAGCAACCAAATATCAGGTGAAATCCCTTGGTGTTGGCAGGAGACAAACTTCCTTTTCTACATTAATCTGGCAAACAATAAGCTCTCGGGAGAAATTCCAAGCTCTATTGAAAATTTGACTTGGCTCCAGTCTTTGCACTTAAACAATAATAATCTACATGGGCATCTTCCGTTATCATTGAAAAGTTGCAGTAGACTAATTTTTCTTGATCTTGGCGACAATAAATTCTCGGGTAGGATACCCACATGGATTGCACAAAATTTTCAAAACCTAAAGGTACTTCGGCTACGTTCAAATATGTTTTTCGGTAATATTCCTATAGAGCTTGGACAACTTAATTTTCTCCATGTTGTCGACCTTGCCAATAATAAATTATCAGGGCCAATTCCACCCTCCTTTGGCAATTTAAATGCTGCAATGATGATAACATCACTCAGGAATGGGGCATCCGTAGTTATCTATGATGGTCAAGGAAAAGGGAGAGCCCACAATGGTTATGAAGATAGCATCAGTTTAATTATGAAGGGACAAGATTTGATCTTTTCATCCATTCTTTACCTTGTCAACATTATAGATCTTTCAAATAATAATTTGACCGGAGAAATCCCCATAGAAATTGGGTCTCTTTCAACACTCCAAACTTTAAATCTATCGAGAAACAATTTTGTCGGCCAAATTCCGGCGGCAATTGGTGCCATGAAATCATTGGAAACTCTGGATCTGTCATTCAATAAGTTATCCGGAGGCATTCCTCAAAGCTTTTCGGCGTTATATTCTTTGAGTCACTTGAATCTGTCTTACAACAATCTATCGGGAGCGATTCCATCGGGGAATCAACTTCGGACGCTGGAGGATGCATCCATTTATATCGGAAATGTCCATCTCTGTGGACCTCCGGTGACCAAGAGTTGCTCCGACGATCCTAACGTCGATTCGACGGAAGAGGAGTACGAACAAGGATCTCATGTGCTGTCATTTTACTTTGGTACCGGGCTCGGATATTTGGTCGGCTTATGGAGTGTGTTCGTGATCATGCTGTTCAAGAAAGATTGGAGGCTCTTCTATTTTGCAACGGTGGACAAGATGTACGACAAAGCGTATGTGGCAATCAAGATAAGAATGCGAAATTGGCATGACGCAGCTGGTCGAATGTGATGCAAGTTTCTTTCGTGTTATAAGTGTGATCCACTTCAGATGTCAAAAAGGATCTCGTTTCGAAGATTATGAAATGTTAATCTCAAACTCTGTTTCTGTTCCGATGTAGGAGGCATCGAGAACAACTCGTCTGGTTTGGGAATCCTTCTTCTTCCATCATTGACCGCACAGATCTCTCTCGCATAAACAGGCACCATCGGACGACAAAACTGCACTGATTTAACATTGTTATCAGTTATCGCTACGAGTGGTTCCTTAGCCGATGTGTGATATAAAGATCACCATTCTGCACAGATTCTTTTCATTGTCGTCGGTGATCACTTGGTGTTCTTGATTTTTCGCATCGTTGATCGTTGGGCGCTGTGATGAGCCATTCTTTTTAGGGTGTACGATCGCTGTCTGTTGTACTACGACGTCCTTGGCGTTCCATTGCATGGTTCCTTTGGCATTTTGCATTGACGATCTCACGGTTTGGATGTGGCTCATCTACTTTGCCATCACGAAATCAAGATTTACTCCACGTTTCGGAAATCTATCTTCCGATGCACCAAGTCGCATCGACGATTCGTATCGAGGTTTACTCCGCAGACTGCAGGCAGAGTGAGCAGCCCAACCTACCATTGCGGTGCTTGCGAGAAAGGTGCCGCCACGGGAGGGATCCCACCCGAGTCGTAGAAAACGGTTCCCACCGAGGCTGAGGCGATGGGTAAAGACACAGAATGGGCTTATTTCGATGCCTTTATATAGTCTAAAATTACATATGAATTCACATCTCTTCCATCTAATTTTCAATTATCTTTTTTACGAATTATTGAAGCAGCAAAGTAATAGCCAGGAAGATTGTGTGCAATGAACGCCAGGTCTAATAAGGCTTTGGAGTAGAGCCAGTGTGGAATCCAATATGAGGCCGTTAAATGGCCACGTACAGTATCTTAGTTCGCAAATATCTTTCAAGACCATCGGTCTTTCTACTTTGCGACATGATAGATAGCAGATAAGATTTTGAGGAAATCTCCTATAGGTGAGGGATATTTGAGTACAACGAAACTTTTCAATAATTCTTTTTGTCTTCTATTTTTTCTAAAATTAAAAAATTCTCCTAATTATTTATTCTAGACCCTCTACTCTTACTTATAAATAAACATGACATTTAAAGACTAAACAAGAAGAAAAGAAATTATAGTTGAGGGATCAAAGTCACTCTCAACTCTTCTCTCTAACCTTGATATCGAGGAGATCAGGTTAATTCTCTTATATAATCTCTTATTTGAGAGATTGTCGTTCCTCAAATTAATGAGAACTCTCGCATGATGTTGATGTCGCTACTGATAAACTTGTAGAACAATCACAATCGATAGCTTTGAGAAGATCTAAAAGAAAAAGGAAATATACAATTACTGATGATTATGTAGTATATCTACAAGAATTAGATTATGATATAGAAATAAAAAGAGACCCCTTTTTATTTTCACAAGCCATAAAAAATAACGACTATGAAAAATAGTATGATGCAAAGCAAGAAGAGTTAAAATCAATGGTCTAAAATAATGTTTAGGAATTTATTGAATTACTCAATAATTATAAAAGAGTTGGTTGTAAATGGGTCTTTAAGATAAAACGTGACTCAACGGGTAATATTAAATGATATAAAGTCAGACTTGTGGTTAAAGATTTTTTTCAGAAAAAAGACATCAACTATTATAACGAGACTTTTTCTCTAGTTTCTAAAAAGGACTTGTTGAGAATTGTAAAGGTATTAGTAGCTTATTATGATCTTGAGTTACATCAGATGGATGTGAAAATAATATTTCTGAATAGAGATTTAGTTAAGAAAATCTATATGAAAGAACCTAAATGATTCATCGAAAAGGAAAAATAAAGTTGGGCTTATAAACTTAAGAAATCTATTTATTGCCTTAAATAAGCTTCTAGACAATAGTATATAAAGTTTCATAATACCATTACTTCTTTCGAATTTAATAAAAACACTGTTGATCAGTGTATATACTGGTCTTATATGTTGATGATATTGTTAGGAACGAGTTGGTACTGAGAGTGGTTGGGGGGGGGGGGGTTGAATTAATGCAACAGTAAAATTACATCGGTTTGAAAATATTCGATTAAAATCGATTCTTCGGAAGATAGCTTAAGAGTGTACGAAAGAGTATAGTAGTAAGTAAGGATGTTTGAAGTAAGGTAAATTGCACAAAAGAAAAGCAAACCAGATTTTTATAGTGGTTCGGTCGTGTGACCTACATCCACTCTATCGATTCCTCTTCCGTCGAGGCCACCGGCATCCACTATCGATCTTCTTTCAACGGACGAAGATCAACTACCTTTTTACACCCCTCTTCTCCATTTTACAGGTTTAGGAGACAACCTTTATAAGCACTCACTCCTCTCTTAAACATAATTCTAGACTTAGAGTGGAGGAGGAAATTTCTCGAGAGATTATAATAGCATTTTCTCACTTTTAAATTCTGTGTATGTTAACCAAGGATGAAAGAGGTATTTATAGGCCTTAAGTTGATTCAAACTTGGAGCCTAAAAATATCTCATCCCGGGTTTCCTGGGTACGGGAGGTACCATAGCCTGTGCTGGGCGGTACCACCGCTTGACAGTCTCTCGGAGACTTTGTCTGAACGATACCACCACCCAGACTGGCGGTACCACCGCCTGACACAGTCTCTAAGACTGTGTCATGACGATGCTACCTCTTAGGTCATTGTTTGGGCCTTTCATTGGGCCCAACATAGTCCTTACATGGGCCCAACGAGCCTCTAATTGGGTTGGTCAAATTTTAATCTCAATTATATGATAACTATGAATTTTAAGACATACACTAAGTTAAATAAGCTTGATAAGTCAAGGTTTCTTCCAGCGAGCTTCCGACGATCTTCCGACGATCTTTCGAGAAAATCTCCTATAGAGGGATATGTGAGTACAATGAAGTTTCTTTAATAATTCTTTTTGTCTTCTATATTTTTTAAAACAAAGAAATTCTTCTAATTATTTATTCTATACCCTCTACTTTTACTTATAAATAAATATGACATTTAGAGACTAAATAAGAAGAAAAGAAATTATAGTTGAGGGATCAAAGTCACTCTCAACTCTTCTCTCTAACCTTGATATCGAGAAGATCAGGTTAATTCTCTTATATAATCTCTTATTTAAGAGATTATCGTTCCTCAAATTAATGAGAACTCTCGCATGATGTTTATGTCGCCACGGATAAATTTGTAGAATAATCACAATCGATAGCTTTGAGAAGATCTAAAAGAAAAAGGAAATATACAATTACTGATGATTATGTGGTATATATACAAGAATTAGATTATGATATAGGAATAAAAAGAGACCCATTTTTATTTTCACAAGCCATAAAAAATAACGACTATGAAAAATAGTACGATGCAAAGCAAGAAGAGTTAAAATCAATGGTCCAAAATGGTGTTTGGGAATTTATTGAATTACTCAATAATTATAAAAGAGTTGGTTGTAAATGAGTCTTTAAGATAAAATGTGACTCAACGGGTAATATTAAATGATATAAAGTCAGACTTGTGGCCAAAGATTTTTTCAGAAAAAAGACATCGACTACTATAATGAGACTTTTTCTCTAGTTTCTAAAAGGGACTCATTGAGAATCATAATGACATTAATAGTTTATTATGATCTTGAGTTACATCATATGGATGTGAAAATAATATTTCTGAATAGGGATTTAGTTAAGAAAATCTATATGAAATAACCTAAATGATTCATCGAAAAGGAAAAAGAAAGTTGGGCTTATAAACTTAAGAAATCTATTTATTGCCTTAAATAAGCTTTTAGACAATAGTATATAAAGTTTCATAATACCATTACTTTCTTCGAATTTAATAAAAACACTGTTGATAAGTGTATATACTGGTCTTATATGTTGATGATATTGTTAGGAACGAGTTGGTACTAAGAGTGAGGGGGGGTTGAATTAATGCAACAGTAAAATTACGTCGGTTTGAAAATATTCGTTTGATTAAAATCGATTCTTCGGAAGATAACTTAAGAGTGTACGAAAGAGTATAGCAGTAAGTAAGGATGTTTGAAGTAAGGTAAATTGTACAAAAGAAAAGCAAACTAGATTTTTATAGTGGTTCGGTCGTATGACCTACATCCACTCTATCGATTCCTCTTTCGTCGAGGCCACCGGCATTCACTATCGATCTTCTTTCAACGGACAAAGATCAACTACATTTTTACACCCCACTTCTCCATTTCACAGGTTTAGGAGAGAACCTTTATAAGCACTCACTCCTCTTTTAAACATAATTCTAGACTTAGAGTAGAGGAGGAAATTTCTCAAGAGATTATAATAGCATTTTCTCACTTTTAAATTCTCTGTGCTTGTGTATGTTAACAAGGGATGAAAGAGGCATTTATAGGCCTCAAGTTGATTCAAACTTGGAGCCTAAAAAGATCTCATCCCGGGTTTCCTAGGTACGGGAGGTACCATAGCCTGTGCTGGGCGGTACCACCGCTTGATAGTCTCTCGGAGACTTTGTCTGGACGATACCACCACCCAGACTGGCGGTACCACTGCCTGACACAGTCTCAGAGACTGTGTCATGATGATGCTACCTCTTAGGTCACTGTTTGGGCCTTTTATTGGGCCCAACATAGTCCTTACATGGGCCCAACTAGCCCCTAATTGGGTTGGTCAAATTTCAATCTCAATTATATGCTAACTATGAATTCTAAGGTATACACTAAGCTAAATAAGCCCGATAAGTCAAGGTTTCTTCCAGCGAGCTTTCGACGATCTTCCAGCGAACTTTTGATGATCTCTCGATAATGTTCTAGCGAACTCTCGGCAAGCTCCTGGACTTCACGATGATCTTCTTGGCTAGTTTCGATGAGCTTCTTTGGCAAGCTCCTAGACTTCTCGGTTGGTTCCAGTAAAACTTCCGACGAACATTTAGACTTCCAATGAACTCTCGAACTCCCAACGAAATCGCATTCTTGACTCCAAGATTTCATTTTGCTTTATGTCTTGCTATCGTAGTTAATCCTACACACATAAAACACACTTCGATCTAGACAATTATTACTAAGCATGAATCATGTCGTTCGGCATGTCATTAGTCTATTGATGCTTCGTCCGATTCTTCGGTGCATCCTCCTCTCTTGCGGGGCCATTACCCAATCGACCAGTTGACCTCCGCAACTCTGATATCCTTGGCGTAATATTCGCTCTTCTTGGCTCAATGCCCGAAACCATGGCCCGAAGCCTTATATCAATATGTCGACCGATCCTTCGGCTCGACGTTCAATCTTCTGACATGTTCCATCGGCCCAACATGATTCTTCATACTTTAATTGTCTCTCCCTAATCGAAGCATCCCGCGTCGCTCAAAACGTAGATCAAATCATAAACACATATTAATTGGTTTCATTATCAAAATTTGAGAATCAACATATATTTTACTTGTCAGTAGTGATCTTGGTTTATTGCACGAAACCAAGATATTTCTCAATAAGAACTTTTAGATGGTTGGTATGAATGAGGCAGCATATATTATTGACATTGAGATATTTGAGGATAGATCTCAAGGATTATTAAGATCGACTCAGAAAGCATATATTAATCGAAAATTCTAATGATATACCTATTACTCTAGGTAAAAAATTCAGTCAAAACTAAAGCCCGAAAAATGACTTAGAAAAGAATCAAATAAAAATTATTTGTTATGGGTGTTCAATTGAAAGTCTATTATATGTTCAAACATGTACAAGATCATATATTAGTTTTGTAGTTACAATGCTAAGAAGATATCAAAGCAACCCAGGAATTGAACATTGGAAAGCTGCAATGAAAGTAATGGATATCTACAGAGGATGAAAGATTATATGCTCACATATAAGATATCAGATCAGCTTGAAGTAATAGGATATTCAAATGCTGATTTTGTATAGGAAGTCCACTTTAGGATTTGTATTCAGGTTAGTTACTGGGGTAATTTCTAAGAAAAGTGTAAAGTAATCGCTTATTGTATCATCAACAATGAAAGTTGAATTTGTGGTATGCTTTGAGGGCACAAATCAAGTTTTATAGTTGTAAAACTTCATCTTAGGACTTGGTGTGGTTTACTCAATTACCAGACCATTGAAGATATTTTGTGATAATACCACAGTAATTTTCTTCTATATGAATGACAAGTACTATAGTGGCTCTAAACATATCGAAATAAAGTACTTGATAGTTAGAGAAAAAATTGACAACCTGAGCACCACTATGATGATTACTGATCTATTAATAAAAATTTTATAATATAAAATATTTAAAGAATATGTTCCGAGGCTTGTGAGCAAGTCATAAAAGATATGGTGATGCATGTTTAGATGGATACTATTATCGATATTTTTCTTGCTTAATTAAAATTATTTGTTTCTGATATCATATTTATATTTATATTTATGTATATTATAGTTGAATGTAAAAACATAATTGTCTTGATAAGACAAATTATATGGTCATTATGAACTATATTAGGAAAGACTAACAATGTTGTGATATATAGAAAGGAGTACGACATTGATGATATACAACTGTTATGACTCGCATTGATAGTTGAACTTAATATAGTATTATTATATATTAGACTTATTGGTTTATTTTAAAATTAATGGCCATGTATAAAATGTTTTTCAAAATTCTTTGGAATCCAATTAGGTAAAATTATTTTTAAATAAGTTTTATTTCATTTATTTTGATTTAAATATTTTTTTTTATATCTTATCAATTAATGGGTGAAGTAGGAGAATATTAAATTTTGTGGTCATTTATAATTGGATAAGATATATATAATATAACTAATTGGATTCTATTACAATATATTCGCCACTATATTAGAATAGGATTCCTTAAGAGATAGGAGGAACTATCTTAATTACTTATTCTAGACCGTTTGTTCTCGCTTATAAATAGACAGGACCTGAAAGGACTAAACAAGAGGAATATAGATTATAGTTGATGGATTAAAGTCTCTCTTTCAATGCTTCTCCTTAACCATCAATCTAAATGATTATGTGAAATGATAGGAAGAGAGGATCGAGTTCATTTTATAGATTGATAGTGATATTAGATCTAAATACAGTGTCCTTATAGATCAAACAGAGATATCCTTTCAGATGACATCAAAAGATACACATCATAAAATTAGATCTAATTATTTAATTTTAATCCTGACATAAAAAAATATTTCTATATTTAATATAATATATTATAAATTTTATACTTACATCGAGTTATGGTTAGGTTGACGATGAATTAAAGGTTGTGATGAGGTTAATATGTACAAGTATCTCTACTTCATGTTTTGAAGGTAATGTATGTGATGCACAATCTCAAGCTTTTTTTTTTTTTTTTTTTCGTTCGTTCGTTAGATGCTTGGAAATATTACAAATATTATACGACCAATCTTGGTTTTTCTATGATTGGCTGCAGTAATGGTTTGTTGATTAGATGGTCGTATGATGATTTCGAGTAGGGATGGATCCAAGGAATGGTTTGGTCTCTCACATATAGATGATAAATGCTGGAACAAGCAAACGATTGAATGAAATCATAAATTATTTATTTTTCATATATTTTATAACTATTCATATATTTTATATGTTCAATATAAAATACAATTATATTATAATTTATTTTTGAAAAATTATTAATGAATGCGTAATTCGATCAGTCATTAGATCCAGTGACTCCAGATTTCACATGAATATTATACTAGATTTAATATTGTTTTTTCTTTTATCAATAACTATATAAACTTCTCCAGTAATCATTAACAAAAACAAGCACGCTTACGCACAAAAAAACTCACGGAGTCATCCACATCTCCAAGGCAGCTCAGTGCATGTCATCCGTCCATTTGGGTGTTAGCCAGGATGATCTCTCGGGAACAAAAGCATAGGGGAATCAACTTGGGATCCATCCATTTGCGTTGTAAATCTACATCTTTATTGGTGATTAGGTAATAAGAATTGCATAATCAAGTTAAATTCAAATAAGTACGAAATCATTAATTTTGAAGGGAATAAAAACAAGTGCAATTTTGTAGAAAACGAAAGAGATAAAAAGAAAAGAAAATTTGCAGCCATTTCTTTCGCTCCTGTGGGGACAATTCCCCACAAAATTCATCACAAAAATGGTGGGAAATCCTCAACATCTTCACCACTTGTGTGTCAAACGAATCGATTTGTTGCGTGCCTTTGGGTTCCCAACAAAGACTTGCACACATGTGAAAGCGAAGCGTGCGTTCGGCTACAAACATCGTCGAGTCTCTCTCCTTCGGAACGACGCTACATGTAAAGCGATGGCATACCGTGTTATATTGGGTGAGGAATCGTTTGCGGTGGGTCGGAGTCTTCATCCACGTTGTCTTCCGTGATGACGTTTGACATGTGGTGGCGACATTTCGACCCCTGGAATAAGGTATTCATCGCCTCCATACATTTTATCTTGGCTAAGAAGATGATGCGTTCCGATGTGCGGACATCAGAATCAAACCGCGTGGAATGAGGGAGGCATGAATTCGATTCCACACTATCGCATTCGGGCCGAATGAGACGTTCTACGCAATCCAACAAGGCCGATTAAATGGCCGTTTCTTTCAAGTTTGTAATCCAGTATCAATCTCTTTCGTTCTTGCGAACCGAGCCACAACTTTGGGACCCAGGCAGGGTAGAAACCAAGTTCGAGTAAGCTGCAAGGTGCACGGACTGCAGGTCCGGAAGGAGTCGAATCCCACAAAAGTCATGTTTTTTATCTATACATCGCTACCAGTGCATCAATCTTAACGTTTCACAGGAGTCTATGATGGGTTGCGGGAGGGGAGGGCCATCACGCCCCCACACCCACTCTATATATACATGTCCTCCGCCGCCTTCCATCTCTCAGTACACTATCCACTCACCAAATAGCCTCATGGACTATTGCACCAGAAGCACACACCCTGTGCCACGGCACTACTCTTTCGGGCTTTGGCTTACGAGCATTCTTTTGTTCACGGCGGCAACAACGCCGACGACGAAGGGGTGCGTAGAGGGCGAGAGGGACGCCCTCCTCGACTTCAAAACCGGCATCGTCAAGGATCCTTCTAGCAGTTTGTCATCATGGCGAGGCCGAGTAGACTGCTGCAGATGGAGCGGGGTGGTCTGTGACAACAGAACCGGCCATGTCGTGGAGCTCAACCTCCAGAATTCCGACCCTTATAACTATGAGACGTCTATCGGAGGTGAGATCAGACCATCCTTGCTCCTGCTAACTCATTTGGAGCGTCTCAACCTCAGCCACAATGACTTCGGTGGGATCCAAATCCCGAAATTTTTGGGTTCCCTTACCAAGTTGACGTATCTCGACCTCTCCTGGTCCAACTTCGGCGGAGCCATTCCGCCCCAGCTGGGCAACCTGTCCAGCCTCCGCTCGCTCGATCTCCAGTCGTATGGCTTATCGAGCGATCGCCTGCACTGGCTCTCGCGTCTCACTTCCTTGAGATACCTCGACATGAGCTTAGTGAATCTTTCCATGTCCTCCCACAATTGGCTTCAAGCGGTGAACATGTTGTCCTCACTGGAGGAGCTACATTTACAAGACTGTGGCCTCACCAATCTCCACTCTTCTCTTTCCCATGTCAACCTCACGACACTGGCCACTCTCGATCTCCATGGCAACCTCTTCAACTCCACCTTCCCCAACTGGCTATGGAAACTCCACAACCTCTCTTATCTTGATCTCAGATTTTCTATGTTTCATGGTGCCATACCCGCTGGGATTGGAAATTTGACTGGTCTAAGAGAACTTTATCTTGGTGATAATTCACTTTCAGGTCCCATACCCACTGAGATTGGAATTTGGAATAGTTTAAAACTTATCGATCTGAGTGGTAATTCACTCTTTGGACCCATACCTGATGGGATTAAGAATTTGACTCGTCTAAGAAAACTTTTTCTTAGTTATAATTCTCTTTCAGGTCCGGTACCCACTGAGATTGGAATTTGGAATAGTATAGAACATATAGATCTTAGTGGTAATTTACTCTCTGGAACGATACCTACTGAGATCGGCAAGCTTTCCAACCTCATTTTTCTTTCTCTCTCTAGTAATTCCCTAGAGGGCACCGTGTCTGAACTCCATTTCGATAACTTAACCGAACTAAGTGAGCTTGATCTATCCGAAAACTCCCTAGTCATCTCAGTAGACTATGATTGGGTTCCTCCTTTTCAACTCCGATCCATTCAACTGAATTCTTGTAAGTTGGGTCCTGCATTTCCAAGATGGCTCCGTTCACAAAACTCTATCGAAGATTTAGGTATGTCGAACACAAGCATTGAAGACGTTTTGCCTGATTGGTTTTGGAACAATTCTGCTTTCTCTATAAATCTCTCCCAAAATCAGATTAATGGTACTTTGTCAACTTCCTTGGAGCATATGACAAACCTGTCCACTCTGAAACTAGGTATGAATTTGCTTGAAGGCCCTATTCCTCGTTTGCCACCTTACTTGAGTTATTTGTATCTGTATAACAATTCCTTTTCGGGATCGTTGTCATCAATCTCTCTCCCACTAGAATTGGAACTGTTGGATCTCTCACATAACCATATCAGTGGGAACATACCATCATTTATCTGCAACTTGACACAACTTAGTATCCTCGATCTATCGAGCAACCAAATATCAGGTGAAATCCCTTGGTGTTGGCAAGAGACAAACTTCCTTTTCTACATTAATCTAGCAGATAATAAGCTCTCGGGAGAAATTCCTAGCTCTATTGAAAAGTTGACTCAGCTTCGGTTTTTGCACTTAAACAATAATAGTCTACATGGGCATCTTCCTCTGTCATTGAAACATTGCAGTGGACTAGTTTTTCTTGATCTTGGCGATAATAAATTCTCAGGTAGCATACCTACGTGGATTGCACAAAATTTTCAAAAACTAGAGGTGCTCCGGCTATGCTCAAATATGATTTTTGGTAACATTCCTACGGAGCTCGGACAACTTCATCATCTACATATTATCGACCTTGCTAATAATAATTTATCAGGGCCAATTCCACGCTCCTTTGGCAATTTAAATGCAACAAAAACTTATAGGCAACGAAAATTGACTAGTCTAGGCCAACATATAAGTTATGATACTGTATTGAATGCGGATCGCTCTACGGCTTGCGCTACGGGTTACCGTTGTCGATCTTTAAATTTTGATGGCACTTATGATGATAGCATCACTCTAACTATAAAGGGAAAAAGTCTCATCTTTTCGATCATTGTTTACCTTATCAATATTATAGACTTTTCAAATAATAATTTGACGGGAGAAATCCCAGAAGAAATTGGGTCTCTTTCGGCACTCCAAACTTTAAATCTATCAAGAAATAATCTTATCAGTCAAATACCAGCGACAATCGGTGGCATGAAATTATTGGAAACTCTGGACCTGTCATTTAATAAGTTATCCGGAGACATTCCTCAAAGCTTGTCAGACCTGTATTCTCTGAATCACTTGAATTTGTCTTACAATAATCTATCAGGAGTTATTCCTTCGGGAAATCAACTACAAACACTCAATGACACATCCATTTATATTGGCAATGCATATCTATGTGGAGCTCCCCTCACCATGAGTTGTTATGGTCTTAAAAATAACAATGTGACAAAAGAAGACAACAAAGACGAATCCTTTATGCCATCATATTATTTGAGTTTCATACTCGGATATTTGGTTGGATTATGGAGCGTGTTTATCATCATGCTTTTCAAGAAAAGTTGGAGGGTTTTCTATTTTCATATGTTTGATAAAATGTATGATAAAGCTTATGTTGTCATCAAAATAAGAATTAATAGATTAACAACTGATTGAGGGTGAGGACGCCATCAAAAGTCAATGTAATAGGAGTATCTTGTGTGTTGTATCCATAATAAGTTTGAATCTTGCAAGATGACATCTCGTTAGAGATCATGTAACTGTTTCTTTTCAAACTCTCTCTCTCTCTCTCTTTTTATTTTATTTTTGTAAATATTATGTGTATCGTGACGATGGAAACATAATCGTTGAATGTAATAATATTGTTGTGAAGAATGCATTGAAATATTATAAAACAATATTTTTATAATATTATGTTATATATTTTGTATTTTTAATATATTACAATATATTATATTATTTTTAAAATAATATTAAATATCGGTCCACCGATTCAATCATTAATCCGATGACCTGAGACTTGGCCAACACCTATGCTGACGATACCGCCATAAAAATCCCACGGTATTATGCGCTTAATGTAAACTGTCATGCTTTCACGTCATTTGCTTACGGAAAAGGAAGACTGACCGAGTCAACGTTGGGGCAATTCCGTAGCAGTCTCACACGTCCCGTCCATCAAAAAGTAGGAGATGAAGAAAGGATCGAGAAGTCACTTCGAGTCCGTTCGCAGCAGCCGTGGAAGCTTCTTCGAAGGCAGGCGGTGGGGGACTCGAACCGCTTGGCGTCCGGAGTCAAATTTGACAAGGATCGGTGAGTCTATATGGCAGTCCACGATTGGGAGGACCATTGTGGACTCTCGTCCTCCCCTGCAGGATTCCTTGCACACGCTATGCCCGTTCTTTAGAGTTAGGAAGAGACTCGACTGCTGAAGCCATTTTAGCCTTCGGAGCTTTTTTGACCTCAACTCCGTGTGCGTCCTTCTTGGCAGCTGCGCTTCCATGATCATTAGATTAGGAGTCCAAGTTGGACGAAAGGACGAAAAAGATTAGCACTCACGTTATAATATGTATCCTGTTTCACTACTTCGATCACATGGGATGCCGGGTGGAGACGAAGGATCCATTGGTAATCGCGGAGAGCAATGGTTCAACCTACCACATTCTATATATTATATTCATATATACATGTTCTCCGCTGTGCAGCCAACTGGTCATTCGTTCACCAAAGAGCATGGGCGACATGAGAAGCCCATCCCATTCGTCGCTGAGCTGCTCTTGCCTAATGAGCGTTCTGTTCTTGACGCTTGTGACGACGACGAGGGGGTGGTGCATGGAGGCGGAGAGGGACGCCCTCCTCGCCTTCAAAGCCGGCATCCTCGACCCATCCCGCCGCTTGTCCTCGTGGCGTCGCCCAGTGGACTGCTGTAGATGGAGCGGCGTGGTGTGCGACAATACCACGGGCCACGTCGTGCAGCTCAACCTCCAGAATGCGGATGCTTACTACGACAATTCGACGGTGTTGGGGGGTGAGATCGGTCCATCTTTGCTTTCTCTAACTCATTTGCGTCGCTTGAATCTCACTCAGAACGACTTCGGGGGCGCCCGAATCCCCAAGTTCTTGGGTTCTTTTGGGAGACTCAGATATCTGGATCTCTCTTTTTCCAATTTCGGCGGAGCCATTCCTCCCCAGCTGGGTAACCTGTCAACCCTCCGCTATCTGAGCCTGTCCTCGTACAACTTGAGGATCGACGCGGGGGACGACCTACAGTGGCTCTCGCGTCTCTCTTCTCTAACATTCCTCCAAATGAACTTTGTGAACCTCAGCACGGCCTCTCCCGATTGGCTACGAGCCGTGAACCAGCTGCCCTCCCTGCAGCAACTCTATCTGTCAGGCTGTGGTCTCACTGCCCTCCCCGACTCTCTTTCCCGCATCAACCTCACGGCTCTCACCACGCTCGATCTCCGTGGCAACTTCTTCAACTCCACCTTTCCCAGCTGGCTTTTTGAACTCCGTAGCCTCTCCTATCTCGCGATCAGCAATTCTGAATTGTATGGCACCGTACCTGCCGGGTTTGGGAACTTGACTCGTCTCGCGCAGCTCGACCTTAGCGGCAACTCGCTTTCCGGTTCCATACCTGTCGATCTCTGGAGTTTGGCCAGTCTAACCACACTTGATCTCAGCCATAATTCATTTACGAGTCCCCTTCTACCTGAAATCGGGAACACGACAAGTCTGTCGCAGCTAAACCTCGTTCAGTGCTTCCTCGTCGGTTCCATCCCTGCCGAGATTGGGCGCTTGACCAGTCTTACGGAATTACGCCTCAGCGGCAATTCACTTTCGGGTCGAATCCCCGCCGAGATTGGGAATCTGTCCAGCGTAACGCAGCTCGACTTGGGTCATAATTCACTCTCCGGACTGATACCGGTTGAGATCGGCAAGCTTTCCGACCTTTCCACCCTTGATCTCTCCGATAACTCCCTGGAGGGCACCTTGTCCGAACTCCATTTCGTGAACCTAACCGAGTTGGTCGCCCTGTACGCTTACGCCAACTCTTTGACCATCCGATTCGACCACGACTGGATGCCTCCTTTTCAACTTCAATCCATCAAAGTTGATACCTGTGACTTGGGTCCCGCGTTTCCCAGGTGGCTCCGTTCTCAGGAATTCCTCACTGATATTGATCTGTCCAACACAAGCATCGAAGACACACTGCCTGATTGGTTTTGGAATTCTTCTTCTTCCACCATTATGGACATAAATCTGTCCCACAATAAGATCGGTGGAGTTTTGCCGGCATCCTTGGAGAGTATGGCCACCTTGATGCTCTTGAATTTGAGCTCCAATCTCTTTCGAGGTCGCATTCCTGTTTTGCCACCAAACCTACAAGCGCTGGACTTGTCCAGCAATTCTTTGTCGGGATCGCTACCCTCGACCATCTCATCACAGTTGGGCTACCTGTTCCTCTCCCACAACTATCTTCATGGAAGCATACCGTCGTCCTACGTCTGCGACCTGCAGCAACTTTATGCCCTTGATCTATCCAACAATCAAATATCAGGAGAAATCCCGCGTTGTCGGCCGGAGGGATCACAACTTTTGTTTGTCAATCTGGCGAACAACAAGCTACGAGGAAAGATTCCTGACTCCATCGGAAACTTGGGCAACCTTCAGTTCCTGCACTTAAACAACAACAGCCTCTTCGGACGTATCCCTTCGTCGCTGAAAAATTGCAGTCGGCTGGCTGTCATTGATCTCGGCAACAACAAATTCTCGGGAAGTATTCCAGCGTGGATCGGACAAAGTTTACGGAATCTGCAAGTACTCCTACTGCGCTCAAATATGTTTTCGGGCCATATTCCTCTGCAACTTGGACGATCTAGTAATCTTCAAATCATCGATCTCTCCAACAACAGACTATCGGGATCGGTACCGCACTCTTTCGGCAACTTCAGCGCGATGATCTCCGCGTCAAAGTCGATGGCTTCTACGGTTTCGAACATTATGAATTTTGCGTTATCCTCTTTCGTGGCAAGCGAGAGTATATCTCTGGTTACCAAGGGCGATGAGTTCAGCTTCTCCACCATTCTCCGATTTGTGAAGAGCATAGATCTTTCGAACAATGATCTGAGCGGAGTGATTCCTCCGGAAATCGGTTCTCTTTTTGCGCTTCAAACATTGAATTTGTCGAGAAATAGTTTTGAAGGCATGATTCCGAAAACAATGGGCGATATGAAGTCATTGGAAACTCTGGACCTATCATTCAATAAGTTATCCGGAGTCATTCCTCAAAGCTTTTCGGCGCTGAATTCTCTGAGCCACTTGAATCTGTCTTACAACAATCTATCGGGGGCGATTCCATCGGGGAATCAACTTCAGACGCTGGATGATGCATCCATTTATATCGGAAATGTCCATCTCTGTGGGCCTCCGGTGACCAAGAGTTGCTCCGACGATCCCAACGTCGATTCGACGGAAGAGGAGTACGAACAAGGATCTCATGTGCTGTCATTTTACTTTGGTACCGGGCTCGGATATTTGGTCGGCTTATGGAGTGTGTTCGTGGTCATGCTGTTCAAGAAAGATTGGAGGCTCTTCTATTTTGCAACGGTGGACAAGATGTACGACAAAGCGTATGTGGCAGTCAAGATAAGAATGCGAAATTGACATGACGCAGCAATCAAAGGAAGGCCGGTTGAATGTTGATGCAAGTTTCTTCTGTGTTATAAGCCTGATTTACTCCACATTTCGGGAATCTATCTCTTTCGAGGCCATCAGTCATTGCTTTCTTCCTGATCGACATGAAAAAGGAGTGAAGGGAAGACTTCCCCGGGAGGGTGGATTCATCTTACTAAACTGCGCGACCGTTGGACTAATTCCACGCGCTTCCCTTCGAGCCTGATGGCGACGACGCTCGTTTTTGTTTGGACGGTTCCGTGGAAATATAGTAGAATTAATCTCTGAATCGGTCAGATTGTACTCTCACCATTATAAAGTCCTCCTCCTCCGCTGTGGTGCCCGTGGACTCCATGCTGCTGCAGCCTGCAGAGTCTACGCTTCACGAGAGGTTTCAACAATCATGCACTTGTTGTTCTGCATTCGTATCTGGCAAAACCTGGCGCTTCATTCGGAAGTTCTACTACTCTATGCGTCTTCCAGCATTTAATGTAATAAAGATGTTTTCCGACTCACCACTTGCCCAAAGTTGAAGCTGTGTGCGTGTGAGTGCAAAACGAAGACGTGCTCTTGAATTAACCGTAACGGTCAACCAAAATTGACTAATCGAACACCTTATGGTCACATAGACAATATATGACTAATACGTTGACAGTCAAAGTTACATGAATGATACATAACTAACATATTATGATTGATAGTATAACTTAATGTGATTGGCATAACAACAAATTGATGTCACATGGATGGCATATTCGATACTTCAACACCCAAAAATGAGTCCAGTTAGTCAATACGTGACCTGGATTTAATACATCATGATGTCATTATCCCAATTTGATTCAAGAATAATACATAATTATTTTTCATAATAGACCCATTATAAAAAGTACTATCCGCATAGACACACGATTTTTTTCAAGAACTCATTCAAACTCAATACAAACTTGATCATCAAAGGAACACTAGTCGAGAATTCTCCCAACTAATTAGTTTTATAGGTTTGAGGTAATTAAATCATTAATAATTATAATTCACAATGAGATTGATAGGAGAAGAACCTTCCTTATCTCCAAGTTGGTTCAGACTTAGACAACCAAAAATTATGCTAAAACAAGTTAAACTTATATTTCAAGTAGCAAATAGAAGTACCAAAAATTATTTCCAAGTAGGCGCTCAGCATCTCTGAGATAGAATTTTGGATATGACGATTAGAATAGTGATATGATGATCATAATAGCTTTTAGCCTCCAACCGGAAGGGTTTTCTTTTTTTTTTGGGCACGGGGTCCTTGGGACTATCATGATCATATAATGTTTTTATGGATGGATTCTAATGAGCCCTATAAATGGAATTGTTAGATAAGATGAGATATCGAATACAAGTAATGCAAGAGAAAAACGAGGACCAAAAATATTTTATTATAACCTATACAATCAATGGTATCGATTTAATTGCTTTGTATAGAGTTTAATGATCGAAAAAAATCAAGAACTGACCCTAAGGGAATTGGAATATTACGACTAGTTTTTTTCTTAAATTTCTATTTAACCATAAATAGAGAAATCACGAAAATGCTCTATACAAAGTCATGTTCATCTTTAACAGACGGACAGAAAAAGACAAACATTACGGCAGAACAACATAAAATTAATAATAAGAGGGGATAAATTAATTTACAGCTTACAGCCAGTAAAAACATAAATGTAGACAAATGTGTGTCTCATGGAATCAAAGATGATCCGCTCGGTCCTCCGAGTCGCAGTGGACTGGCAGCGTATGATTCGGCTTGTCCGATCTCACGTGATGGTTCTGTCGATTACAATCGGAGAAAGAAAACAAACAGCAGCAACATTGAGCTCCCCCTCTCCCTCTCTCTCTCTCTCTCTCTCTCTCTCTCTCTCTCTCTCTCTCTCTCTGTTGATCCATAGGAAATTAAGTAGCACACGGTCTCAGCCAATCCTCGTCGCTGTGCGGTCGCAGTGACCGCATGGTACGTCCGAAAGGGTAGACAATGGAAGGAAGACGGGGAATGCGTTCATAACACCGCGTGCTAATCACATCACCCCATAAGGCAATCGACTTCGACGTCGATATATAATTTGACTCTATTAATCTGCGGATCATCTCTTATATATTCGATAATCTTGTATGCCATATCTTTTCAAAACGGGTAGAATCAACTACGTTTGTAGGGGAGTGCACAGAATTCTGCTTTAACTCGGGTCTTGGTCCAGCTTATATGTCACGCTTGGACAAATTGAACCGTTTGAGCCCAAATCAAAAAAATTAAAAATTAAAAAAGAAAGGGTAAAATTAGAGAGGGCAACGTACGTGTGTATAGTGAACGTGTGCGGCAAGTGCAAAGGAGAGAGAAATAAACAGAAAGTAAGGTTTTCGAGATTTTTACTTAACGATCGGTTGCCAACCGTTGTCAGTTTTGATCCAAATTTTATACAGAGAATTTTTGTAGTAAGCTCTACAATCCTAACGGTGTTGATCTATATTTTACTCTCTCTGAGATACTTTTATGTTATAATCATTTTGTGAGACCTAGAATTCTTTTATGAGGAGATCCATCTTATGTGATGAAGATATGTTATTCTTGAGCCAAGATTTATGATCTTGATATTATTGTGATCCTCTAGTTATTCTAGATAAGACCTATTGTAAACCTGTTATCATTACTATTGATAGTGAAAGTTTGAGGTGGATTACGGTCCCGTGGTTTTTCCCACATTGGGTTTTCCACGTTATAAAGATTTGGTCTCACTGTGTGATTGATTATTTGCTCTATTATTTATGTTGTGCTAGTTAATATTTTCATTTGGATATCAAGTTAGTATTTTGATGAGGAACCCATTTTGATACATAAAAAGGAAAATGAATATTCTGCTTTAACAAGTTTTTTCTCAACAAGCGGTATTAGAGCAATAGGTTGTTTGGTGCTAGTTTTTCTTGTGTGATTGAAATGAAGCAGTCAGATGGTATGATTAAATTGAACTCATCAAATTATTTCACTTGGAGGCGTCTGATGGAAGATTTGCTCTATTGCAAAGATTTATATAAGCCTATTAAGGTTAAAGATAAACCTTCTACTATGGACGATGAAAAATGATAAGTTCAACATAGAAAAGCTATTGCTTATATTAGAAGATGGATGAATATAAACTTGCATGAGCATATTTCTGATGAAACCAGAGCTGATGTTGTTTGGCAAAGGTTAGAAAGCCTCTTTGCGAAAAAGACAATGGGAAATAGAATTTCTCTTCTCAAAAGGCTTGTAAATTTGAAGTATAAAGATGGTGGTAATATTGTTGAGCACATAAGCCTATTTCAGAGTCTTGCAAACAAATTGGTTGCTATAAAAATGAATATAGATGATGAGATGCAAGGATTACTTCTCAGCTCTTTACTAGAAAATTGGGAAACATATGTGGTGACAATTTGTAATTTCACGCCAGAGGGGACTCTAACTATAGATATGGTTAAAGACAGTTTGCTAAATGAAGATGCTAGAAAGAAAGAATAGGGTGAATCTTCTTATGGACATTTGTTACTAAAAAATAAGAAAGACGTGGAAGAAGTCATAGCAGAAATCATATGGTTATAGAGGAAGATCCAAGTCTAGAAGAGATATCAAATGTTTTTACTGTAACAGGCTAGGTCACATGAAGAAAGAGTATAGGTTTTGAAAGCGAGAACTGAATGAAATGAAGAAAAATGAGAAAGATACCAATATGATTGCTACTGAAGGTAATATCACTATTGTCTGTGATGAAGGTTGTGTTAGTCTTGTAGCTTAGGATAGTAATTGGGTAATTAACTCTGGTGCTTCATTTCATGTTACTTCTCATGGTGATTTCTTTAGATCTTACACTGCTGGTGATTTTGGTAATGTCAGAATGAGAAACAGTGGTACATCTAAGATTGTGGGTATTGGAGATATTTGCTTGGAGACCAATATTGGGAGCAAATTGATACTCAAAGATGTAAGGCATGTTCCAGATATTCGTCTTAACTTGATATCTACAGGTAGACTTGATGATGAGGGTTTTGCATACTATTTTGGTGAAAGCAAATGGAAACTCACTAAAGGTTTTCTGATTGTGGTAAGAGGAAAGAAAACTCTTTTTATGTCATGGAAGCTAAACTACACAAAGGAGATATTAATGTAATTTAAAAAGGTAAAAGAATAGATCTTTGACATAAGAGGCTTGGACATATCAGCGAGAAGGGACTTCAAACTCTTGCTAGAAAGCAGTTCTTACCAGAGTTGCAAGGTACATCTCTTAAATCTTGTGATCATTGCTTAGTTGGAAAAATACATAGAGTTGCATTTCATACATATCCATCATCTAGATGATTAGATGTTATTGATTTAGTTCATACTGCTGTTTATACTATGCAAACTAGAACTCTTGAAGGTGCTCTTTATTTTGTTACTTTTACTTATGACAATTCTAGAAAAGTGTGGGCTTTTGCTTTGAAATCTAAAGACTAGGTACTCGATGTTTTCAAGGAGTTTCATATTAGTGTTGAAAGAGAAACTGACAGAAAACTAAAGTGTATTCGATCAGTTAATGGTGGCAAGTACATGAGTCCTTTTGAGAATCATTACAGGTTCCATGGTATCAAGCTTGAGAAAACAATTCCTAAAACTCCTCAACAGAACGGTGTGGTAGAAAGGATGAACAAAACCATTAAAAAAAGGATTATGTGTATGCTTTCCCACGCTAAGTTACCAAAGTCATTTTGGGGGAGGCTATGAGAACTACAGTTGATCTGATAAATCTTTTTCCATCATTTCCTCTGAAAGATGATGTTCCAGAGATAGTATGGAGAGGAAAAGATATATCTTATAATCACTTAAGAGTTTTTGGGTGTAAAGCATATATTCATATTCCCAAAGATGAGATGTCCAAGCTTGATAGTAAAGCAAAAGCATGTATCTTCTTGGGATATGGTCATGAAGTGTTTAGGTACAAATTATGGGATCCAATGAACAAGAAGATTATTAGAAGCAGAGATGTTGTGTTTCTTGAAGACCAATTGTTTGATGATGGTGATAATATTGAGAAGCCAGAAACCTCTATTTATATTCCTTGGAGTTTGGGTCCAGTTCCTTCACCTGTAGTTTATGATGCTGAAGCAACTGAACAAACACTTCCACCACCAGTTGAGATTCCATTAAGAAGATCCACTAAAGAGCGACAGTCATCTATCAGATATCCTCCACATGAGTATGTTATGCTTACTGACAGGGGAGAAACAGAAACTTACCAAGAAGCTATTCTACATGAGAATAAGAGTGAGTGGGTTAAAGTCATACAAGAAGAGATGAGATCCTTGCTTGAGAACCACACCTATGACTTGGTAAAATTGCCTAAAGAGAAGAAAGCTCTCAAGAATAAGTGGGTTTATAAATTGAAGACTAAAAACAATAGCTCACAACAAAGATACAAGGCACGACTAGTTGTGAAAGGATTCAGTCAGAAGAAAGGTATTGACTTTAAAGAAATATTTTCTCAAATTGTGAAAATGTCCTCTATCCGAGTTGTCTTGGTTTGGCTGCCCATTTGAATTTAGAAGTTGAGCAACTTGATGTAAAAACAGTATTTCTTCATGGTGATTTAGAAGAAGAAATTTATATGGAGCAACCAGAAGGTTTCAAAGTCAAGAGAAAAGAAAATATGGTGTGTAAGCTTAGGAAAAACTTATATTGACTTAAATAGGCACCTGGACAGTGGTATAAGAAGTTTGATTCCTTTATGATGAGCCAAGGGTATGATAGAACCACATCTGATCATTGTGTGTTTATGATGAGCCAAGGGTATGATAGAACCACATTTTCAGATGATGATTTTATTATTTTACTACTATATGTTGATGATATGCTGATTGTTGGCCATGATGTTGGAAAAATTGGAAAGCTTAAAAGAGAGCTAAGTAAGTCTTTTGCTATGAAAGACTTGGGATCGATGAAACAAATAATTGACATGAAGATTCTTCGTGATAGGAAGAAAAGGAAGATTTGGCTATCTTAAGAGACTTACATTGAAAAGGTTCTTGAAAGATTCAAGAGTAAAGCCAAAGCAGTTTGTTCTCCACTTGCAGGTTATTTCAAGCTTAGTTCGAAACAATGTCCTACAAGTGAGCAAGAAAAAGAAGAAATATAGGTCATTTCAAGCTTAGTTTAAAACAATGTCCTACAAGTGAGCAAGAAAAACAAGAAATATCCAGAGTATCTTACTCATCTGTAGTAAGCAGTTTGATGTATGTTATGGTTTGTGCTAGGTCAGATATAGCTCATGTAGTTGGAGTTGTCAGCTGATTTCTCTCTAATCATGGAAAGAAACATTGGGCAATAGTGAAATATATATTAAGATATCTAAGAGGTACTTCTAGGTTATGTTTATGTTTTGGTAATGATGAACCTGTGTTAAAAGGGTACATAGATGCAGACATAGCAGGTGATACTGATTCCAGGAAGTCCACTTTAGGATTCTTGATGATATTTGCAGGAGGAGCAGTCTCTTAGTAGTATAAGTTACAGAAGTGTGTTGCTCTATCAACCACAGAAGCAGAATACATAGCATTTACTGAAGCTTGCAAGGAAGCTTTATAGATGAAAAAGTTTCTACAGGAATTGGGCTTGAAACAAGAAGGATATACTGTTTATTGTGACAATCAAAGTGTCATTCACCTATCCAAGAATTCAACATATCATTCTAGATCCAAGCATATTGATGTGAGATATCACTGGATTCGTGATGTGCTTGAGATAAAAGAATTACAGTTGGAAAAAGTGCATATTAATGAGAATGGATCAGATATGTTGACAAAGTCTTTGCCTAAGGAGAAGCTTGAAGCATGTAGGTGAAGAGCGGACTTGGTACAGCCCACCATATGAGTTGGAGGGGGAGAATTGTTAGGTCCAGCCCATACGTGGGCTTGGACAAATTGGACCGTTTGAGCTCAAATCAAAGAAATTAAAAATTAAGAGAGAGAGGGCAAAATTAGAGAGGGCAGCGTACGTGTACGGCGGTGTGCATAGAAAAGAGGAGAGAGAAACAAAGAGAGAAAGTAAGGTTTTTGAGATTTTTGTTTGATGATCGATGGCTACAAATTTTGTCAGTTTTGGTCCAAATTTTATACGGAGAATCCTTGTAGTAAGCTCTACAATCCTAACGGTGTTGATCTATATTTTACCCTCTCTAAGGTACTTTTCTGCTATACCTACTTTGTAAGACCTAGAATTTTCTTACGATGAGACCCACCCTATGTGATGAAGATATTGTATTCTTGAGCCAAGATTTATGATCTTGATGTTATTGTGATCCTCTAGTTATTCTAGAGAAGACCTATTGTAAACCTATTATCATTATTATTGATAGTGGAAGTTTGAGGTGATCCCGTGGTTATATTGTATTCTTGAGCCAAGATTTATGATCTTGATGTTATTGTGATCCTCTAGTTATTCTAGAGAAGATCTATTGTAAACTTATTATCATTATTATTGATAGTGGAAGTTTGAGGTGAACTACGGTCCCGTGGTTTTTCTCACTTTTTACGTTAAAAAGATTTGGTTTCATTGTGTGATTGATTATTTGCTCTATTATTTTACTGTGCTGATTGATATTTTTATTTGAATATTAAATTGATATTTTGATAAGGAATTATACATAGAAAAGAATATTCCGCTTTCCCAACACGTCAAAACCTTACTTTCTTGTGACCTCGATGGCCAAACGAATTGCTGGTTTGAACTCCGAGCCTATGGGACCAGGAGGCCAGGTAGATTAGAGCACCTACTACTGCTGCTGCTGTGGTTGTGTATTTTAAGTGCAGGAAAGAATGGCGTCCTTTTATTGGCGAGAAGGCAGGGCAGAGTCGGGGGAAGAGGCGAGTCGCAACAATTTAGGATCACGTGCCTTTCTAAAGGAACGTCATCATCGATGACAGAAAGATGGTGATACACTATCCATAAATACCATGCGGTCTCATCTACGTATCTCGCATCGGTTGTGTTTTCTCTCGATAAAATGTATAGATAGACAGTGAGGATTTATTTCGCTTGTAATTGCATGATAGCACAAATGATTGCATTCTGAAATATGTAGACTGGTCGTCTTCTGCAACAGATCATAACGCCACAAAGAAATCCATTTAATCAGCAACCCAACATGCCAAAAAATCACGCAGATGAACACAGTAGGAGATGCATTCTTGGTAGTCGAGCCTCCGACCTGGCCCATCATAAACACACATGCAAGCAGGCCCAATGCACGGTGGTCGTGTCGTTCCAGAAAGGTTCCCTTCCACGCTCGTCAAATCTCTGTGGTGAACCTGTGGACCTCCGGTCGATGATACTGATTTCGAT